>NW_027441796.1:0-312503 GCF_048569485.1 Anomaloglossus baeobatrachus | reverse complement strand
ACTCAGACTACTGTCCACGACTGGACTGAGCTGCTTCCCTGCCTCAGGCCAGGAGACTTCTCGGTGGGTGTGTCTTCCGCCTGACTCCGCCCACCCGGTGTGCCTGTCTAACACTGAGGGAGGCAATCAGGTCTTGATTGACGGATGTTAACTTCCTAGTGTGGGTGTGTGTGTGTATGGTGTCTACTAACCTGTGACCCCTGGTTGTCCAGGGCGTCACATATATGTTTCTCATCACGCTGCAGACATAAAAAAACAACTGATTATACTCACCATCCCTCTGCTCCCCCAGTGTGCGGTGTAGTCTTTGATGCTGGCAAGTGACTTCAGTGTATAAGCGGCACATTGCATGACGTAACTGCCATGCACCTACAGGTACACGCGGACGTCGGCTGCCGGAATATTCACTGCTCCCCACACCTAGGATTATGGGCGTGTGGAGCAGTGAATATTCATTCTCTAATAAAAAACACGTGATCACCGAGCTGCAGCAATTAGCTGGTGGTTGAGTGATCATGTGTGCCTGCTATTAATGAATGAATATTCACTACTCCCCATGCTCATAATCCCGCTCATCTCTCGATGCCGGCTTCAGTGCGTTGAGGTAGACTGGATTATAAGTGAGGGGAGCAGTGAATATTCACTTTTGTTATTAGCGGGTACACTGTTAGCCCTGGTTTCTGCCTCCTGTGACCCACTCCTCCACCACCGCCCCTCCAGTCACCGTCACATCAGGACTATGACGCACCCCCCCTTTCCCTAAGACCCCCCCCCTTTTCTACACAATTTATTTTGGGGGGGAGGGTGTATCTTAAAGTCTGAAAAATATGGTAATTGGTTAACAAATAGTAAGAGTAAAAAATTACAATACAATCAAAATCGTATAACATAAAAGGGCACAATCATTGTGAATCTGTCTGACCGTTTCAGGCTCCACCCTCTTTCATTAAACTTCTCTTACATTTCAGACAAAAAATGTCAAAACTCACTAAATGTTTGAACAGTTAAGGTGTGTGATGCACAAAATGTGAGACTTTTACACAATAGTTCTTGCGCAGTGAGATAGATGAATTTCCCCTTAAATAGTGCTTATCACAAATCTGTGGCTGCCTTTATTATTTACTAATACAGTGGAGACCCGCGGATTAGTGAATGTTCTAAATATAATCCAGTACCAAAACTTTTGGAAGTGTCCCTAATGTCCCCAAAAGGAACTTCCAGGTTGTGAGATCCCACAACCCTCAGCGATAACTGATCGTGTAAGAGTGAGCTCTACGACCCCAGCTATGCGGCATCCTTCTTAAGCAGTTCAGTAAAATCTTAATGGGAAGGTGTCGTCCAACAAAAAAAAAAAAAAAGTAATAACTTTTGATATTTTCCACTCTGAAACACTAGAGGAAGCAGCTGCTGAAATCTGAAACTGTAGAAATAGCCTGGATTACAGCTGCAGTAAAGTGGGCGGAGTCTGCTCTCCTGTGTGTGATGTCACCTCCCCCTCCCAATCTGAGGGATTCCAAAGGATAACACAGAATGAAGTTTAGATCACAGTGCACAGCCATTTTGTTGGTCACAAGAAATGTCTAAAGTGTCACCAAGGACAGCAGGAGTATCACACAGGATAGGATTAGATACACGGCTCAGCAGACAGTTCCAAACAGGATAGGATTAGATACACGTCTCACCGAACACGTATCACTCAGGATAGGATTAGATACACAGCTCAGCAGACAGTATCACACTGGATAGGATTAGATACTCAGCTCGAGGCAATATCACACAGGAGAGGATTAGATACACAGCTCAGCAGACAGTATCACACAGGATAGGATTAGATACACACTCAGCAGACAGTATCACACAGGATTAGATACACAGCTCAGCAGACAGTATCACACAGGATAGGATTAGATACACACTCAGCAGACAGTATCACACAGGAAAGGATTAGATACACAGCTCAGCAGACAGTATCACACAGGATAGGATTAAATACACAGCTCAGCAGACTGTTCCACACAGCACAGGATTAGATACATAGCTCAGCAGATGGTACTACACAGGACAGGGTTAGATACACGGCTCACCAGACAGTATCACACGGGAGAGGATTAGATACACAGCTCAGCAGACAGTATCACACAGGATATGATTAGATACACAGCTAAGCAGACAGTATCACATAGGAGAGGATTAGATACACGGCTCACCAAACACGTATCACACAAGAAAGGATTAGCTACACGGCATGGGGGGGTAGCGAGGGGTGTCAATGGAGACGGTAGCAGCAGCTGCGGGGGAGGGGCAAGGAGAGTGGGGGGTATCATTGGAACATTGGAGACAGTAGCATCGGCGGTGGTGGGGGGAGGGGCGTAGGTACTCACATGCTCTGCATGCACACGCACACAAACACACACAGTTCTGCTGCATGCTTGCCGGCAGCCGTGGAGGGGGAGGAGAGCGGGGTTGGGTAGAGGGGGGGAAGGGGTGTCATTGGAATTGGTAACGGCGGGGGGAGGGGAGGCGGCCCGGCGCCCCGTACTCATACATCCCGGTGGTTGACAGGGGTAAAGTGGAGCAAACATCATACGCTGTGTGCGCCACAATGATGGTGCTGATCTCCTCCCTCTGCTGTTATCTGGATAGCCCAGGGGGCGCATGCATTTCACAGCAGATGCCTTCTCTAATGTTACTAAATGGGGTCGGAGCCCGACTATCAGAGTCTATGCACAGAGGGCTGCCATAAAGGAGGTGAGTATCTGTCCTTACAAACACCAAATCCAAGATGGCAGCGCCCAGTGCCTCCAGTAAAATTAGAATTAAATAAAAAATAAATAAGCAGTGATTTTAATTTTGTATTAAAAATACTTGTTTTCATAATCACTATTATTAATACAAAAATAAAAAACTGCGACACCTTTCCTTTAAACAAGTATATGACCGCGCTGGATTAGTTGAGAGAGCAATGTATCGTGCTTAGAGCAGCTGCAGAGATTTGTGGGATCCCGCTCTGCACACTGAGATCCCGCAAAATGGAAATTCAGGTTCCACTTTGCAAGTAAGTTGGGTATTTTGAGAGCCTTTAGGAACATTTGTGAAAGGTTTTGATACTGGATTATATTTAGATAATTCACTAATCTCAGGTTTCCCACTGCTTTATTTACTAAAAAGCGCAGCCCCAGATTGGAGATAGGAACTCTTAAGTATGTCACATTGTATATAATTGCATTTCAAAGCTTTTGTTTTGTTAATAAATGCTTAAAAATATATATTCTTCATGCCTGTCTTTCTCTATTGTCTAGATGTGATAATTTTGCCTCAGAACATCTGTAGACATTTCACACTAAAATAATGAGGGTAGAATTGAATCACACTGCATCCTAGATATGTGGAAGTTAATAAGATGCTCTGATCCCAATTTATCAAAGCTTTTATGCCAAAAAATTGTCACAAAATCTCTGAAAAGTCTCTCAAAAATTTGGATCAATTCAAAGTGGTGCCAAATTTTGGCGGCTTTTGGCATTTTCACTTTAAAATTGGCAAAGTTTGGGTGGGACGGGGGCGTGACAGCACAGCTCCTTTGTCATTTTACCTGTTTACCAAAACATTTTCAATATACAGCTATGTAATCGATATGCGTTTTTAAGTGCTGATTCTCAGCTTTAATTTGAGGGTATTAACATACTAATTGGAACCAGGGCTTAGGAATTACAGCCCATAAACATGTAGCGGTCTCTTTAAAAAGAGACCAAAAGTAACTGGACAATTATCTTAAAAGCTCTTTAATGGGCTGCGTAGGATATTCCCTCATGAATCCATTATAAATTAAGCAGATAAAAGGTCTGGAGCTGATTCCAGATGTGACATTTGCATTTGGAAGCTGTTGTTGTAAACCCACAACATGCGGTCAAAGGAGGAGAACATCATTAGGATAAAAATTGAGAGCTAGTAGTAATGTTAGGGGTGGCCAAATCAAAAATTTGGTATAACAAATGAACGCACTCGAGAGCATGGGAACTCAAAGAGGTCTGGATGTCCAAGGAAGACAATAGTGATGGGTGATCACAGAATCCTTTCCTTAGTGAAGGACAAGTCCTACACAACATCCACCCAAGTGAAAAAACATTCTCAAGAAAGTAGACGTTTCAGTATCTAAGTGTGGCACCTGCTTTGGGAGCGATGTATAGAATTCCACCCACATTCACCTCTACAGATGTTGCTTCTTTGGTTGAACTGCAGAATACTACAACTCCCAAGATGCCATGCAAATCTGGGGGAGGAGGAAACAGGACGGGGGGGGGGGGTTGTGGAAGGAAGTTGAGCCATCTTGGAGGGGTGAAGCTGCCACTCTGTATGATGAGAGACTGAGTTCTGAAGCTAGAGGATGCACTATTAGTAGGAGCTGCTGTCCTCCAGGTTTATCATGCCGAAGAAGGATTTTGCCTGCTGTACCCAGTACTCTCTGCAAGCCATTGAATCCAGAAGCTCCAGTGTGGAATAGTCTGAGAAAACAGACCTGCTGCAGACAGAAGTGAGTAGGACATTGCTGTGACTTGTAGTTCTACAGTTTGAGAAGTGTGAACAAAAGAGACATACGAGTATATATGCAAATTCAAGAATTTTATTAATGGAGATAACACGCAAGACAGCACAAAATCACACTTAAAATTGCTACCAGAAAATCAAAACATCACAAGGGGTACAAGGTTTATATTCAGTTGGTTAATGTAAAAGTTTCCTGTCTGTCTGAAGTAACCGTGGAAGAGGTGGGAAAGTCTAAATGACGGGACTAAATATAATGTAAGCAAGACACTTAATGACATGGACCAGACTCCATTGCATGATTTAATAGAATTACTAACAACTATGACGTTGGGAATAGAAGGTCCTACAATGAGGTGACAGTAACAGGGGAAACCACAATGTCACCAGGTATGAATAAAACATAACCCATTCACTCATGCATAAGATTTGGTTAGAGGATTCTGACCCTCGAGTTCGAGAATCAGAATCATGGGAGGATAATCATCATGCAAGGAGAGTTTAGCCCCAGTCATCAGTAGACACCAATTAAATACAAGGATGCATGGAACAAATCAGGGGCCCAAGTACAGAGTACTAGTGTAGATGTTAACCTAGATTAACCTGAAGTATACCACGTGATAACAGGGTAAACCTGGATGAGATCATGACATTAAAATAGTAAAGTGCGTGTGCACATAGCCATCCAGGAATCGTGGTAAGTATGTATACAAATACAGGTTAAAATAATTACCTAGAAAAACTGTGGTTCAGGTAATAAAACAGGGGACCCTGAGGCATAGTAACACCTATGTACACATACCCAGAAGAGTTAGGATCACCACCGACGCGTGTTTCACACAGGTATTGTTGCTTTCTCAAGGAGGAAGACCCTAATGGCCGTATAAACCCAGTAGGTATAAATAGCCTCTGTTAATTATCATTGCCGTCAGGTGTAACAATCCCTCAGCCGAGGGATATGTGATGGCGAGAACAATAACGCCCATCAAGCAGGTGATAGGGCATCACCTAGATAGTGGGCGGAAACCTAAGACGGGTCACATGATGATCACTGAAAAAGGCGGATTATACGAAGATCACAAAGATTGTTAATAGTAATCGCAATCTGACGTGGCAGCACTGGTAGCAGGGTACGCTACTGATAATGAAAAACAAATGTACAAGAGACGTGAAACACCTAGTGTAAGGTGAACCGGGGAGTATCTCACATTACCCAGATGTCCCGCCCTCCAGCCAAGTCAGGAAGGAACACGTGGTGCCGAAGACGCGTAACCCCGGCAATCACGCGATCCAACCTGGCATTAGACATAACAGGGCAACACAACACATGGTGGATATACTTCCAGGAGTCACGCCTCCAACCAGTCACAAAGCAGACACATAAAACGTGAGAGGTACGTCTCCACAGTGACCACCCAGCCAATCCCAGATTGAGGACAAGTTTATAGAAAACATATATTAGTTAGTATAGATCAGCATGTTCTTCTGTCAACATATCATAACAAAACATAAATCTATCACATCCGATTCACGTCCCCACCGGGGCAGGTACATAAGATCATAAGTCACTTAGTGATCGCTTATAGGACACAGATTATAAAAAAGCACACACCTTGCTAACCGTAATCACAGCAAGGCATAATAATACTAGTAGCACAGTACACCGCTAAGGTAAGGGGACAGTTATATAAAACGGGAATAATTTAGCGCCAATGGTCTGGAAGTGTCCCACACTGCTGGAGTATCCAGCCCTCAGGCTCAGTCAGGAAGGCACACGGGCCGAGGACGCGTAACCCTGGCAACCACGTGAGCCAACCCAACATCAAGCATGTCAGGGCGTGAAACCACGCATAGTGGACGTAGTTCCAGAAATCCCGCCCCCAACCAATCACAGAGCAGGCGACTATAGAGCCGGAGACGCATCAACACAGCAACTTCCGGGCCTATCCCCGATTGAGACGGGCATGAAAAGGGGTGTGTAGTAAGTGATGTAAATTAATACATCCTATTATCAGCAAAACACATTGCAAGGCACAAATGCACCGCCCCAGGTGCACATTACGAGCGGGGCAAAACAATAGCCCCTGCGACGAACTGCCAGCAGACTAAGAACATTTGTATAAACATAGAGGTACAAAAATACCAAACATAGTAAACATTAACCCTTTCACGACCGGCCGATTTTTCGCATTCCGTTATTTTTTTTTGCCATTCTTTTTCTTAGAGACGTAACTTTTTTATTTTTCAGTCAATATGGTCATGTGAGGGCTCATTTTTTTGCGGAACGAGCTGTACTTTTAAATGAAACCATCAGTTTTACCATATTGTGTACTAGAAAATGGCAAAAAAATTCCAAATGCTGAAAAATTGCAAAAAAAGTGCGATAGCACTATGGTTTTTGAGATATTTTATTCACTGTGTTCACTATATGGTAAAACTGATGTGTGGGTGTGATGCCTCAGGTCAGTGCGAGTTCGTAGACACCAAACATGTATAGGTTTACTTTTATATAAGGAGTTAAAAAAAAATCGGAAGTTTGTCCGAAAAAAGTGGCGCACGTTTTACGCCATATTCCGTGACCCGTAGCGTTCTCATTTTTCGGGATCTTAGGCTCAATGACGGCTTATTTTTTGCGTCTCGAGCTGACGTTTTTAACGGTACCATTTTTGCGCAGATGCTACGTTTTGATCGCCTCTTATTGCATTTTGCGCAAAAGTTGTGGCGACAAAAAAACGTCGTTTTGGCGTTTGGAATTTTTTTGCCGCTACGCCGTTTACTGATCAGATTAATTGATTTTATATTTTGATAGATCGGGCGTTTCTGAACGCGGCGATACCAAATGTGTGTATATTTTTTATTTTTTTAACCCTTTAATTTTCAATGGGGCGAATGGGGGGTGATTTGAACTTTTAGGTTTTTTTGTTTTTTTTTAATTTTTTAAAACTTATTTTTTTACTTTTTTTTTTTATTTTACTAGTCCCCCTAGGGGGCTATTGCGATCAGCATTCCGATCGCTCTGCAGTATCTGCTGATCACAGCTGGAAGGCTGTAAACAGCAGATACGCTGTCTTTCTCTTTTGCTGTGCCCCGGGCACAGCGAAAGTGAAACCAATTCATGTGTAGTACAGGAGTCATCACATGACCCTGTACTACCATGACAACTATCGGGAGTCACGTGATCGCGTCACGTGACTTCCGGTTTCGGCGATAAGTAAAACTTTACCGCGATTGCGCTTATAATGGCGCTGTCATGTATTGACAGCGCCATATAAGGGGTTAATCGGCACGAGCAGATAACGATTCTGCTCGTGCCTAGCAGGCACACATCTCAGCTGTGAAAATCAGCTGAGATGTGTGCCGATCGCGGCATGCTGCCGCCGGAGGACCGCGGGCAGTAAGATTATGTCATTTAGGACGTAATTTTACGGCCCGCGGTCGTTAAGGGGTTAATGCTGCTTCAGCAGACTAAACTTGTAAAGTAGGGGGAATGAGATATATATTAAGGATAGAAAGAAGGCTTATAAAGAACATGCTGATCATTAGATCATATGTCACGTTAAAAGTATACCATTGGTCATAGAGTATAAATACTTCAAATATAAATATAGTAAAAGGCCAATAGAAAAATAGATCAATATATATATATATATATATATATATATATATATATATATATATATAATATATATATATATATATATATAATGTTTCCAAGATAATCGTTTGTTGTACCAAACACAATAATAATATGACAACAAATAAACACATATGTCAGGAGTATATCAATGTGTGGTATTAAGATCGTAGAATAGCAGGAACGTCCATTCAGAAGATATCATTGATGTTCAGTGATGCCGGCACAAACTTGTAGGGTGATAGGAAAACAGGATCTTATATGGTACGTCCAAAGATCAGAAAACAAATTTAGTATTGCATCAAAGACGGTTCTAATAAAAAGAAATAAACAAGAGAGGAATAAGTATACATAAAAGAAGACCACTGGGAAATACATTCGCCACAGATGAATTAATTGATAAGCGGTAGAGTAATAAAAACAAAATTAAAACAATTATGGTATATTAAAAAAGGCCAAGTGATATAATTAGAACATTATGCTTGGAAAAGCTCAGATAAACCCTATAAAAAGACACAAAACTGATGTTTTCGTTCAGGCCTCCAGGTGTTAAAGTCCCAAGGATGGTGATCCAACGAGCCTCGACTTGGGCTAAACGTTTCTTGAGGTCACCACCTCTGGAGCCTCCATGAACAACATCAATACCCCGTACCTTGAGGCCGGATTGATCACATCCATGAAATCTCCTGAAATGTCGAGGAAGTGTCTTCAGGAGAGTGACATCGATCACATCGGAGGCAGCACGGATATCCGGTACATGCTCTCTGGTACGCACCCGCAATTCGCGTGATGTGAGACCAACATATACCAGAGAATATGGACAGGTAGCATAGTAAATCACATGCGTGGTAGCACATGTGATATGATGTTGTATATTCATTGTCCGTGTGTCGTCCGATGATGAGAAAGTCGTGGCGCGGAGTATAATATGACATGCGACACACCGCCCACAGGGAAAACATCCCTGTGTCGGGCCGCGAGTGCCAAACTAATTGGAAAGCGGAGGAATATAATGACTCCTTACCAGGATGTCACGGAGATTCTTAGCACGGCGAGCTGTCACAAGGGAACCTGAAGGGAGTATGTCTGCCAAAATTGGATCTGTGCGTAGAACAGGCCAGTGTCTATCAAGGATGCCCCGCATCATCTGCCATTGGTTGTTAAAGGTTCCTATAAAGCGAATAGGAGGGTCAATATGTGGTTGTTGTTGTTTACAATTATATTGAAGGAATTGTGTGCGTGGAGTTCTTTTGGCACGTAAATACCCCTTCTTAATGCAGCGATTGCTGTATTCACGATCCTGGAAACGGCGTTTGAGTTCTGCAGCCTGTTTTTCAAATGACTGGTCAGAGGAGCAGATCCGCCTAATCCTTAAGAATTGGCCGGTCGGGATGGCGCGTATGGTGGCAAAGGTATGGGCTGAGGATGCATGCAGCAGGGCATTGACTGAGGTGGATTTCCGATACATACTAGTTTGTATGAATGACAAAGGATCCACCTCGATGTTGATGTCCAAAAAGTCAATGCACCTGCTGCTATTTTTATATGTCAGTTTTATATTAAGATTATTAGCATTCAATTGACCCATAAATGCATCAAGCTGCTCCACCGTGCCCTGCCAAAAAAATAATACATCATCAATATATCTGAGCCAGCACTGCACATGGGAGCTGGCACTGATGCCCCCATCGCCAAAAACCAACCTCTCCCACATGCCAAGGAAGAGGTTGGCATACGAAGGGGCACAGGCCGCCCCCATGGCAGTGCCATGCTGCTGCAGATAAAATTTATCTTTAAAAATAAAAAAATTGTGTGTAAGTGCAAAGTGGAGAAGCTCAAGGATGAAGAGGTTCAATTTGCCATCACGACTGCCCATCTCAAGAAAAAGGCGGACCGCCTTCAGACCATCAGAATGTGATATGCATGTGTAAAGGCTCTCCACATCAGCTGTTACAATCAACATATCCTGATCCATAAAGATGCCGTCAATCGTCCTGAGGATGTCCGTCGTGTCACGGACATAAGAGGGCAAGGTTTCTACTAGAGATTTTAGATGATAATCAATAATTTTACAAATTGGATCACACAAGCCGTCTATGCTGGACATAATAGGATGCCCCGGGGGATTAAGGGCATCTTTATGGATCTTAGGTAATAGGTAGAATGTAGGCACCTTTGGATATTTAGTGGAGAGCCCCTCCATCATTTTTTATCAATAATGCCGCTCTCACACGCCGCCTCCAGGATCCCCAGAAGGTCAATAGAAAACCGCTGCAAGGGGTTAGATGGCATGATGCCTCTCTGGACTATGGCAGCATTATCTTTCCAGCATTGTCTGTCTGGCTATGGATCCTGTTTGACTGGTGCCATGGATCTGCATATCTAATATCATACCTCTTTGGCCTCCTGATGAACCACATGTTTATTATGTGGGGAAACGCGTCGAGGGGGAGACTGTTGTAATTCTACCATGAATTTGATGGCTCACTCCTGCTATTATTAAAAAATAAGGGGACACTTGGAGAGCATCAGCATATACTTACCTGGACTTTCATGGACAGCAAACCTCAGCAGGCAGTATCACACAGGATATGATTAGATACACAGCTCAGCAGACGGTACCACAAAGGACAAGATTAGATACACGGCTCAGCAAACAGTATCACACAGGAGAGGATTAGATACACAGCTCAGCAGACAGTATCACATAGGAGAGGATTAGATACACGGCTCAGCAGACAGTATCACACAGAATAGGATTAGATACACAGCTCAGCAGACAGTATCACACAGGATATGATTAGATACACAGCTCAGCAGACTGTACCACACAGGACAAGATTAGATACACGGCTCAGCAGACAGTATCACATAGGAGAGGATTAGATATACAGCTCAGCAGACTGGTCCACACAGGATAGGATTAGATACACGGCTCAGCAGACAGTATCACACAGGATAGGATTAGATACCCAGCTCACCAGACAGTATCACACAGGACAGGATTAGATACATAGCTCAGCAGATGGTACCACACAGGACAGGGTTAGATACACAGCTCAGCAGACAGTATCACACAGGATAGGATTAAATACACAGCTCAGCAGACAGTTCCACACAGGACAGGATTAGATACACGTCTCACCGAACACGTATCACACAGGATAGGATTAGATACACACCTCAGCAGACAGTATCACACAGGAGTGGATTACATACTCAGCTCAGGAGGCAGTATCACACAGGAGAGGATTAGATACACAGCTCAGCAGACAGTATCACACAGGATAGGATTAGATACACACTCAGCAGACAGTATCACACAGGAAAGTATTAGATACACAGCTCGGCAGAAAGTATCACACCGGATTGGATTAAATACACAGCTCAGCAGACTGTTCCACACAGAACAGGATTAGATACATGCCTCACCGAACACTTATCACACAGGATAGGATTAGATACACAGCTCAGGAGACAGTATTACACAGGAGAGGATTAGATACACGGGTCAGCAGGCAGTATCACACAGGATATGATTAGATACACAGCTCAGCAGACGGTACCACAAAGGACAAGATTAGATACACGGCTCAGCAAACAGTATCACACAGGAGAGGATTAGATACACAGCTCAGCAGACAGTATCACACAGAATAGGATTAGATACACAGCTCAGCAGACAGTATCACACAGGACAGGATTAGATACATAGCTCAGCAGATGGTACCACACAGGACAGGGTTAGATTCACAGCTCACCAGACAGTATCACACTGGAGAGGATTAGATACACAGCTCAGCAGACTGGTCCACACAGGACAGGATTAGATACCCAGCTTACCAGACAGTATCACACAGGATAGGATTAGATACACAGCTCAGCAGACAGTACCACACAGGATAGGATTAGATACACAGCTCAGCAGACAGTATCACACAGGAGAGGATTAGATACACGGCTCACCAAACACGTATCACACAGGATAGGATTAGATACACAGCTCAGCAGACAGAATCACACAGGAGAGAATTAGATGCACAGCAGGCAGTATCACACAAGAGAGGATTAGATACACAGCATGGGGGGTAGTGAGGGGTGTCAATGAAGACGGTAGCAGCAGCTGCGGGGGAGGGGCAAGGAGAGTGGGGGGTATCATTGGAACATTGGAGACAGTAGCATCGGCGGTGGTGGGGGGAGGGGCGTAGGTACTCACATGCTCTGCATGCACACGCACACAAACACACACAGCTCTGCTGCATGCTTGCCGGCAGCGGCGGAGGGGGAGGAGAGCGGGGCTGGGTAGAGCAGGGGAGGGGGTGTCATTGGAATCGGTAACGGTGGGGGGAGGGGAGGCGGCCCGTGCTCATACATCCCGGTGGTTGACAGGGGTAAAGTGGAGCAAACATCATACGCTGTGTGCGCCACAATGATGGTGCTGATCTACTCCCTCTGCTGTGATCTGGATAGCCCAGGGGGCGCGTGCATTTCACAGCAGATGCCTTCTCTAATGTTACTAAATGGGGTCGGAGCCCGACTATCAGAGTCTATGCACAGAGGGCTGCCATAAAGGTGAGTATCTGTCGTTACAAACACCAAATCCAAGATGGCAGCGCCCAGTGCCTTCAGTAAAATTAGAATTAAATAAAAACTAAATAAGCAGTGATTTTAATTTTGTATTAAAAATACTTGTTTTCATAATCACTATTATTAATACAAAAATAAAAAACTGCGACACCTTTCCTTTAAACAAGTATATGACCGCGCTGGATTAGCAGAGAGAGCAATGTATCGTGCTTAGAGCAGCTGCAGAGATTTGTGGGATCCCGCTCTGCACACTGAGATCCCACAAAATGGAAATTGAGGTTCCACTTTGCAAGTAAGTTGGGTATTTTGAGAGCCTTTAGGAACATTTGTGAAAGGTTTTGATACTGGATTATATTTAGATAATTCACTAATCTCAGGTTGCCCACTGCTTTATTTACTAAAAAGCGCAGCCCCAGATTGGAGATAGGAACTCATAAGTATATCACATTGTATATAATTGCATTTCAAAGCTTGTTTTGTTAATAAATGCTTGTAAATATATATTCTTCATGCCTGTCTTTCTCTATTGTCTAGATGTGATGATTTTGCCTCAGAACATCTGTAGACATTTCACACTAAAATAATGAGGGTAGAATTGAATCACACTGCATCCTAGATATGTGGAAGTTGTTAAGATGCTCTGATCCCAATTTATCAGAGCTATTATGCCAAAAAATTGTCACAAAAACTCTGAAAAGTCTCTCAAAAATTTGGATCAATTCAAAGTGGTGCCAAATTTTGGCGGCTTTTGGCATTTTCACTTTAAAATTGGCAAAGTTTGGGTGGGACGGGGGCGTGACAGCACAGCTCCTTTGTCATTTTACCTGTTTACATAACTGTATATTGAAAATGTTTTGGTAATCGATATGCGTTTTTAAGTGCTGATTCTCAGCTTTAATTTGAGGGTATTAACATACTAATTGGAGCCAGGGCTTAGGAATTACAGCCCAAAAACATGTAGCGGTCTCTTTAACCCCTTCAGCCCCCGGGCACTTTCCGTTTTTGCGTTTTTGTTTTTTGCTCCCCTTCTTCCGAGAGGCGTAACTTTTGTATTTTTCCATCAATATTGCCATATGAGGGCTTGTTTTTTGCGGGACGAGTTGTACTTTTAAATGAAACCATAAGTGTTACCATATAGTGTACTGAAAAACGGCAAAAAAATTCCAAGTGCGGAAAAATTGCAAAAAAAGTGTGATCGTACAATAGTTTTTGGGATATTTTATTCACTGTGTTCACTCTATGGTAAAACTGAGATATCTATGTGATGCCTCAGGTCAGTGTGAGTTTGTAGACACATGTATAGGTTTACTTGTATCTAAGGGGTTAAAAAAAATTCACAAGCTTGTCCAAAAAACGTGGCGCACGTTTTGCGCCATTTTCCAAAACCCGTAGTGTTCTCATTTTTCAGGATCTGAGGCTCAGTGATGGCTTATTTTTTGCGTCTTGACCTGACGTTTTTAACGGTACCATTTTTGCGCAGATGCTACGTTTTGATCGCCTGTTATTGCATTTTGCACAAAATTTGCGGCGACCAAAAAACGTAATTTTGGCGTTTGGAATTTTTTTGACGCTACGCTGTTTACTGATCGGGCATTTCTGAACGTGGTGATACCAAATATGTGTGTATTTTGTATTATAAATTAAGCAGATAAAAGGTCTGGAGCTGATTCCAGATGTAACATTTGCATTTGGAAGCTGTTGTAAACCCACAACATGCGGTCAAAGGAGGAGAACATCATTAGGATAAAAAAATGAGAGCTAGTAGTAATGTTAGGGGTGGCCAAATCAGAAATTTGGTATATTATGGAAAACAAATGAACGCACTCGAGAGCATGGGAACTCAAAGAGGTCTGGATGTCCAAGGAAGACAATAGTGATGGGTGATCACAGAGTCCTTTCCTTAGTGAAGGAAAAGTCCTACACAACATCCACCCAAGTGAAAAAACATTCTCAAGAAAGTAGACGTTTCAGTATCTAAGTGTGGCACCTGCTTTGGGAGCGATCTATAGAATTCCACCCACATTCACCTCTACAGATGTTGCTTCTTTGGTTGAACTGCAGAATACTACAACTCCCAAGGTGCCATGTAAATCTGGGGGAGGAGGAAACAGGACGGGGGGGGGGTGGAAGGAAGTTGAGCCATCTTGCAGGGGTGAAGCTGCCACTCTGTGTGATGAGAGACTGAGTTCTGAAGCTAGAGGATGCACTATTAGTAGGAGCTGCTGTCCTCCAGGTTTACCACGCCGAAGAAGGATTTTTCCTGCTGTACCCAGTACTCTCTGCAAGCCATTGAATCCAGAAGCTCCAGTGTGGAATAGTCTGAGAAAACAGACCTGCTGCAGACAGAAGTGAGTAGGACATTGCTGTGACTTGTAGTTCTACAGTTTGAGAAGTGTGAACAAAAGAGAAATACGAGTATATATGCAAATACAAGAATTTTATTAATGGAGATAACACGCAAGACAGCACAAAATCACACTTAAAATTGCTACCAGAAAATCAAAACATCACAAGGGGTACAAAGTTTATATTCAATTGGTTAATGTAAAAGTTTCCTGTCTGAAGTAACCGTGGAAGAGGTGGGAAAGTCTAAATGACGGGACTAAATATAATGTAAGCAAGACACTTAATGACATGGACCAGACTCCATTGCATGATTTAATAGAATTACTAACAACTATGAGGTTGGGAGTAGAAGGTCCTACAATGAGGTGACAGTAACAGGGGAAACCACAATGTCACCAGGTATGTATAAAACATAACCCATTCACTCATGCATAAGATTTGGTTAGAGGATTCTGACCCTCGAGTTCGAGAATCAGAATCATGGGAGGATAATCATCATGCAAGGAGAGTTTAGCCCCAGTATCAATAGACACCAATTAAATACAAGGATGTATGGAACAAATCAGGGGCCCAAGTACAGAGTACTAGTGTAGATGTAAACCTAGATTAACCTGAAGTATACCACGTGATAACAGGGTAAACCTGGATGAGATCATGACATTAAAATAGTAAAGTGCGTGTGCACATAGCCATCCAGGAATCGTGGTAAGTATGTATACAAATACAGGTTAAAATAATTGCAAAAAAGAGGAGAACTAGAGCAAATTGCTGAAAACAGTTCAAAGTTTTATTGTACAAAAATTTCAAAAATACAAGTGTAGTACAATGAATCACATAAATAGTAATACAAAAAATGGAGGACAGATGGGAAGCAAATAGTAACAAGCAAAACAGTGGCCTGGTACGGACTCCAGGAAAAAAGTGTTCCAGAAGTAGAGTTAGAGAACCCTAAATCACTGGCATGTAAGCATCCAGAGACATATCCCTAAATCACTGGCATGTAAGCACAATGGGGCTGTTAAAAGGGAATCAAAATATCCCGGCTTGGGAAGACTGGGCAATGGTGACCCTGAGAGGGAACAGACTTAACCCGAGTCCACATTGGCCAGATGCAGACAACGGGGAAAGAAAGAATCCCACAGAAAGGTACAAATCCCAGTTTTGTGTGCAATGATAGTGACAAAAAAGTAGGAGTAAAGAAATTCCCAAGCAGGGGTGCAGATCCCAAATCACTGGCCAGTAAGCTTTCCCTCAAAAGAAGGTAAAAAGTAATAAATGGAGTTGGTAAATAGTTACAGACATGAAGGCATAAAGATGACAAGTAAAGGCCTGTATAATACAGTACCTGCCACAGTTAGTTCCGGTGTAGAGAAGCCATGGACAGCGGGCAGCCCCATAAATAACAATCATTACATGTAAAGAAAATGTTAAAAGTGTAGAAATGGGGCGCCCAGCAAAACACAATAACCAGGATTACATGGTGGCAGGACTGAGAATGATAGTATTAGCCTAAGGAGAGGTGCAGGCCAATGCCGGAAAACAAGTCAAAAAACCCCAGAATGGAAAAAAGGGGGGGGGGGGGAGGGAAAAAGGCTGGCGGTTAAAGCCCGGAGGGGGAACACAAATTACCTGAGTCCGGTGGTGGAGGAGGCCCGACGTACGTTTCGCGGCTTAGAAGCACGTCGCTTACCGCTTCGTCATGGGGGAAAGTAAGGAGTGATGATCAGCACTCCTTACTTTCCCCCATGACGAAGCGGTAAGCGACGTGCTTCTAAGCCGCGAAACGTACGTCGGGCCTCCTCCACCACCGGACTCAGGTAATTTGTGTTCCCCCTCCGGGCTTTAACCGCCAGCCTTTTTCCCTCCCCCCCCCCTTTTTTCCATTCTGGGGTTTTTTGACTTGTTTTCCGGCATTGGCCTGCACCTCTCCTTAGGCTAATACTATCATTCTCAGTCCTGCCACCATGTAATCCTGGTTATTGTGTTTTGCTGGGCGCCCCATTTCTAAACTTTTAACATTTTCTTTACATGTAATGGTTGTTATTTATGGGGCTGCCCGCTGTCCATGGCTTCTCTACACCGGAACTAACTGTGGCAGGTACTGTATTATACAGGCCTTTACTTGTCATCTTTATGCCTTCATGTCTGTAACTATTTACCAACTCCATTTATTACTTTTTACCTTCTTTTGAGGGAAAGCTTACTGGCCAGTGATTTGGGATCTGCACCCCTGCTTGGGAATTTCTTTACTCCTACTTTTTTGTCACTATCATTGCACACAAAACTGGGATTTGTACCTTTGTGTGGGATTCTTTCTTTCTTTCTTTGTCGCTCCATTGGGAGACCCAGACAATTGGGTGTATAGGCTATGCCTCCGGAGGCCGCACAAAGTATTACACTAAAAGTGTAAAGCCCCTCCCCTTCTGCCTATACACCCCCCGTGCTCCCATGGGCTCCCCAGTTTTATGCTTTGTGCGAAGGAGGCAGACATGCACGCACAGCTCCACAGATTGGTCAGCAGCAGCTGCTGACTATGTCGGATGGAAGAAAAGTGGGCCCATATAGGGCCCCCAGCATGCTCCCTTCTCACCCCACTCTTGTCGGCGGTGTTGTTAAGGTTGAGGTATCCATTGCGGGTACGGAGGCTGGAGCCCACATGCTGTTTTCCTTCCCCATCCCCCTCAGGGCTCTGGGTGAAGTGGGATCCTATCGGTCTCCAGGCACTGAGACCGTGCTTCATCCACAACTCCTGTGGAGCCTGCTGGATAGGAGCCGGGTACCGTTCAGGGACATGGCCCTGCTACGTGGAGGTACTCTGTATCCCTGTGGGGACCGCGCACAGCAACACTTCAGCTTTGCTGGGTGTGCTAGTGCACCGGGGACCGCGGCGCTGACCGGGTTAAAATGTGCCATTACACACTCAGCGTTGCTGAGTGTGTTTATGTATAGGGACTGCCGCGCTGACCGCCGCTGCCACGGAAACTCTGCGGCGCGGCTGGGACTTGTAGTGCGCCGGGGACTTCCGCGCTGGCCGCGCTTATACGGCGGCCACGCTTATTACTCGAGTCCCCGGCTTTTTGCGGCCTAGTCTCTTTTCCTCCCGCCCTCAGCCCTGACAGGCAGGGGAAGGGCGGGAAGCTGCACAGAACGAGCAGCACTGAGGGCTGGAGCATGCTTTGCATACTCCACCCCTCTCACTGTGCACAGTGCGGCTCCAGTTCCCGCACTTTCTGGGCCACGCCCATGACTCCCTCCTCTCCTCAGGACGCCGGCAGCCATTCCTGTCAGCTCCTCGGACGCAGCAGAGGGGGACAAAGTCTGGGAGACCCAGGCAGGGACTTGGGTGGCCTCACAACCGCTTTAAGCGGGTGGTAAGCAGCACCTGTGGTGCTAGCCCCATTGTGCAGTAGTGTAACTATACAGTATATGTTTATGGTATATACTTTACACTGTATGGTGCACAGTTGATTTCTGGCTATATACCCTATTGTGTTGCTCAGGGAAGATTATAGCATGGCGCCCACAAAAGGCAGGGGTGCCAAAACACAGGCTTATTATGCTGCCTACGCCGCATGTACGACCCCGCTACCGGCAGGTTCCACTGACCCTCATTGTGTACAGTGCTCGGGCCCTGGGACACTTGCTCAGCCAGAGCCTCTGCTAAGAGGGGCCCAGGGGGAGCCACCTGCTGACAATGTCCAGGTGACGGGGACAGAGTTTGCAAAACTCTCTGAGACTATGGCTAAGATACTAGAAGCCTTGCAGTCCAGGCCGATATCTCAGCACAGGGACTCTGTTGAATCTTTGTTCCCTGGCCCCCCTCAGTTGGACCAACAATGTCCTCCCGGGGTATCTCATAGATCCCAGGCTGAGGGTTCTGACACAGACCCCAGCCCCAGACCGACTAAGCGAGCTCGCTTAGATTTTCCCTCGACATCATCATATTGTTCAGGGTCTCAGCGAGGGGAATCTCGGGTTGATGAAGCGGAGACAGTTGATCAGGATTCTGATCCTGAGGGCGCTCTCAATCTTAATACTCCAGACGGGGACGCCATAGTGAACGATCTTATTGCGTCCATCAATCAAATGCTGGATATTTCTCCCTCAGCTCCTCCGGCAGAGGAGTCGGCTTCTCAGCAGGAGAAATTCCGTTTCAGGTTCCCCAAGCGTACACCGAGTATGTTTCTGGACCACTCTGATTTCAGAGAGGCAGTCCAGAATCACCATGCTTGTCCAGATAAGCGTTTTTCTAAGCGCCTTAAGGATACACGTTATCCCTTTCCCCCTGACGTGGTTAAAAGTTGGACTCAAGTGTCCCAAAGTGGATCCTCCAATCTCCAGACTGGCGGCTAGATCCATACTTGCAGTGGAAGATGGGGCTTCACTCAAAGATGCCACTGACAGGCAGATGGAGCTCTGGTTGAAATCCATCTATGAAGCTATCGGCGCTTCTTTTGCCCCAGCATTCGCAGCTGTATGGGCGCTACAAGCTATCTCAGCAGGTCAAGCGCAAATTGAAGCAGCCACATGCACGTCCGCGCCACAAGTGGCGTCCATTACCACTCAGACCTCGGCATTTGCGTCTTACGCTATTAATGCTGTCCTGGACTCTGCGAGCCGTACGGCGGTTGCAGCCGCCAATTCGGTGGTACTCCGCAGGGCCTTGTGGCTACGGGAATGGAAGGCAGATTCTGCTTCCAAAAAGCGCTTAACTAGTTTGCCAATTTCTGGCGACAGATTGTTTGGCGAGCGTTTGGATGAAATCATCAAACAATCCAAGGGAAAGGATACATCCTTACCCCAGCCCAAACCGAACATACCCCAACAGAGGAGAGGGCAGTCGAGGTTTCGGTCCTTTCGGGGCGCGGGCAGGTCCCAATTCTCCTCGTCCAAAAGGCCTCAGAAAGAGCAAAGGAACTCTGATGCATGGCGGTCTAAGTCACGTCCTAAAAAGACCACCGGAGGGGCAGCTAACAAAGCGGCTTCCTCATGACTTTCGACCTCCTCAATCCGCATCCTCAGTCGGTGGCAGGCTCTCCCGCTTTTGCGACACCTGGCTGCCACGAATAAAAGACCGCTGGGTGAGAGACATTCTGTCTCACGGTTACAAGATAGAGTTCACCTCTCGTCCCCCGACTCGATTCTTCAGGTCATCCCCGCCTCCCGAGCGAGCCGAGGCTCTTCTGCAGGCGCTGCGCACTCTGAAGGCAGAAGGAGTGGTGATCCCTGTTCCTCTTCAGCAACAGGGCCACGGTTTTTACTCCAACTTGTTTGTGGTCCCAAAGAAGGACGGGTCTTTCCGTCCTGTCCTGGACCTGAAACTGCTCAACAAACACGTAAAAACCAGGCGGTTCCGGATGGAATCCCTCCGCTCCGTCATCGCCTCAATGTCCCAAGGAGATTTCCTTGCATCGATCGATATCAAAGATGCTTATCTCCACGTACCGATTGCTCCGGAGCACCAGCGCTTCCTGCGCTTCGCCATAGGAAACGAACACCTGCAGTTCGTGGCACTGCCGTTCGGCCTGGCAACAGCCCCACGGGTTTTTACCAAGGTTATGGCTACTGTAGTAGCGGTCCTACACTCTCAGGGTCACTCGGTGATCCCGTACTTGGACGATCTGCTGATCAAGGCACCCTCTCAAGAGGCATGCCAACGCAGCCTCGACGCTACCCTGGAGACTCTCCAGAGTTTCGGGTGGATCATCAATTTTCCGAAGTCAAATCTGACACCGGCCCCATCGCTGACATATCTTGGCATGGAGTTTCATACCCTCTCAGCGATAGTGAAGCTTCCGCTGATCAAGCAGCAGTCACTACAGAAAGGGGTACAATCTCTCCTTCAAGGCCAGTCACACCCCTTGAGGCGCCTCATGCACTTCCTGGGGAAGATGGTGGCAGCAATGGAAGCAGTCCCTTTCGCGCAGTTCCACCTGCGTCCTCTTCAATGGGACATCCTACGCAAATGGGACAGGAAGCCGACGTCCCTCGACAGGACCGTCTCCCTCTCTCAGGCGACCAAAGCTTCCCTTCGGTGGTGGCTTCTTCCCACTTCATTATCGAAGGGGAAATCCTTCCTACCCCCATCCTGGGAGGTGGTCACGACGGACGCGAGTCTGTCAGGGTGGGGAGCGGTTTTTCTCCACCACAGGGCTCAGGGTACGTGGACCCAGCAAGAGTCGTCGCTTCAGATCAATGTTCTGGAAATACGGGCAGTGTACCTTGCCCTGAAAGCGTTCCAGCAGTGGCTGGAAGGCAAGCAGATCCGAATTCAGTCGGACAATTCCACAGCGGTGGCATACATCAACCACCAAGGCGGCACACGCAGTCGGCAAGCCTTCCAGGAAGTCCGGCGGATTTTGATGTGGGTGGAAGCCACGGCCTCCACCATCTCTGCAGTTCACATCCCAGGCGTGGAAAACTGGGAAGCAGATTATCTCAGTCGCCAGGGCATGGACGCAGGGGAATGGTCCCTTCACCCGGACGTGTTTCAGGAGATGTTGCCGCTGGGGGGTGCCGGACGTCGACCTCATGGCGTCCCGGCACAACAACAAGGTACCGATGTTCATGGCACGGTCTCAAGATCCCAGAGCTCTGGCGGCAGACGCCTTAGTTCAGGATTGGTCGCAGTTTCAGCTCCCTTATGTGTTTCCTCCGCTGGCACTGTTGCCCAGAGTGTTACGCAAGATCAGGGCCGACTGCCGCCGCGTCATCCTCGTCGCTCCAGACTGGCCGAGGAGGTCGTGGTACCCGGATCTGTGGCATCTCACGGTCGGCCAACCGTGGGCACTACCAGACCGACCAGACTTGCTATCTCAAGGGCCGTTTTTCCATCTGAATTCTGCGGCCCTCAACCTGACTGTGTGGCCATTGAGTCCTGGATCCTAGCGTCTTCAGGGTTATCTCAAGACGTCATTGCCACTATGAGACAGGCTAGGAAACCAACGTCCGCCAAGATCTACCACAGGACGTGGAAAATTTTCCTGTCGTGGTGCTCTGCTCAGGGTTTTTCTCCCTGGCCTTTTGCCTTGCCCACTTTTCTGTCCTTCCTTCAATCTGGACTGGAAAAGGGTTTGTCGCTCGGCTCCCTTAAGGGACAAGTCTCAGCGCTCTCTCTGTTTTTCCAGAAGCGCCTAGCCAGGCTTCCACAGGTACGCACGTTCCTGCAGGGGGTTTGTCACATCGTTCCTCCTTACAAGCGGCCTTTAGAACCCTGGGATCTGAACAGGGTGCTGATGGTTCTTCAGAAACCACCATTCGAGCCAATGAGAGATATTTCTCTCTCACGCCTTTCGCAGAAAGTGGTTTTTCTAGTAGCAGTCACTTCTCTTCGGAGAGTGTCTGAGCTAGCAGCGTTGTCATGCAAAGCCCCTTTCCTGGTGTTTCACCAGGACAAGGTGGTTCTACGTCCGGTTCCGGAATTTCTCCCTAAGGTGGTATCCCCCTTTCATCTCAATCAGGATATCTCCTTACCTTCTTTTTGTCCTCATCCAGTTCACCAATGTGAAAAGGATTTGCACTTGTTAGATCTGGTGAGAGCACTCAGACTCTACATTTCTCGTACGGCGCCACTGCGCCGCTCGGATGCACTCTTTGTCCTTGTCGCTGGCCAGCGTAAAGGGTCACAGGCTTCCAAATCAACCCTGGCTCGGTGGATCAAGGAACCAATTCTCGAAGCTTACCATTCTGCTGGGCTTCCGGTTCCCTCAGGGCTGAAGGCCCATTCTACCAGAGCCGTGGGTGCGTCCTGGGCTTTGAGGCACCAGGCTACGGCTCAGCAGGTGTGTCAGGCGGCTACCTGGTTGAGCCTGCACACTTTCACGAAACACTATCAGGTGCATACCTATGCTTCGGCGAATGCCAGCCTAGGTAGACGAGTCCTTCAGGCGGCGGTTGCCCACCTGTAGGAAGGGGCCGTTTTACGGCTCTATTACGAGGTGTTATTTTACCCACCCAGGGACTGCTTTTGGACGTCCCAATTGTCTGGGTCTCCCAATGGAGCGACAAAGAAGAAGGGAATTTTGTTTACTTACCGTAAATTCCTTTTCTTCTAGCTCCAATTGGGAGACCCAGCACTCGCCCCTGTTTTTTTGTGTACACATGTTGTTCATGTTGAATGGTTTCAGTTCTCCGATATTCCTTCGGATTGAATTTACTTTAAACCAGTTTATAATTTTTTCCTCCTTCTTGCTTTTGCACCAAAACTGAGGAGCCCGTTGGAGCACGGGGGGTGTATAGGCAGAAGGGGAGGGGCTTTACACTTTTAGTGTAATACTTTGTGCGGCCTCCGGAGGCATAGCCTATACACCCAATTGTCTGGGTCTCCCAATTGGAGCTAGAAGAAAAGGAATTTACGGTAAGTAAACAAAATTCCCTTCTTCCCCGTTGTCTGCATCTGGCCAATGTGGACTCGGGTTAAGTCTGTTCCCTATCAGGGTCACCATTGCCCAGTCTTCCCAAGCCGGGATATTTTGATTCCCTTTTAACAGCCCCATTGTGCTTACATGCCAGTGATTTAGGGATATGTCTCTGGATGCTTACATGCCAGTGATTTAGGGATATGTCTCTGGATGCTTACATGCCAGTGATTTAGGGTTCTCTAACTCTACTTCTGGAACACTTTTTTCCTGGAGTCCGTACCAGGCCACTGTTTTGCTTGTTACTATTTGCTTCCCATCTGTCCTCCATTTTTTGTATTACTATTTATGTGATTCATTGTACTACACTTGTATTTTTGAAATTTTTGTACAATAAAACTTTGAACTGTTTTCAGCAATTTGCTCTAGTTCTCCTCTTTTTTGCAATGTTTTTTGAGTTGCTGTGAGCCTCTGGTGGTTTCCCACCAGGTTCTCAATCTGTTTTGAATTTATGCTTTCCATGGAATGTTTCAGTTTTAAGGTTAAAATAATTACCTAGAAAAACTGTGGTTCAGGTAATAAAACAGGGGACCCTGATGCATAGTAACACCTATGTACACATACCCAGAAGAGTTAGGATCACCACCGACGCGTGTTTCACAGAGGTATTGTTGCTTTCTCAAGGAGGAAGACCCTAATGGCAGTATAAACCCAGTAGGTATAAATAGCCTCTGTTAATTATCATTGCTGTCAGGTGTAACAATCCCTCAGCCGAGGGATATGTGATGGAGAGAACAATAACGCCCATCAAGCAGGTGATAGGTCATCACCTAGATAGTGGGCGGAAACCTAAGACGGGTCACATGATGATCACTGAAAAAGGCGGATTATACGAAGATCACAAAGATTGTTAATAGTAATCGCAATCTGACGTGGCAGCACTGGTAGCAGGGTACGCTACTGATAATGAAAAACAAATGTACAAGAGACGTGAAACAGCTAGTGTAAGGTGAACCGGGGAGTATCTCACATTACCCAGATGTCCCGCCCTCCAGCCAAGTCAGGAAGGAACACGTGGTGCCGAAGACGTGTAACCCCGGCAATCACGCGATCCAACCCGGCATTAGACATAACAGGGCGTAACACAACACATGGTGGATATACTTCCAGGAGTCACGCCTCCAACCAGTCACAAAGCAGACACGTAAAACGTGAGAGGTACGTCTCCACAGTGACCACCCAGCCAATCCCAGATTGAGGACAAGTTTATAGAAAACATATATTAGTTAGTATAGATCAGCATGTTCTTCTGCCAACATATCATAACAAAACATAAATCTATCACATCCGATTCACGTCCCCACCGGGGCAGGTACATAAGACCATAAGTCACTTAGTGATCGCTTATAGGACACAGATTATAAAAAAGCACACACCTTGCTAACCGCAATCACAGCAAGGCATAATAATACTAGTAGCACAGTGCACCGCTAAGGTAAGGGGACAGTTATATAAAATGGGAATAATTTAGCGAAAATGGTCTGGAAGTGTCCCACACTGCTGGAGTATCCAGCCCTCAGGCTTAGTCAGGAAGGCACACGTGCCGAGGACGCGTAACCCCGGCAACCACGTGAGCTAACCCAACATCAAGCAGGTCAGGGCGTGAAACCACGCATAGTGGACGTAGTTCCAGAAATCCCGCCCCCAACCAATCACAGAGCAGGCGACTATAGCGCCGGAGACGCATCAACACAGCAACTTCCGGGCCTATCTCCGATTGAGACGGGCATGAAAAGGTGTGTAGTAAGTGATGTAAATTAATACATCCTATTATCAGCAAAACACATTGCAAGACACAAATGCACCGCCCCAGGTGCACATTACGAGCGGGGCAAAACAATAGCCCCTGCGACGAACTGCCAGCAGACTAAGAACATTTGTATAAACATAGAGGTACAAAAATACCAAACATAGTAAACATTAATGCTGCTTCAGCAGACTAAACTTGTAAAGTAGGGGGAATGAGATATATATTAAGGATAGAAAGAAGGCTTATAAAGAACATGCTGATCATTAGATCATATGTCACGTTAAAAGTATACCATTGGTCATAGAGTATAAATACTTCAAATATAAATATAGTAAAAGGCCAATAGAAAAATAGATATATATATATATGTTTCCAAGATAATCGTTTGTTGCACCAAACACAATAATAATATGACAACAAATAAACACATATGTCAGGAGTATATCAATGTGTGGTATTAAGATCGTAGAATAGCAGGAACGTCCATTCAGAAGATATCATTGATGTTCAGTGATGCCGGCACAAACTTGTAGGGTGATAGGAAAACAGGATCTTATATGGTACGTCCAAAGATCAGAAAACAAATTTAGTATTGCATCAAAGACGGTTCTAATAAAAAGAAATAAACAAAAGAGGAATAAGTATACATAAAAGAAGACCACTGGGAAATACATTCGCCACAGACGAATTAATTGATAAGCGGTAGAGTAATAAAAACAAAATTAAAGCAATTATGGTATATTAAAAAAGGCCAAGTGATATAAGAAGAGCATTATGCTTGGAAAAGCTCAGATAAACCCTATAAAAAGACACAAAACTGATGTTTTCGTTCAGGCCTCCAGGTGTTAAAGTCCCAAGGATGGTGATCCAACGAGCCTCGACTTGGGCTAAACGTTTCTTGAGGTCACCACCCCTGGAGCCTCCATGAACAACATCAATACCCCGTACCTTGAGGCCGGATTGATCACATCCATGAAATCTCCTGAAATGTCGAGGAAGTGTCTTCAGGAGAGTGACATCGATCACATCGGAGGCAGCACGGATATCCCGTACATGCTCTCTGGTACGCACCCGCAATTCGCGTGATGTGAGACCAACATATACCAGAGAATATGGACAGGTAGCATAGTAAATCACATGCGTGGTAGCACATGTGATATGATGTTGTATATTCATTGTCCATGTGTCGTCCGATGATGAGAAAGTCGTGGCGCGGAGGATATTAGGACATGCGACACACCGCCCACAGGGAAAACATCCCTGTGTCAGGCTGTGAGTGCCAAACTAATTGGAAAGCGGAGGAATATAATGACTCCTTACCAGGATGTCACGGAGATTCTTAGCACGGCGAGCTGTCATAAGGGAACCTGAAGGGAGTATGTCTGCCAAAATTGGATCTGTGCGTAGAACAGGCCAGTGTTTATCAAGGATGCCCCGCATCGTCTGCCATTGGTTGTTAAAGGTTCCTATAAAGCGAATAGGAGGGTCAATATGTGGTTGTTGTTGTTTACAATTGTATTGAAGGAATTGTGTGCGTGGAGTTCTTTTGGCACGTAAATACCCCTTCTTAATGCAGCGATTGCTGTATCCACGATCCTGGAAACGGCGTTTGAGTTCTGCGGCCTGTTTTTCAAATGACTGGTCAGAGGAGCAGATCCGCCTAATCCTTAAGAATTGGCCGGTCGGGATGGCGCGTATGGTGGCAAAGGTATGGGCTGAGGATGCATGCAGCAGGGCATTGACTGAGGTGGATTTCCGATACATACTAGTTTGTATGAATGACAAAGGATCCACCTCGATGTTGATGTCCAAAAAGTCAATGCACCTGCTGCTATTTTTATATGTCAGTTTTATATTAAGATTATTAGCATTCAATTGACCCATAAATGCATCAAGCTGCTCCACCGTGCCCTGCCAAAAAAATAATACATCATCAATATATCTGAGCCAGCACTGTACATGGGAGCTGGCACTGATGCCCCCATCGCCAAAAACCAACCTCTCCCAGATGCCAAGGAAGAGGTTGGCATACGAAGGGGCGCAGGCCGCCCCCATGGCAGTGCCATGCTGCTGCAGATAAAATAGATCTTTAAAAATAAAAAAATTGTGCGTAAGTGCAAAGTGGAGAAGCTCAAGGATGAAGAGGTTCAATTTGCCATCACGACTGCCCATCTCAAGAAAAAGGCGGACCGCCTTCAGACCATCAGAATGTGATATGCATGTGTAAAGGCTCTCCACATCAGCTGTTACAATCAACATATCCTGATCCATAAAGATGCCGTCAATCCTCCTGAGGATGTCCGTCGTGTCACGGACATAAGAGGGCAAGGTTTCTACTAGAGATTTTAGATGATAATCAATAATTTTACAAATTGGATCACACAAGCTGTCTATGCTGGACATAATAGGATGCCCCGGGGGATTAAGGGCATCTTTAAGGATCTTAGGTAATAGGTAGAATGTAGGCACCTTTGGATATTTAGTGGAGAGCCCCTCCATCATTTTTTATCAATAATGCCGCTCTCACACGCCACCTCCAGGATCCCCAGAAGGTCAATAGAAAACCGCTGCAAGGGGTTAGATGGCATGACGCCTCTCTGGACTATGGCAGCATTATCTTTCCAGCATTGTCTGTCTGGCTATGGATCCTGTTTGACTGGCGCCATGGATCTGCATATCTAATATCATACCTCTTTGGCCTCCTGATGAACCACATGTTTATTATGTGGGGAAACGCGTCGAGGTGGAGACTGTTGTAATTCTACCATGAATTTGATGGCTCACTCCTGCTATTATTAAAAAATAAGGGGACACTTGTAGAGCATCAGCATATACTTACCTGGACTTTCATGGACAGCAAACCTCCTACATTCCCTTACTATGTGGCGCTGCCTGAATAAACCGAAATATGGTTTCAAAGTTAAGTCCTGAGCTCCGATTTGATCCCTTATATGTGAACCTTATCCCTGTTGAATATCTATGCCTATCCTTCAAATGATATTGTACTATGTATATATGTGACCTGACGGTCAAATTTCTTGTATTATACACTACTGGTGTGATTTTTATATCTTAATATTGTTATTTGGGAATAACGTATATATTTTACAAGGGGTTAGATGGCAGCCTCATGTTGGTGTCCTTATCACGAAACTTCTGTAAAGCTTCTTTCTCGTAATTCTCCACTGCCCAGATCACTATATTGCCCCCCTTGTCAGCTGGTTTAATAACAATGTCATTATAATTGCTCAGTTCAGAAAGAGCAGATCTTTGTTTATGAGTTAGGTTATCACCTTGTCTCTTAACCGTGATTTGTTTAAACTTATCCACCACTAATCTAGTGAAAACCTCAACGGCAGGACAAAGGGACAAGGGGGGAAATCTAGTAGATCTGGGCAATAGCGATTTTGGGAACACACCTGTAGAGACACTGGACTGTTCAAGCAGAAGATCCTCAAGGGTCTGTAACGCCTCCCTCTCGGCCGGGCTATCCAAACCACTATTGTCTCGTTTATGATGAAGTTTTTTCAAAACTATCTTGCGTGCGAATAAATGTACACCTTTAATGCTGAAAAAAGTCGAAATGATTAGTTTGTGAAAATGTTAGGCCCCTGGACAGCATGTCCAACTGGGCATCAGAGAGGGTGCGTGGAAAGGTTAATCACCTGTAGTTTGTTTTTTGCCGTGTTTGTCATTCGATTTAGCTGATGTTTGCTTATTCCGGATAGACTTAACACGGGCCCCCACGCTTTGTTCAGACTCACATACTCCACTTGACATCCCAGAGGACGAACCGCCAACAGAAACCAATGAAGACATAGAAGCTGATTGGCCATGAGACAAAGTCTTGGCTCGATAGCCCAGACGTGATCTAGAGTGCCACCTGTAGACCGTCGTATTGGTGTAATCTGACAGGTCCCTATTATATTTCTTTAATTTTAGGCTACTAATTTCCTTTTCTAACTTAGAAAGGAAGGCCTTGCTCAATCTCCGTTTCCATCCTGGTAATCCGCTCAACTGAGCAGTTATTTTTAATAGATTTTTTCCAACTCCTCCAATTCTGTCTCTATCATGGTTAAAGAGGCACTGTTGTGTTTGAGAACTGTGCTGGAGCAAATTACAAGGCCTTGCTAAAGAGGACTTTTGATTGCACTAACTGGGAGTTTGCATAGGACCAGCCCTGGGGAAATACTACCTTCATTACTTTAAGTGCACCAACGTACAGCAAGTGCGCCAACAACCGCTGCAACTGGGGCTCCAATTTGGGACTGTCATTTGTGAGGCTGCAGCTGTTAGTTGGTAGATAGTAATTAGTAGAGTTGAGCGCGGTTCGCGGTTCTCCAGTTCGCGGTTCAAGTGATTTTGGGGCTGTTCTAGATCGAACTAGAACTCGAGCTTTTTTGCTAAAATTCAATAGTTTTAGCAGGGCTTTTTACAGCTACAGTGTGCAGGAGCCATCGCTGGCAACCTGCCACAAGCTGGTAACCAAGATAAACATCGGGTATCCAACCAAAGCGCTTTGGTTAGTAACCCGATGTTTATCCTAGTTACGTGCAGGATACAGCTTGCTCCGCCCCCTCCTGCCCGCGGCATGTACACACGTACACACACACACACACACACACACACACTCTGCACACACACTCTGCACACATGGTCCCGCTCGGCTTACCTGCGGTGATGAAGTCCCGCCATCCCGACCTCAGCGCTGTCACTGTCCTCCATGGCCGCTGCTTGTCACATCACCTTCTCTCGCTTCTGACCCGAGACTGACTAGCGGTGACGTCACGGGCCTCTCGCGATACTTGGCTGTGAAGGCGGCGGTCATTGAACTCAGTGACAGGTGCTGTCAGTGTGCTGGAGATCAGCGCAGGTAATGTACCTCGCTGACAGCAGCACTTGTCATGCCCTGCAGTGACCTGGGCTGACCCATTGATGTTAGCTCAGGTCACTGCATTGCTCTCCCAGCCAATGGGGAACATTCTGCTCTTTATTGACTGGGACAGTGTGGATCGTCATGGCAACCCCTTGGATTACACCAGACCTGGATTTGTTTTTCTTTCTACTAAATTGGTTAAAGAGGGAATGTTTTGAGGAGTGTTTTTTCAAATAAAAATGTGTTTGTCGTCTATTTTTTTTTATTACTGACTGGGTTGGTGATGTCGGGTATCTGATAGACGCCTGACCTCACCAACCCCAGGGCTTGATGCCAGGTGACATTACACATCTGGTATTAACCCCATATATTACCCCGTTTGCCACCGCACCAGGGCCAGGGATGAGCTGGGGCGAAGCACCAGGATTGGCACATCTAATGGATGCGCCACTTCTGGGGCGGCTGCGGCCTGCTATTTTTAGGCTGGGGAGAGTCCAATAACCATGGACCTCCCTAGTCTGAGAATATCAGACCCCAGCTGTCTGCTTTACCTTGGCTGGTGATCCAATTTTGGGGGGACCCCTACGTGTTATTTTTTTTTAATTATTTATTTAATTTAAAATAACAGCGTGGGGTGCCCTCAGTTTTGGATTACCAGCCAAGGTGAGGTTGCCAGCTGTGGTCTGCAGGCTGCAGCCGTCTGCTTTACCCTAGCTGGCTACAAAACTAGGGGGAACCCTACGTCATTTTTTTTTTTTCATTTTTTTGGCTAAATACAAAGCTAAGCACCCCTTAGTGCCACATGAAAGGCACCAAAGGGTGCAAAATTACAAAATGCAGGAGAGTGGGACATTATGTGTCTTTCTGCCATTATAATGACAGAAAAGACTGATATGAAGTGCACAAGAACAAGAAAATCACCAGAGCGCTCTACGCTGTGAAAAGCAGTAGAAAATGGCACTGGAGTGAACATGTGACCGCCTCATGTAGGATGAAGCTATGGATCCTGGGTAAATTTATGCATTTACCCTCCTTCAGTTTTTTTGCAGTACACAAAAAAACGGAAGGCACACGGATGACAAACAGATGACATACGGACCGTATACGGAACGGAAACGGATGCCACACGGATGCACCCGTGAAAAAAAACGGACTGTTTTTTGCAGACCGCAAAAATGGATTGGTCGTGTTAATGTAGCCTTATTCTGATCTGCCGTTTATAAACAGCAGGCAGAAATAAGTGAATAGCGCCCCCAGCATCAGAAAATCTCCGGGGTTTCAGGGCTAGCTGAGACCCTGGAGATCATGATTCAGGACAGTTTTTCCGGTCCCCGCTCACGTGATCACAGGTATACACCGTACACCGATGATCACGTTACAGTAAATGACAGCGCCGGTAAAAAATTATTTATCTCCCATCTGGCATGAACAAACATGATAAATCTCCTCCCCGGCCCCCTCCGGTCCCCCGATGTCGCCAAAGTGCCCCCCCTGATGCCCTCCCAGAAATCCAAGATGGCCGCGCGCACAGCAGCGCGCCGGCCGCATTCACCCTACTCCTCTGATTTCTGTCGCATGTGCCATGACACATGCGACAGAAAACTCCTCCCCAGGCCCTGCCAGGTCACCCGCTATAACCCCACCGGTGTTCCCCGGTGTCCCACGGTACCTGTGCAGCGTTGATCACCCGCGGCCCTCTCCTTCACAATAGACGCTGCCGCATGCACAGAGCGGCTGTCAGCTCAGCTTCCTGTGTTCAGACACAGTGAGTGGTGGTTATGCATCTGTAATCTAAATGGGCGGCACAGTGGCTCAGTGGTTAGCACTGCAGTCTTGCAGCACTGAGGTCCTGGGTTCAATTCTCACCAAGGACACCATCTGCAAGGAGTTTGTATGTTCTCCCCGTGTTTGCGTGGGTTTCCTCCGGGTACTCCGGTTTCCTCCCACACTCCAAAGACATACAGCGCTATGGAATTAATAACGCTATATAAATGAATAAATTATAATTATTACTGCAATGCCCTGCTCATGAGGTAAGGAACATAATTGATCAGGAGAGCTATACTACATTTCCAAATGGAGGGATTTGCTTTTATAGTTGCCCTGCTGAATGACTACCAAACATGAGAGTCCGTTATACGCCACAAGAAAACACATCTAAATAGCGAGCTCTGTTGTTAAGTATTCATTCAGCTGGATAACTGGACTTAAAGGGGTATTCCATCTCCAAGATCCTATCCCCAATATATAGTAGGTGGAATAGCAATAATATCAGCAAATACCAATATTTGGAAATGTAGAATAGTTCTCCTGATTAGGCATGCCCTTACCTCATGAGCAGGGCATTGCAGCTTTGGTAGCAACCATTACGACATGGACTCTGCTGCTGTGGACCCGGGGAGAGTGAGTGCAGATTCATTGGACCCACACTCCTCACATGAAGGGTCTGCACTTGTTAGGACCAGGATGACGGGTAGGCCCAGGAGGTGGATCCACTGGACTGAGCACCCCACCGAGGGCAAGGTGCCCGGTAGCCGAAGCACTACGGGTAGCAGGACAGTCTGTTCAGAGGAGTGGGTGTAGAAGTCCCTGGGACCACGGAGTCTCTAAAGGTAGTCCGGGTGACGGAGCGCAGGTTCGGAGGCCGAGATGATGTCAGGCAGGGTCCGAAACCAGCGGAACGGGGAGGTCGGTCACCACACGGATCCAGGGATCTGAGACGGTAGGAACTGAGAAGATGGCGGACAGTCCATTCGGGGTTCTGGAACCGTCAGGACCGGTTGGCGAGACAGGAGCGGCTCTACAAGAGAGATAGGTAAGTACGAGATAATGGCACAGGGAGACCTGACTCCTAGCTTAGCAAACACGAAGAACAGGCCCCGCCCACTTGGAAAGGAACCCCCTGTATACCCTGCACCTGAATCTTCAATATCCTGTTGGAGGACGCTAGCCCTTTAAGAGAGGGTCAATGACCGCGCGCGCGCCCTAATGCGCATGCGCGAGACCCGGGTGCCAGAAGCCAGAGCAGGGAGCGGTGCACAGGAGGCAGGAGCGCTCAGCATCGCAGATGGGCGCCGGGACCGGGGACCGGGTTGCCTGGAGGACGCAGGTGAGGGAGCATGGAGGCCGTGGAGCGGGGGACGCCTGGCAAAGGAGCTGGGGAGCGTGGCAGGGGAGCCGGGGAGCGTGACAGCACTCCTAGAAAATGGGGGATACGTTCCCTGAGTGTCTCCCCCTCATATTCTAGACGGTCCAGAGTCGTCGTGGGACCCCTTTATTTTTTTTCTTACAATAAATTGGTGAAAGAGGGAATGTTTTGGGGACTGTTTTTTCAAATAAATTTCTTTTGTCGATTTTTTTTTTGTTAGTACTGACAGTTTATGATGTTGGGTATCTAGTAGACGCCATGATATCACAAACTGCTGGGCTTGATGTCACTTGACCTTACAGCTAGTATCAACCCGATTTATTACCCCGTTTGCCACTGCACCAGGGCACGGGATGAGCTGGGGTGAAGCGCCAGGATTGGCGCATCTAGTGGATGCGCCACATCTGGGGTGGCTGCGGCCTGCTATTTTTAGGCTGTGAAGGCCCAATAACTATGGACCTTCCCACCCTGAGAATACCAGACCACAGCTGTCCGCTTTACCTTGGCTGGTGATCCAATTTGGGGGGGGACCCTACTTTTTTTGTGTAATTATTAATATTTATAAAATAATTATAAAAAAGAGCCTGGGGGGACCTCCACATTGGATCCCCAACCACGGTAAAGCTGCCAGCTGTGGTTTTCAGGCTATAGCCGTCTGCTTTACCCTAGCTGGCTATCAAAAATGGGGGGACCCAACGTCCATTTTTTTTTTAACTATTTTTTAAATAGAAAAAATTAATGGGCTTTCCTGTATTTTGATTGCCAACCAAGGTAACGGCAGGCAGATGGGGGTGGCAACCCATAGCTGTCTGCTTTATCTGCGCTGAGAATCAAAAATACCGCGGAGCGCTACGTCATTTTTTTTTAAAGATTTATTTTTACAGCACTGTGATGTCCAGCAATCAAAATACAAGGAAGCCCATTTTGTTTTTAGTTATTTAAATAAATAATTAAAAAAAATATATATGGGCTCCCGCTGCATTTTTTGTATTGCTAGCTAAGGGTAATCCAAGCAGCTACTGGCTGCTAACCCCCACTGCTTGGTGTTACCTTCACTGGCAATGGAAAATCCAGGGACGCATTTTTTATTTTTTTTGCCAAAAAACTACAAAAAAGGATGTGAGCTTCGCCATATTTTTGTATGCTAGCCAGGTATAGCAGGCAGGTGCTGGAAGAGTTGGATACAGCGCCAGAAGATGGCGCTTCTATGAAAGTGCCATTTTCTGAGGCGGTTGCAGACTGCAATTCGCAGCAGTGGAGCCCAGAAAGTTCAGGCCAACCTGTGCTGCGGATTCCAATCCCCAGCTGCCTAGTTGTACCTGGCTGGACACAAAAATGGGGCGAAGCCTACGTCATTTGTTTTCTAATTATTTCATGAAATTCATGAAATAATAAAAAAAGGGCTTCCCTTTATTTTTGGTTCCCAGCCGGGTACAAATAGGCAACTGGGGGTTGGGGGCAGCCGTACCTGCCTGCTGTACCTGGCTAGCATACAAAAATATGGCGAAGCCCACATAATTTTTTCAGGGGGCAAAAAACTTCTGCATACAGTCCTGGATGGAGTATGCTGAGCCTTGTAGTTCTGCAGCTGCTGTCTGTCTGTATGGAGAAGAGTAGACAGCAGCTTCAGAACTATAAGGCTCAGCATACTCCATCCAGGACTGTATGCAGAAGTTTTTTGCCCACCAAAAAAAACGACGTAAGCTTCGCTCCATTTTTGTGTCCAGCCGGGTACAACTAGGCAGCTGGGGATTGGAATCCGCAGCACAGGTTATCCCGAGGTTTCTGGGCGCCTCTGCTGCGAATTGCAGTCCGCAGCCGCCCCAGAAAATGGCGCTTTCATAGAAGCGCCATCATCTGGCGCTGTATCCAACTCTTCCAACAGCCCTGAAGCCGGGTGGCTTGTTGGGTAATCAAGAGTTAATACTGGCTTTGTTTTATTAGCTAGTATTAAGCCAGAGATTCTTAATGTCAGGCACGTTTGACCCAGCCATTAAGAATCTCCAATAAAGGGTTAAAAAAAGACACCAAACAAAGAAAAAATACTTTAATAGAAATAAATACACAGACACATTAGAGATTCCATCTTTATTACCCCCTGTCAGCCCTCCACGATCCATGGTCTTCTGTCTTTCTCGTTCAACAAATGCAGCTCTGCTCCATCACTGCTGAATGGGGGAAGACGCTGCTTCCCGTGCAGAAATCACTCCGTGATGGCTGCACGGAAAGCACCTTGCAGCCTTCATGGAGTGAGAGATCAGTGCTGGTGGCTGCTGGCGGTGACAGACGCGTTACCATAGCAACAGGGCTCCGATCATGTGATTCCCGGAGCCGCGGTTAGCAGTGACGTCACTGCTAACTGCGTTGCTATGGCAACGGTGATCTCCGTTAATGACCGGCTGTGTCAGCCGGTCCCTAACGGAACGGGGAGTCGACCGTGTGCTACAGCATGTCGCTGGTACACGGCGATACACAAATGTGCACCGTGTACCGGAGAGATGCACTCGCAGGTCCTACATGACGCGTCATAGTCATGTGACCAGTCTGTAGCCAATGAGATAATAGCCACGTGACTGGTCACATGGCTATTTTGACGTCACGATAGGTCCTGCATCACTGCTGGCAGTGCCGGTCACCGGGAGGATTCAGCGATCATCGGATGCAATAGCGGCAGGAGACAGAGTGCAGGAGGGATCGCGGGGACCGGTAAGTGTTATGGCAATGTTTATTAACTGTATGTGTACATTTATAATGCATTTTTATGTGTTTGTGATTGCCTCCCATTATAGCTTATTGGTTCGAGTTCGGTTCGTCGAACGTTCGACGAACCGAACTCGAACGGGACCTCCGTTCGGCGAACCGAGCTCGAGCCGAAGCGCGACCGGTTCGCTCATCTCTAGTAATTAGTCAGCAGAGTGTGTGGTGTAGGTTAAAGAGGAAGCATTACCCCTAACCTTCAGGTCTATTGCAAAGAGCCCTTCCTTAGTTTTTGTAGAATACTGTATAACATTACCTGTTGTTCACTTTTATTTGCTTTTCCCCTGCAATTGCCAGTTTTCATCGTCCTGCAAATAAACCTGTTAAGATTTCTAACATCTGTTATTGTTAGTGTGTACGGAGCGTGGGCAGAGGTTTCCCGAGTCGACCCCTAGCAGAAGACAAAGACCTTTCTGCATTTCCCTAGAGTTCCTAGCAAGATTCGGGTGGAGGCACTGCGTCATATCAAGGTGAGAACTACCGAACACCCTGCCGCAGCAGCAGATTAAGGCTGGGGCCACACGGGGATCTACTGCGATCCTCTCTCATGACACTCTGCTCGCGCTGGCAGCACAGCAAAGCCGAGTGTCATGCGTGCGTCCTGCGACTGAGGTCTGACCGTGTGAGCGGACCTCAGCTGCAGGGCTCTGCCAAACGCTGAGGAGGGGCGGGCAGGAGCTGCAGAGGGGAGGGAGGGATTTCTCTCCCTCTCTCCTCCTCTGTAGCCGGCTATTGCGATTTTTGCTCTGCACTTGTGGTACACCTGAATGGGTGCGTGAGAAAAGAGCCTCGCATTACAATCGCAGCATGCTGCGATTGTTTTCTCAGACCGATTAGGGCTGAGAAAATAATCGCTCATGTGCGCTGACACACAGGCTAAAATTGGTCCGAGTGGAATGCGATGTTTTATCGCACTCCACTCGCACCGCTTTTCTCGCCGTGTGGCTTAGGCCTAAAGGGGTGTTACATAAGAGTACCATAAAGAGAAGACGTCATGAGTGCAAATACAAAGGGTTCACTAAAGGGAGCAAACCATTAATCAGCCTTAAAAATAAAAAGGCCAGCTTGGACTTTTTCAAAAAGCATCTAAAGAAGCCGCCTCAGTTCTGGAATAGTTCTATGGACAGATGAGACTAAGATCAATCTGTACCAGAATGATGGGAAGAAGCAAGTATGGAGGAGGCTTGGAACGGCTCATGATCCAAAGCACACCACATCCACTGTAACACATGGTGGAGTCAGTGTGATGGCCGGGCATGCAGGGCTAACAATGGCCCTGGGTCACTAGTGTTTATTGATGATGTGACTGAAGACAGAAGGAGGCGGATGAATTCTGAAGTGCACAGGGCGAGTCTGAGGCTTTCTGCTCAGGTTCAACCATTTGCAGCAAAGTTGATCGGATGGCGATTCACAGAACAGATGGACAATGACCCAAATATACTGCAAAAGCAACACAGGAGGTTTTTAAGGCAAAGAAGTGGAATATTCTGCAATGGCCGAGTCAATCACCTGATGTGAACCCCCTTGAGCTGCATTGCACATGCTTAATACAAAACGTAAGGTAGAAAGAAACACAAACAAGCAACAACTGAAGTCACTACAGTAAATGCGGCAAAATATCACAAAGGAGTGACTGTCTGAGGTCTCCAGTATCTCAGCTACTTGTCCCCGATCTTCTCAGACCTCTGCTACGTGTCTGTTTGTGGATTTCTGTGCCGCACTTTATGAGCCCTTGACATAAACTTCCCCTCATCCAGCACCATGACACCCAGCACAGCAGAGTCCTGCATACACTGAGGAGCTGATCATGTGACCCCTGACTCCTCCCCTCCATGTGACATCATCACAGGTCCTGTAAGCACAGAGCAGCCATATATCTAGTGTGCGGCTCTGCAGGTGGAGGTAGGTGCAGGGTATTATATATCTAGTGTGCGGCTCTGCAGGTGGAGGTAGGTGCAGGGTATTATATATCTAGTGTGCGGCTCTGCAGGTGGAGGTAGGTGCAGGGTATTATATATCTAGTGTGCGGCTCTGCAGGTGGAGGTAGGTGCAGGGTATTATATATCTAGTGTGCGGCTCTGCAGGTGGAGGTAGGTGCAGGGTATTATATATCTAGTGTGCGGCTCTGCAGGTGGAGGTAGGTGCAGGGTATTATATATCTAGTGTGCGGCTCTGCAGGTGGAGGTAGGTGCAGGGTATTATATATCTAGTGTGCGGCTCTGCAGGTGGAGGTAGGTGCAGGGTATTATATATCTAGTGTGCGGCTCTGCAGGTGGAGGTAGGTGCAGGGTATTATATATCTAGTGTGCGGCTCTGCAGGTGGAGGTAGGTGCAGGGTATTATATATCTAGTGTGCGGCTCTGCAGGTGGAGGTAGGTGCAGGGTATTATATATCTAGTGTGCGGCTCTGCAGGTGGAGGTAGGTGCAGGGTATTATATATCTAGTGTGCGGCTCTGCAGGTGGAGGTAGGTGCAGGGTATTATATATCTAGTGTGCGGCTCTGCAGGTGGAGGTAGGTGCAGGGTATTATATATCTAGTGTGCGGCTCTGCAGGTGGAGGTAGGTGCAGGTTATTATATATCTAGTGTGCGGCTCTGCAGGTGGAGGTAGGTGCAGGGTATTATATATCTAGTGTGCGGCTCTGCAGGTGGAGGTAGGTGCAGGGTATTATATATCTAGTGTGCGGCTCTGCAGGTGGAGGTAGGTGCAGGGTATTATATATCTAGTGTGCGGCTCTGCAGGTGGAGGTAGGTGCAGGGTATTATATATCTAGTGTGCGGCTCTGCAGGTGGAGGTAGGTGCAGGGTATTATATATCTAGTGTGCGGCTCTGCAGGTGGAGGTAGGTGCAGGGTATTATATATCTAGTGTGCGGCTCTGCAGGTGGAGGTAGGTGCAGGGTATTATATATCTAGTGTGCGGCTCTGCAGGTGGAGGTAGGTGCAGGGTATTATATATCTAGTGTGCGGCTCTGCAGGTGGAGGTAGGTGCAGGGTATTATATATCTAGTGTGCGGCTCTGCAGGTGGAGGTAGGTGCAGGGTATTATATATCTAGTGTGCGGCTCTGCAGGTGGAGGTAGGTGCAGGTTATTATATATCTAGTGTGCGGCTCTGCAGGTGGAGGTAGGTGCAGGTTATTATATATCTAGTGTGCGGCTCTGCAGGTGGAGGTAGGTGCAGGGTATTATATATCTAGTGTGCGGCTCTGCAGGTGGAGGTAGGTGCAGGGTATTATATATCTAGTGTGCGGCTCTGCAGGTGGAGGTAGGTGCAGGGTATTATATATCTAGTGTGCGGCTCTGCAGGTGGAGGTAGGTGCAGGGTATTATATATCTAGTGTGCGGCTCTGCAGGTGGAGGTAGGTGCAGGGTATTATATATCTAGTGTGCGGCTCTGCAGGTGGAGGTAGGTGCAGGGTATTATATATCTAGTGTGCGGCTCTGCAGGTGGAGGTAGGTGCAGGGTATTATATATCTAGTGTGCGGCTCTGCAGGTGGAGGTAGGGGCAGGGTATTATATATCTAGTGTGCGGCTCTGCAGGTGGAGGTAGGTGCAGGGTATTATATATCTAGTGTGCGGCTCTGCAGGTGGAGGCAGGTGCAGGGTATTATATATCTAGTGTGCGGCTCTGCAGGTGGAGGTAGGTGCAGGGTATTATATATCTAGTGTGCGGCTCTGCAGGTGGAGGTAGGTGCAGGGTATTATATATCTAGTGCGCGGCTCTGCAGGTGGAGATAGGTGCAGGGTATTATATATCTAGTGTGCGGCTCTGCAGGTGGAGGCAGGTGCAGGGTATTATATATCTAGTGTGCGGCTCTGCAGGTGGAGGTAGGTGCAGGGTATTATATATCTAGTGTGCGGCTCTGCAGGTGGAGGTAGGTGCATTGTATTATATATCTAGTGTGCGGCTCTGCAGGTGGAGGTAGGTGCAGGGTATTATATATCTAGTGTGCGGCTCTGCAGGAGGAGGTAGGTGCAGGGTATTATATATCTAGTGTGCGGCTCTGCAGGTGGAGGTAGGTGCAGGGTATTATATATCTAGTGTGCGGCTCTGCAGGTGGAGGTAGGTGCAGGGTATTATATATCTAGTGTGCGGCTCTGCAGGTGGAGGTAGGTGCAGGGTATTATATATCTAGTGTGCGGCTCTGCAGGTGGAGGTAGGTGCAGGGTATTATATATCTAGTGTGCGGCTCTGCAGGTGGAGGTAGGTGCAGGGTATTATATATCTAGTGTGCGGCTCTGCAGGTGGAGGTAGGTGCAGGGTATTATATATCTAGTGTGCGGCTCTGCAGGTGGAGGTAGGTGCAGGGTATTATATATCTAGTGTGCGGCTCTGCAGGTGGAGGTGGGTGCAGGGTATTATATATCTAGTGTGCGGCTCTGCAGGTGGAGGTAGGTGCAGGGTATTATATATCTAGTGTGCGGCTCTGCAGGTGGAGGTAGGTGCAGGGTATTATATATCTAGTGTGCGGCTCTGCAGGTGGAGGTAGGTGCAAAGTATTATATATCTAGTGTGCGGCTCTGCAGGTGGAGGTAGGTGCAGGGTATTATATATCTAGTGTGCGGCTCTGCAGGTGGAGGTAGGTGCAGGGTATTATATATCTAGTGTGCGGCTCTGCAGGTGGAGGTAGGTGCAGGGTATTATATATCTAGTGTGCGGCTCTGCAGGTGGAGGTAGGTGCAGGGTATTATATATCTAGTGTGCGGCTCTGCAGGTGGAGGTAGGTGCAGGGTATTATATATCTAGTGTGCGGCTCTGCAGGGGGAGGTAGGTGCAGGGTATTATATATCTAGTGTGCGGCTCTGCAGGGGGAGGTAGGTGCAGGGTATTATATATCTAGTGTGCGGCTCTGCAGGTGGAGGTAGGTGCAGGGTATTATATATCTAGTGTGCGGCTCTGCAGGTGGAGGTAGGTGCAAAGTATTATATATCTAGTGTGGGGCTCTGCAGGTGGAGGTAGGTGCAGGGTATTATATATCTAGTGTGCGGCTCTGCAGGTGGAGGTAGGTGCAGGGTATTATATATCTAGTGTGCGGCTCTGCAGGTGGAGGTAGGTGCAGGGTATTATATATCTAGTGTGCGGCTCTGCAGGTGGAGGTAGGTGCAGGGTATTATATATCTAGTGTGCGGCTCTGCAGGTGGAGGTAGGTGCAGGGTATTATATATCTAGTGTGCGGCTCTGCAGGTGGAGGTAGGTGCAGGGTATTATATATCTAGTGTGCGGCTCTGCAGGTGGAGGTAGGTGCAGGGTATTATATATCTAGTTTGCGGCTCTGCAGGTGGAGGTAGGTGCAGGGTATTATATATCTAGTGTGCGGCTCTGCAGGTGGAGGTAGGTGCAGGGTATTATATATCTAGTGTGCGGCTCTGCAGGTGGAGGTAGGTGCAGGGTATTATATATCTAGTGTGCGGCTCTGCAGGTGGAGGTAGGTGCAGGGTATTATATATCTAGTGTGCGGCTCTGCAGGTGGAGGTAGGTGCAGGGTATTATATATCTAGTGTGCGGCTCTGCAGGTGGAGGTAGGTGCAAAGTATTATATATCTAGTGTGCGGCTCTGCAGGTGGAGGTAGGTGCAGGGTCTCTATTATTTTCTTTCCTTCCTGTTCCTGTCGTAGTCTTTATTGTTTTTTTGCTTTTATGACGAGGCTGAAGTCGGTTTCTTATTCGGGTTTTTCCTGGGGTTTTGTTTACAGGTTTTTATCAACAAAAATAAAAAATCCCAACAATAAAATCCAGTGCAGTGCGGAGCCCGGATGTGAATAACTTACAGGGAAGGGAATAAGTATTGGATCCCTCGCTGATTGTGTAAGTTTCCCACTGATAAAGACATGAACAGTTGATAATTTTAAGGGTTACTTAATTTTGTCAGTGAGTCATAGAAAATGCAAAATAAAATCCAGAAAATCACATTGTATAAATTCTATACATTTATTTGCATTTTGCAGAGAAAAATAATTATTTGATTTCTCTGGCAAACCAGACTTCATACTTTGTGGCCGTCCCCTTGTTGGCAGCGCAGCAGTCAGATGTTCTTTGCAGTTGATGATGAGGTTTGATGTCATGAGGAATTTTGCTCCACTTTTCTTTGCAGATCATCTCTAAATCAATTAAGATTTTAAGTCTGTTGCTTGGCAACTTGGAGCTTCATGTCCTCCATGGGTTTTCTATGGGATTAAGGTCTGGAGTCTGACTGGGCCACTCCATGACCGTAACCCCTTAACGACCCATGACGTACTCAGTACGTCATGGCGAAATCGCGGTCCCGGAGCACCGGGGAGTGAAATTTGTTTACTTAAACGGTAGATTCGGGAAGGAGGGGACCTCTGCCTGACCTCAGGAGGGGTGGTGCCTCCTCCCCGAACCTACAGAGGCTCTGATTGGCTGACGAATGCCGCTCAGCCAATTACAGCCACTGTAATGTTCCAGCCATTGAAAATGGCTGGAACATTGAAATCCAGCCCTGATCAGTGCTGCTGTAGCACTGGCCATTGGCTGGAGCTGGGTGATCGATGCTTCACCCGCCCCCAGCTCTGATTGGAGAGACCGGTCTTGTGACCGCTCTCTCCAATCAATGTGGATCTGCGGCCTGTGACCGTCCCTGGAAGCCGAGGAGAGCGGTAAGTTGCTGTCCCCGATCGCCCCGCCGCTGCTCCCGCTCCACCGCTGTCCCCGTCGCTGTCTCCGCTCGCCCCGCCGCTGCTCCCGCTCCACCGCTGTCCCCACCGCTGTCTCCGATCGCCCCGGCGCCATGCTCCCGCTCCGCCGCTGTCCCCGCTGCAGTCTCCGATCGCCCCGGCGCCATGCTCCCGCTCCACCGCTGTCCCCGCCGCTGTCTCCGATCGCCCCGGCGCCATGCTCCCGCTCCACCGCTGTCCCCGCCGCTGTCTCCGATCGCCCCGGCGCCATGCTCCCGCTCCACCGCTGTCCCCGCCGCTGTCTCCGATCGCCCCGGCGCCATGCTCCCGCTCCACCGCTGTCCCCGCCGCTGCTCCCGCTCCACCGCTGTCCCCGACGCTGCTCCCGCTCCACCGCTGTCCCCGCCGCCGCTCCCGATCCACCGCTGTCCCCGGCGCCATGCTCCCGCTCCACCGCTGTCCTCGCCGCCGCTCCCGATCCACCGCTGTCCCCGCCGCTGTCTCCGATCGCCCTGCCGCCGCTCCCGATCCACCGCTGTCCCCGACGCCATGCTCCCGCTCCACCGCTGTCCCCGCCGCCGCTCCCGATCCACCGCTGTCCCCGCCGCCATGCTCGCCACTGTCCCCGCCGCCGTCGCACCCACCTTTTTCAGCCGCTGCTGCCCCCGAATCGGCCCCCACTGTTCCCGATCGGCGGCCGCCGCCGCCTCCTTCATCGGCTGCCCCTTCTCCATCGCCACACCTCCTATCCCTCCATGTGCTGCAAGCCACCCTCCTCCCACGTGGGGGGAGGGTGGCTTGCAGCACATGTGGGGGGAGGGTGGCTGGCTTGCAGCACATGTGGGGGGAGGGTGGCTGGCTTGCAGCACATGTGGGGGAGGGTGGCTGGCTTGCAGCACATGTGGGGGGGGGGGGTGGCTGGCTTGCAGCACATGTGGGGGAGGGTGGCTGGCTTGCAGCACATGTGGGGGGGGGGTGGCTGGCTTGCAGCACATGTGCTGCAAGCCACCCTCCCCCCACATGTGCTGCAAGCCACCCTCCCCCCACATGTGCTGCAAGCCACCCTTCCCCCACATGTGCTGCAAGCCACCCTTCCCCCACATGTGCTGCAAGCCACCCTTCCCCCACATGTGCTGCAAGCCACCCTCCCCCTACATGTGCTGCAAGCCACCCTCCCCCCGGGGCCCCCCCTCCTCCATGTGCCATCTCTCTCTCCCATCAGACTCTGCCCCACTCCCCGATCTGCTGCCTGCTCTCTCCCATTTTCTATCTACTGCCCCCTCTCACCCTCCTCGATCTGTTGCCTCCTTCATCTGTTGCCTCTTCTGTCTGCTGTGATCCTGCTGCCTAGATCCATCCTGTAAGGTAGGTATCCCCATCTCACCTCCCCCCCCCCCATCCTCTGCCGCTCCTCCATCCGCTGCGCCATTTCCCATCCATCCGCTGCGCCATTTCCCATCATCCATCCTCTGCGCCCTTTCCCATCCTCTGCCGCTCCTCCACCCGCTGCGCCCTTTCCCATCTTCCATCCGCTGCGCCCTTTCTCATCTGCCGCCCCGCCCTCTCGCATCGCATTATCCAGCGCAGTTGCTCGCTTCCAGACTGCAGTGGATGATGCGATGCGAGACTCGTGCATTGCTCTCACGTTTGGCACTGGTCTTAGTAGCAGGCGCTCATTTTTTTTTTTTTTTTTTTACTGATGTCTGTATTTTTTATTTCGCCAAACTAATTTTTTTTGTATGGGCGGGGTCTAGTTTCCAAAATGGGATCACATGTGGGGGAGCTCCATTGTTTAGGCACCTCAGGGGGTCTCCAAATGAAACATGGCGTCTGCTAATAATTCCAATCAATTTTACTGTGAAATGGCGCTCCTTCTCTTCTGAGCCCCGCCGTACGCCCAAACAATTGATTTCCACCACATATGAGGTATCGTCGTACTCAGGAGAAATTGCACAATACATTTTATAGTGCATTTTTTCCTGATACCCTTGTGGAAAAAAAAGCTACCTGTTTGAAAAAACAATTTTGTGGTAAAAAAAAGAATAAAATATTTTCACGGCTGAACATTACAAACGTTTGTGAAGCCTCCAGGGGTTCAAAGTGCTCACTAAACAGCTAGATAAATTCCATGAGGGGTCTAGTTTCCAAAATGGGGTCAATTGTGGGGGAGCTCCATTGTTTAGGCACTTCAGGGGGGTCTCCAAACGCAACATGGCGTCCGCTTATAATTCCAACCAATTTTGCTGTGAAATGGCGCTCCTTGCCTTCCGAGTCCTGCCGTGCGCCCAAACATTTGATTTCCACCACATATGGGGTATCTGCGTACTCAGGAGAAAATGCACAATACATTTTATGGTGCATTTTTTCCTGATACCCTTGTGATAAAAAAAGCTACCTGGTTGAAGCAACAGTTTTGTGGTAAAAAAAAATTTTTTTCTTTTCACGGCTCAACGTTATAAACTTCTGTGAAGCCCCCAGGGGTTCAAAGTGCACATCAAACATCTAGAAAAAATATTTGAGGGCTCTAGTTTCCAAAATGGGGTCACTTATGGGGGAGCTCCATTGTTTAGGCACCTCGGGGAGTCTTCAAACCCGACATAGCGTCCGCTAATGAGTGCAGCTAATTTTGCACTCAAAAATTCAAATGACGCTCCTTGCCTTCCGAGTCCTGCTGTGTGCCCAAACATTTGATTACCACCACATATGGGGTATCTGCGTACTCAGGAGAAAATGCACGATACATTTTATGATGCATTTTTCCTGATACCCTTGTGAAAATACTAATTTTTATGGCTAAAGTAACATTTTTGTGTTAAAAAAGTAAAATTTTCATTTTTTCGTCTACATTGCTTTGGTTGCTGTGAAGCTCCTAAAGGGTTAATAAACTTCTTGGATGTGGTTTTGAGCAGAGTGAGGGGTGCAGATTTTAGAATTGGGTCACTTTTGGGTATTTTCTGTCGCCTAGGTTTCTCAAATCACTCCAAATGTGATGTGGTACCTAAAAAAATTTTTGTAAATTTTGTTGGAAAAATGAGAAATTGGTGATGAACTTTGAACCCTTCTAACTTCCTAACGGAAATTTTTTTTTTTTCAAAAATTACGCTGGTGTAAAGTAGACATGTGGGAAATGTTATTTAGTAACTTTTTTGTGTGACATATCTCTCAGATTTATGGGCATAAAATTTAAAATTTTGAAAATTGCAAAATTTTCAAAATTTTCGCCAAATTTCCGAAATTTTCACAAATAAACGCAAAACATATCGGCCTAAATTTACAACTGACATGAAGTACAATATGTCACGAAAAAACAATCTCAGAATCGCCAGGATCCGTTGAACTGTTCCAGAGTTATAACCTGTCAAAGTGACACTGGTCAAAATTGCAAAAAATGGCCGGGTCTTTAAGGTGAAAACAGGCTGGGGGCTGAAGGGGTTAATGTGCTTCTATTTATGCTTGGATTTTCCATTCAAAAACAAAATCACCTAAGGTTTGAATCTGAGGCACGATGTTATGTTTCATTATTAGAATTTGTTTATGCTGTTATACATTTTTATGTATTTTTATATTTGTATATACATACAATTTTTTAATTGTTGATTTTTTTTAATCAACATATGTTGATTGTATGTTTTACTTTTTATTTTTTTCCCTTTGTTTGTATTGATAAATAAAGCAAATTTAAGAGGCATAAAATGTAACTTTTAATCTAGTTATATTAAAAGTTTTTATCCAAGCTAGTAACCCAAAACTCACTGGACTGCTGGTACAACCAGCTTAAAGTGTAATGTCCAGGGAGCCTATGACATATAACAAAATAATCAAAAAAACAAAACATACATAAAGAAAATATTGAGCATGATAATCTCACTCAAGGAAGAGATAATGGTCCCAATAATGAGTGCCAAAAATTTTTTCAAAATTAACTCAATATAAAAAACCATATAGCGTGAAGTGGTCCTCAAAGGAGGAATCCACCAATATTAAGGCTTATTTACAGAATGAGTTGTAAACGATCTCACCCATTCATCACAGCTTGGGGTAAACGAATCTTCCTCTATGGGTCCTCACAGCATCCAGCTGGCCCTATAATATACCTGAGGAAAACTAATAGTATCTGTTGCCCCCATGACTCAGTGTGCTATGTGAGCTTGGGCTTAGGACCTCTGACCTCCTATGTGTTTCCAGAGTCCCCTGATGATTCTAGAAAGATGAAACGCGTCGGGACGAGGGCCAGGAACATTGTAGGGGCACTAAGAGAGGGTTAGATGTGGTCTGCCCTTGTGAGGGCGGAAGTCATTGGGGCAACAGATACTATTAGTTTCCCTCAGGGATATTATAGGGCCAGCTGGATGCTGTGAGGACCCATAGAGGAAGATTCGTTTACCCCAAGCTGCGATGAATGGGTGAGATCGTTTACAACTCATTCTGTAAATAAGCCTTAATATTGGTGGATTCCTCCTTTGAGGACCACTTCACGCTATATGGTTTTTTATATTGAGTTAATTTTGATAATTTTTTTGGCACTCATTATTGGGACCACTGTCTCTTCCTTGAGTGAGATTATCATGCTCAATATTTTCTTTATGTATGTTTTGTTTTTGTTGATTATTTTGTTATATGTCATAGGCTCCCTGGACATTACACTTTAAGCTGGTTGTACCAGCAGTCCAGTGAGTTTTGGGTTACTAGCTTGGTTAAAAACTTTTAATATAACTAGATTAAAAGTTACATTTTATGCCTCTTAAATTTGCTTTATTTATCTATTTCTAAGTGGTATCCCTCTTTGGAAGATTGCTGTGATCCTTTGTTTGTATAACATGTGTATTGTGTGTTTCTACTGATTAAGTCCACTCCATGCCTGATTGGCTGGAGTGGACTTATTATATAACTTAGGGTAAATTTTCCCATTGGGGTTGACAAAGAACACAGACCATGTTTGAAACGTGTTGCTGTTTCCATGTCTTTCTGGCCCCATTTCATTATATCTTGGTGTATGTCCATGTCCATTTTTTTCTGTATTTTAAATGAATAAAGAATTGCTAAGTTTTTTAAAGACAATTCGGAAGCTGGATCTCTTCTTCTCAGGCCCCAAAGAAAATGGACACCCTCAAAAGAAAGCAGAACCCCCCCAGACCAGACCCCAAACAATTACAATTGGCACATACCGATGGTGGATGGGCTCTTACACACAGATCTGCGTCACTGTTAGATCCCTCACCGTTACAGCTGCATTGCACCGCACAGCTGTGTATACAGTGACAGAAGGCAGAGGCAGTAATAAACCATCTCTGCCTTATGTAGAGATGGACGGATTTATTCTCCGTTGCTACATGTTTGCGTATAGATGCACTGCTATGTAATGACATTGTAGAACATCACTGCAAAGTAGGAGTCAGATGATGTAAGCTCCAGGGAGGACTGGTAGGCCCAGGAGGTGAATCCACCGGACCGTGCACCCCACCGGAGGCCTAGGTACACGGTAGCCGGAGCACTAGCGTGGCCGGGACGGGGACAGCGTCCCACAGGGGAGGGGTGGAACAAAGTCACTGGGGTCACGGAGTTCCTTAGGACAATACGGAATACTGGTACAGGTGCCGGGTAGTAATGGCAAGCAGTAGTACAGGTAACGGAACAAGGCCAAGGGGACCTGGGCACCTAGCTTTCAAGACTAAGCTTCAAGACACGTTGATCAGGCCCCGCCCACATGGAAAGGCCAGTCTTGTATACCCAGCACAGCCCTATGTCATATCCTGCTTCAGGTGTGCTGGGCCTATAAGACCAGGAGAGTGGGCGCGGCCCGGTCCTAAACAGAAACATGTGGCTAAGACTCAGTGTCAGGCTATTTGCGCACGTTGCATACAGTTCACTGCAGAAATTTCTGCAGCGATCTGAAGAGCACATGTGCGCTTTAAATCGCTGCAGAAATGTCCATTGTGAAGCCGATTCCATGCGCTCTGCCTGCAGCTCCTGCCATAGACAGAGCAGGAGCTTCCGGCAAAGCACACGGAAGAAGTGACATGTCACTTCTTAGAACGCAGCGCTTCGGCAATAGCCGAAGCGCTGCGCTCTAAAACGCCACGTGCATATGGCCCGTGCACATGGCCCCTGCACAATCTCCGTAGACTGTGCAGGGGACGCAGGACGCATGCAGTTACGCTGCGCTACAAAGCGCAGCGTAACTGCATGTATTTGCGCAACGTGCGCACATAGCCTCAGACTCATAAGACCAGGAGCAGGATACAGGAGAGCACGAGCGGGAGCGGCAGCCATGACCGGTGGACACGTGGACTGGATCAGTGGTTAAGGAGCGGTGCCGGGTTGGTGTGACCGGATCAGTGGGTAAGGAGTGGTGCTGGGACACCGGGAGCGTGACAGATGACCCGGATGTTTAAAGTCTACGAGCTCCGAAACCAGTTAAGACTATCTAAACTTTTTTATTTACATAATTTTTCTAGTTTAAAAGGGAAATATAATGTGGGCACATTTTTCAATTGTGTTAATTTTCACTATTTTGCTGCCTTCATACAAGAAATGGGAGGTAAATTGTGTGTGTCACCCAGTGCACAGATCTGTACACCATCTGTGAGCTCTGTGACCCTCGTATAAGAGGGACCCCACTACGGCCACACTTGTCTCCGTGATCTGATTTCCATACAAGCGCTCTCACTGTGCCGTATCACTAGTCTTGAGATGGGGAAAATGATTTGCAGGACCCCGATGCAGAGGCCAGGTCAGTAGTCCACGGGGGCTGAACAGGAGCCATGTGAGCATTTTCTTTTCTTCTTAAAATAAATAACAGAAAGAAATCGCACAGGCCGCATATGAATCAACGCCGGGCCCCTCTGCGTCCGTTAGAAACAAGAATACATCAAATCCTAATTCCATTGCCCTGTTCTTAACTGAAAAACTCAGAAATGTTTAGTTTTTGCTCTTTCGTATTTTCCTTCTCTTATTCCGGGAGCAATTGTCCTTTTATTTTTCAATCCACATTGCTGTATGAAATTTTTTTTTTGAAGATGACTCATAGTTTTTCATTTTACCATAAAATGTACTGGAAATTAAGTAAAAATTCAAAGTACGGTGAAATGGTGAAAAAAAAAAATAATTCCACCATTGTTTTTACTACATTCATTGTGTGCTGAAAGTGAGCGGTCAGCGTGATTCTCCAGGTCAGTGTGATTACAGCAATATCAGATTTTATTATTTAGCGGTGACTAGAGATGAGTGGACCCGTGGACGTTCGGCTTCTCCTGATCCAGCTGAGCTTTTGTAAAGATCGGTTCTGGACTTAGACTTAACCTGAACTTTATTTGAAGTCATTAATTGGGCAGGTCATGTCTCCACCCACATGCAGCCATAATCACATCACTTCCGGCGGATAGTGGATTTTTTCTATTTATTTTTTTGTTTGTGCACACTACATCCAATCACGTTGTTGTTACTCCCAGTGTGAGCCGATCAAACGCTGCAAGCGGCTCATACTGGGCTGAGCACCGAGCGTACCCAAGCACCGCGATCCTCGCGAGAGTGGTTTATATACGTAAAGCATCCGAACTCCGAACATGACTATTGTTTTCTGGGGTTCTGATTTTGTATCGCAACTTCAGGTTCGCTCATCTCCAGTGGTGAATAAAAATCACTTTTGTAAACTTGTAACTTGTTTTTTTTCTTGATGAGCCGACATTTTCATTGATACCATTCTGGATGCAATATGGGTAACTGATCACCTTTCATTGTATTTATATTGCTATAAAAATAATGTGCTACTTTTATCGGTTGGTTTCATTACTTACATAGCACGTTTCATATTGAAATTTTTTTTTCTACCCAAATGATATCTTACCTCCATTAATTTTACATATGGGTTCATCTCCTTCCCATTCAGGTCCTTATAATATCGGATCCTCTCAGTGATTTTATTCTGTTTTAAGAAAATTTTCTATCAAGGATGGATATGGACAGGGACAAGATGGCGGAGAGGATATTACACCTCACCCTAGAGATCCTCTTCCGGCTTACTGGAGAGGTGAGAGATTCTGATGACGTCACATTACATCATTCTTATCTATGGGAATAACAGATGGACAGAACTGGAGAGGTGAGGACTCTGGAAATGTCTGGAGTGAGATTTATTACTGTGTCTCTCCATAACCAGGATTACACAGTAGTGAAGAAGACCTCTAGTGAGCGCTGTCAGGCCCCTGTGTCTGAGGGATGGGGAAGACCCCTGAGCCCAATCACGGGGCCTCCACCTCACCCCCCGATACATGAGGACATCAATGGCCAGAAGATCCTAGAACTCACCTACAAGATGATTGAGCTGCTGACTGGAGAGGTGACACTGCTGGGAATGCTGGGACATTATACAGTAACGCTATGAAGGGATCGGGGGTGACGGTATCATTGTATGTGTCAGGTTCCTATAAGGTGTCAGGATGTCACCGTCTATTTCTACATGGAGGAGTGGGAGTATTTAGAAGGACACAAAGATCTGTACAAGGACGTCATGATGGAGGTTCCCCAGCCCCTCACATCACCAGGTAATAGACAGGACTAAATACACACGGCCTATAATTATCTGTATGTAAGGAATGAATTCAGTCCGTGTATGTGTCTCCTCCAGTTCTATCCAGTAAGAGGACAACACCAGAGAGATGTCCCCGTCCTCTTCTCCCACAGGACTGTAAACAAGAAGATCCCGATGTTCCTCAGGATGTGTTTCCTCCAGCTCTATCCAGTAAAAGATATCTATTCATGTACTTTCTGCACTAATTTTGTGTTTACATTTTTAGACTTTTTGCTCTGGTTTTTCAGCTGTATTTTCTTTGCTTCTGCTTCTTCTGCCGTTTGTTTCCAGTGCCATCTCTATGTCATTATGAAGGCAACTCAAAGATCTGCAGAGGGTTCATGAATACCCTGTTTCCCTGAAGATATAATCTACCCCCAAAATAAGCCATAGCACGATTTTATGGGATTTGTGGAGAATACTTGAAATATAAGCCCTACTCCAAAAATAAGGCCTAGTTACAGTCAGGGCCAGTATTGGGAGGAGTCAAATTCACAATTTCTCAGGAACCCAACTCTCTTAGGGTCCCCATCAGTTGTATTCTAAGGTTGATTGTTTAAAGACCTTTGATGATTGCAAAGTAATTTGACATGATGGAACCAAAGGCCTCTTAATTACAGAAGTCTAAATGAACTGAACAGACAACAGGCTGGCATACAGGACTGGCATTAAGGGAAAGGAAGTGGAAACTGAGTAGTTTCACAGGGCCCCCATTCTCCTTTTATTTGTATGCCAATCATAGGACTGCTTAAGGACATGTTTGACAATGTCTTTCATCACATGCTGTAGAGGAGAAAGTATCATTTGCTCCCATTCTGTATATGCTGGCTGGACTATTTCATTAATGCCAGTTATAGGTTACCTATACTGATCTGGTGAGATTTTGTGATCCAGACTTACAGGTGGTTGTTGTGCATTATTGCTGTGAACTGTTGTGGTGTCAACTCTTGTTGTCTTTTTGTTGCTACCTTCCTCCTCTTGCTTTTGTCCTTAGTCTGTCACTGTTTATTTCTATGAGTTTGCAATTTGTCCCATCTGTCTTAATCTGTGTTTCCATCATACTCCTGTCCCTTTCTTCCCAAGGGGATCACAGAATAAATCTGATCAGGAAGACAGTAATGCACGGGACTCCGGCATCTCCATCTTCAGGGGTAATCCAGAGGTTAGGAATACCTTAGGGTCCCCTAGTGTGAGGGACAGTATAGGAGCCCCCTGTCCCTCATTATCCTGCAATCACATTGTGACAATCCATCAGATTATTTACTGTAACACATTCCAGAGAACTGGTGCTAGGAATGGGAGATCCGAAGTAACGAAGATGTAATTCTTAGATGTCAAAATTAGATAGCAGATTCAGAATACATTTTTTTCCTAATTTAATTTCTTATATTATGGTTTAAAAAAAATAAATGTATTTTCAAGATATCATTATAAAATAATAACATTGTGTTTATTTTTAGCAGATGACTCTATTGGGCGTTCGGATATAAATCTGATATCTTCAGAATTTAAAACAGATGATCAAAGTATAACACATGATACATATGAAGAGCATGCTGTTGTCCCAGATATACCTCCAGTCCTTTCTCGGAAAGCTTTAACAACTGATCTTTTCAAACCAGTCCAAAATTCCGATTTTTCACAGAATTGTAAGCAAAATGAAAGTTACAGAAGGGATGTGGAACATGAAACAGCTCCCACAAGGGAGAAGCCATTTTCATGTTCAGAGTGTGGGAAATGTTTTATTCGGAAATCTGAATTTGTTGAGCATCAAAGATCTCACACAGGGGAGAAGCCATATTCATGTTCAGAGTGTGGGAAATGTTTTATTCGGAAATCAAATCTTGTTTGGCATCAAAGATTTCACACAAGGGAAAAGCCATTTTCATATTCAGAGTGTGAAAAAACCATATACAATAGGACCAATTGAGTTCAATATACGAAAAACAAAAAACCTCAATTTCAATTAATATTAAACTTTTATTGATATATTTTAAAATTTAGACACCCATTAATAGTGAACACACAAAGGGCGTAGATGATGAAGGGGAGGAGCTAAATATATGGGGTCCCTATAGCACCCTATGGGACCTTGCTCCTACCTACCAACGGAGGGTATGACGCCGTAACTGTTTTGGGCGCCCCCGTTCCACGTCGGCTCACCCTCTAGTTGCCCTAGATAGTTAGTGAATTAAAATAATAATTACACTACGGATGGCCATACAATAGTACTAGAATGTATTAAGTACAAAGTGCTCATGTAATCACACTGTCTGATAGATAACAGCTTCCTATCAGGAAAACCAAGAAAAAAGAAAAAAAAAACAAAAAAAAAAAAAAAAAAAACAAAACACAAATATTAAGGCCCAGTATAGGCAGGCTTCTGCAGAAAAATTAGTCCATGGTACATGATCCAGTACAAATTAGTACATAGTACATAATACACAATCTACATTAACATAAGGGAGGAGCACATTAACATAATGGAAAATTCAGTTCCATCTGTCAGTTTTTCCTCCCATGTCCCAGTGTGATATAGTATGGCAATCACACATGGATAAACTTTTACACAATCATAATTGCACAGATCTGCACTGCATAAACCAATGCTGATACATGTAATGCAATGCCTGAGGGCAATCATGCAGATGATTCTTATAGAGCAGAAAATAGGGGTATAGATAACCCCACAGGGAAGAAAAAAATGGTTACTTCCCTTTTAGCAGCATGCTCTGTATCGCCTCTACGCGTTTCCCCTTTCCATGATATAAGGATCTTCAGGAGGCTGGAGGATTGCAGTTATCAGATGTGAATGTAGGAGTAATCCATGGCTGTGTGCACAGATCACAGGATGTCAGGGTTTAAATCCAGCGTCAGCCAAGGTCACATGGACCATGCGGCCAATCACAATCATAGGCTACTGTGTCTTTTATGTTTTACTGCGCATGTCATGACAATCCTGGACACTAGAGGTCCTCGGAGCATGACTGCGCATGTGTGCACACTTTGCAGTAAAAGGGTTGAAGGAAATAATGAACGTGCCTGCGTGCACATGAGGGGGCGGCATCAAAACAACAAACTGCAATGGCACCACCCACTAATGCCCCCATCGTCATAGAGACGCTTGGGAACACTGCAGCAATATGCATGCCTGTGAATATAAGTGGAAGTGCTTAGGACAAACTTGAATCACACAAAACGTCCCTGAATGTGTCAGGTGATATTTAACACTGACATTTTTGCCATACACATTGAGTGTGCCTGTATGTAATGCCAATGCACACATGCCTAAATAGCAACCATATAAATGTCCCCATGATGTAAGGACATAACTAAGTGCCCCCATATATTGGTTTCAGCACATGTGCTATCAGGCTACATAATTTATATGTCATAGTGGGCAGCAGTATAATTGTTGTTTATAAGTAAATGCCTTTTTCAAAGATTAACCCCCGACTGACCAAACAACTTTTTTTTTTTTTTTTTTTTTTTGCCGCTATTAATGGTCAGAAAAACGTGAAACACAGAGAGACACAGTATAATTACCTTGAAACAACAACCTAAAAATAAAGGTATTTTTTATCCGTAAATCCCAAATCACAGGGCAATGACGGAGGGGTTTCCAATCCAGATAGATAGTATGAGTTATTAAATTACTATTCCATGACAAGCGGAACAAAAAGAAATTCATCTTATTAAGAGCATAAAGATAGCAGTGTCTAAAGAAATGGGGAATATGTCAGTCTGTCATTTAGACCCAATGGGGTGTGTGTTTTCAGGTAATAGATCCACCGGCACTCTCTCTGTAAAATCCTTTTATCCAGGTCACCCCCCCTAGGGTCGGGTTTGATGACTTCAAGGATAACAAAAGAGACTGATCTGTGTTCACTATTAATGGGTGTCTAAATTTTAAAATATATCAATAAAAGTTTAATATTCAGAGTGTGGGAAATGTTCTATTCAGAAATCAGACCTTGTTAGACATCAGAAAATTCACACAGGGGAGAAGCCATATTCATGTTCAGAGTGTGGGAAATGTTTTATTCGGAAATCAAATCTTGTTGGACATCAAAGATCTCACACTGGGGAGAAGCAATTTTTTTGCCTGGAAGGTGGTAAATGTTTTACTAGGAAATCAACTCTTGTTGACCATGGAGAACTTCACACAGGGGATAAACCATTTTTATGTTCTGAATGTGGAAAATGTTATTCTCAGAAATCAGAACTCGTTAAACATCTGGAGAAGCCGCACAGGGAAGTAACTTTTTTCATGTTGTGAATATTTGAAATGTTTAACTGGTAAATCAAGTCTTGTCGACCATGAGAAAACACACACAGTAGAGGAGCCATTCTTGCCTTTGAAATGTGGCAAATGTTTTTATCATTAATCAGGTCCTCTTGTCAGATGAGTCACATGGGAGAAGCCATCATGATGTATCGTGAGTCAAAGGTTTTTATCCAAAAATTAATTGCTCAAGTAAGAATTGGTCATGGAAAGCACCATTTTCTTTCTTTTTAAACTTACTGTATTATTATGACCATAAGAGACACCTAGGTTTTAGAGAAGGAAAATAGGAAAAAGATTTGAAGCAAAAAATGTAGTCATGATACACTGTTATGTGGGGGGGGGGGATCTGCTGCTGTCACTTTTATAGTGATAATATCCCCCAATTCTGTACTAATGTCCCCCATCCTGGGCCCTTTCCAGTTATATGTGTCGATCATGCTGGTGTATATGTCTTTCATCCTGGTATATATATTCCCCATCTTTGTCCCATCATGGTAAATATAGCTTGCATCCTGGTATATATGGCCCTCATCCTTGGCTCATCCTAGTATATATGGTCCTCATCCTGGTATATATAACCCTCATCCTGGTATATATGGCTCTCATCCTGGTACACAATCTTCATCCTGGGCCCTTTCTGGAATATATAGCCCTTATCCTGGTATATATGGAATATATAATCCCCATCTTGGTATTTACAGGTGAAAATGGGCCCCCTTACCTCTTGGGCCGCATGTTCCACCAATGATATGTCTTTCCCTGCCATTATCCTGGTATATATGTCCCTCATCATACTGCAGACATAAAAAATGGTTATACACACCATCCCTCTGCTCCCCCAGTGTGTGGTGTTGTCTTTGATCCTGGCAAGTGAATTCAGTGTGTAAGTGACGCATTGCATGACGTCACTGCCATGCACCTGCAGTTACATGCGGACATCAGCTGCCGGAATATTCACTGCTCCCATACACCCGAGATTATGGGCTTGTGAAGCAGTGACTATTCATTCTCTATTAGAGATCATCCAGCCGCAGCAGTAAGTTGGCAGCTGGGTGATCATGTGTGCCCATCATTAAAGAGAAGGAATAGTCACTGCTCCCCACACCCATAATTTCTCCCACTCCTCAATGGCAGCTTCAGTGCCTAGAGGTAGATGGCATTATGAGAGTGAGCAGCAGTGAATATTCACTTTCGTTATAAGTGGGCACAGTGTTAGCCCTGACTCTGGTTCCTGCCTCCTGTGACCCACTTGTCCACTGCCACCCCTCCAGCAGGAGCACTCGAACTATGAGACAACCCCCCCCTTTTCCTACACATTTTTTTTTGGGGGGGAAGGGGGAGAATGTGCCTTACAGTCTGAAAAATACTATAATTGGTTAATAGTAAAAGTAAAAAAGTACAATAGTCAAAATCACATATCATAAAAGGGCACAAATTGTTGTGAATCTGTCTGACCGTTTCAGGCACCACCCTCTTTCACTAAACTCTTCTGACAATTTTTAGACGTGTCCCTAATGTCCCCCGAAAGAAACTTCCAGGTTGTGAGATCCCAGAGCCCTCAGCAATCACTCTCACAGTAAAAGAGTGAGCTCTACGACCCCAGCTCTGCGGCATCCTTCTTAAGCAGTTCAGTAAAATCTTAAAGTATGTGACCGCGCTGGATTAGTTGAGAGCAATGTCTCGTGCTTAGAGCAGCCGCAGAGATTTGTGGGATCCCGCTCTGCACACCGAGATCCCACAAAATGGAAATTCAGGCTTAACTCTGCTAGTAAGTTGTTCATTTCGAGAGCCTTTAGGAACATTTGTGAAAGGTTTTGATACTGGATTATATTTAGATTATTCACTAATCTCTAATGCCCACTGCTTTATTTACTAAAAAGCGCAGCCCCAGATTGGAGATAGGAACTCTGAAGTATATCACATTGTATATAATTGCATTTCAAAACTTGTTTTGTTAATAAATGCTTGTAAATATATATTTTTCATGCCTACCTAGAAGGTCGACAGCAGCTGGGGAGCAGGATGTCTCCAAACTTTTTGTAAATCTCTGTGGGGATCCCATCTGAACCCGGTGACTTATAATTGGGCATGGAGGACACTGCTAAATGCAACACTTCCAGTGTGAGTGGACTGTTTAGGTATACCCTGTCCCCATCTGAAAATGAGGGCAAGGGGATGTCTTTCAGGTAAGAAGCTATCTGTTCCCTATCATATTGCAGTTTAGTACTGTAAAGTTGTTCGTAGAATTCAGAGAAGGTAGCCAAAATTTGGTCAGGTTGATTGACTATGGTCCGCCCCCACAAATGTGTTCCCCCTTTGTGCTTTAGCAATCACCGCTAATAAATAACCCGCTTTTTCGCTCTTTTCAAAGAATCTCTGTTATGAAAAAAGTCTTTTGTTAGTGGCCCGTTCCTTAATGTGAGAGTCATATGCTTCTTGTGCCCCCTACATTCCAGTAAGTCCCGTATCCCCTGACAGAATGTACTTCTGTTCTGTCGTCTGGACCCGTTCTTTAAGAAAAATTTCAAATTGTGCCGACTTAATTTTAGATCTACTGACCCCCTGTATCAGTGATCCCCTCAAACAGGCCTTCATGGCATCCCAAACAGTGTTAAGCGACATCTCCCCAGTACAGTTGTCCTGAAAATAGTATTCAAGGGCTAGTTCAACCGGGCCCACATCTATAATCTGTAGCCAAAAAGGATTAAAGGACCACAAGCTACTGGTATGATCAAGCTTGGGTAAAATATTAAGTCGTGTCAACAGTGGGGAATGGTCTGATAAACCTCTAGGAAGGTATTCTGTGTTTTCCACCTTTGGTAGTATACCCTCCGAGCCCAAGATCAGGTCTATTCTGGACAGACTGTTGTGTGTTTTGGAATAGCATGAGAATCGCTTGATCGGTTTCTGATTCGCCACAGATCTGAAAGTGCCAGTTCAGCCACCGTCTCCCCAAATTTGGAGTTAGGATAGTGTTCTGAGTACCCGCATTGTGTTTGTCCCAATATGGGTGAATGATGTTGTTGAAATCCCTCGTGCACACCACCTGTACATTGGGGGTCTTGCTAATCATTTCCGCAATTTTGTTCATAACAGTATTATTATATGGAGGCGGTATATAAACTGTCATCAGAAGGAGCTCCTTGTTAAATATTTTACAGTGCATGCAAATGAATCTACCTTCCTGATCTACTGTGGATGAAATGAGCTCAAATGGGATTGCTCTGTGGACTAAGATACTGACACCTCTGGAATGAGCTGTGTAGGTTGAGTGGAAACAATGGCCCACCCATGAGCGATTCATGTATGCTATTTTGTCGCCCTGCAAATGTGTTTCCTGTAGGCAGATGATTGCTGGAAAGTGGGATTTGACCTGTTCCATTACTGCTACCCTTTTTGTGGTGTCCCCCAAGCCACAGACATTCCAAGAAAGAATGTTAATCCTACCCGCCATCCTGGTGGTATGCGTATGTAATGGAAGCAGTCACACCCGGCAAAGAGTTCCAACCCTCCTCCACCTTCCTGAACCACATGAGAACCATTAACAGACATAAATATAAAAGCATCATTAAAGCTGCAGAAACATTCCCCCCCTCCATCCTACCCCCCCTTCCCCCACATCTATCAGTTGTCCCACAACATAAACATTGAAACTGAGGCACCAGTCCATCCTGCAGCCGAAACAAGAGGGACAATAAAATTCCCGCTACCCAAAATGGTTTAAGGCAAGAAAAAAAAAAGCCTGAGAACAATGAAAAATGCAGGGAAGTGAGAAAACCAAAAACCGTCTCTGGAAGTGAAAAAGGGAAAGAAAAAGGAAATCCAAACTCCTCTTCCAGGGAGTTCTGATGGAACCAATCAATGGGTATCATAATAATTTTATCCACTGGGCCAATCCTATGGAATCACAGCAGACAGTCGAGTATTCATCACCCATAAAGTCCTTAAAGGGTTACATATCAACGTTGTGGACTTTGCCTGAGCCATTGCTCATTGATGTCGAGCCATCTGAGAGCATCTTTAGGATTTTCAAAAAAGAATGTCTCTTGAAGTGCAGCTACCGGAGCTTCGCTGGGTACAGCATGGAGTATGAGACTTGTGCATTTCTCAGGCGTCGTTTGACATTTGTGAATTGAGCTCTTCTTTTTGAAATTTCAACGGAATAATCAGGACAGAGGGATATTTTATGGCCGTCCACCGTTATGGACCCTTTGTTTCTAGCCGCTCTTAAGATTGCATCCTGGTCTCTATAATGTAGTAGTTTCACCAGGACAGGTCTTGGAGGAGCTCCCGGAGGCAGGGGTCTGGTGGGCACTCTGTGGGCTCTCTCCACAGCATACAGGGGGGATAGGACCTCTGCACCAAATACTTTTTGTAGCCTTCTCTCAAAGAATTCTGACGGATTTGTGCCTTACGTTTTTTCTGGAACCCCTATCAGCCGCACATTGTTTCTCCTCAGTCTATTTTCTAAATCATCTGTCTTGTTAAGTAGAAATGCCAGTTGCTGATCATGCCTGCGGGAGTCACTGGTAACCTGGGGAATTTTGTCCTCTAAGTCACTGATTCTCCCCTCTGACGCCGTCATGCAGTCATTCACTTTTTGGAGGCTCTGTTTCACACCTGATAACTCCTTCATGATTTGGCCCATCTGGAAGCTGAGGGATGTCATCATGGAGCCATTTTGAGCTATAGCAGCAAGCACGTCTTTCAGAGTGGGCTCAGCACCCTGCAAAGTTGTGGCAGGCTCAGGGGGACATTTATTATGCATGGATGCAGGGGGCTCCAGCTTGTTTTGCAAACCTTGCTGTAATAATAATGAGTCTGCACTAGTTCCTCCTTCCTCCTCCACTGTATTGTGAGGGCTGTGCTGCCTGGAGCTCCCCAGTTCAGCTCCTTCATCCCTGTGTACCGTGGGAGCCCTGCGTTCTGTGCCCTTGGCGTACTCAGACAGTTTTTCAGCAGCGTGCATGGCTGCAGCTCTCCCTGCTTTGGAGGCTGGTGTCTGTGTCCCACCACCATTTTGTGCAGTACCTTCCATTCCTGCCGCCACCTCCTTCTGCCTCCTGCTCGTCCCCCTGGCCATGTAACCACCGACCAGGCTGTGCAGTAAGTGCAGGGTGGTCTCTGGTTTCTGTACGGATGATTTTTGTCCTCTCCACGGCCCAGTGGAAGTCAGGATAATCGGCAGTTCCAGGAGCTCTCCCTCTTAGTTCCTCTCACATCTCCAGCCAGGCCACACCCCACACCCCCCACTATTAACCTGTAAGTGAAAGTAAATAAACACATACACCCAAAAAAATCCTTTATTTGGAATAAAAGACAATAAACACCCTCTTTTACCACTTTATTAATCCCCCAAATAGGGTGAGGTATTCCTGCTCGGCGACAGGTGTAGAACCCATATAGGGTTGGTGAGGGACAGTGAGGGTGAGCTGTATTGTCACTTCCCTCTTTCCCTAGTGATAGGGCATTCTTTTCCCCTTCCCTTTGTATTGTACTGTACGGCTGGTATAGCTTCTATCCCCAGCTGTGACAGGGGAGAAGTGAATCGCATTCTGCATCCTAAATATGTGGAAGTTGTTAAGATGCTCTGGTCCCATTTTATCAAAGCTTTTATGCCAAAAAAATGGCACAAAAGCTTTGAAAAGTCACAAAAATTTGTATCAATTCATAGTTGTGCCAAATTTTGGTGGCTTTTGCCATTTTCACTCTAATATTGGCAGGGTTTGAGTGGGACGGGGACGTGACACCACAGCTCCTTAAATTCATGACTAGCCGTGGTGTTCCCTATGCCAGAAATTTCACTCCTGAAGGGAGTAATATTTCTAGCATGACACTAGGAGGCACATGCCTCTCATCAAACGCTCCAGATTCCAGACGATGCATGCACCACTTCATGAATCGGGAGTGGCCCCCGCATAAATTGGGCCCTTTATACTATAAAAACGATCCCTTTTACAAAAGATAATTGTTGTAATAAAAAAATTGAAGGATTTTATCTGTCTGATATCCAAAGGGATTGGTTTTTTTTTGTGGGGCTAACCACAAATAGAGAAAAGCGGACCCGTGGAAGTTCGGGTTTGGCTTTTTCAGTCGGACCTTAAATAAAGTTCAGTTTGGGAACTGGACTGGTCCTAAACCCCATTGGAAGTCACTGATTGGGCAGTTCGGATCTCCGCCCACATGCATCCAGCCATTAACAGAGTATTTATTACAGGGGAAGGGAGGGCAGGTTTTTTCCTTGTACACAATACATCCTATAACAATGTTTTTACCTCCCCGTGAAAGCCATTCACACACTGCTAGCGGCTCGCACTGGGCCGAACACTGAGTGTACCCGACCACAGCAATGCTAGATCGAGTGGTTAGGATACATAAAGCACAAAAACTCCGAACTCTAAGGCTATGTGCACATGTGGCGTACTGTCACTGCAGAAATTTCTGCAGCGATCTGAACAGCACATGTGCGTTTCAAATCGCTGCAGAAAATGTCCGTAGTGAAAAAAAAAAAAAAGCCGATTCCATGCGCTCTGCCTGCAGCTCCTGCCATAGACAGAGCAGGAGCTGCCGGCAAAGCGCACGAAAGAAGTGACATGTCACTTCTTAGAACGCGCGCTTCGGGCAGCAGCCGAATCGCTGCGCTCTAAGACGCCACGTGCGCACGGCTCCTGGATAATCTTCATAGATTATGCAGGGGACGCAGGACGCATGCAGTTACGCTGCGCTACATAGCTCAGCGTAACTGCATGTAATTACGCAACGTGCGCACATAGCCTAACACTGATTTTTTTTACAAATCTGTATTTGGTACAAACACCTAACTTTACTATTCAGGTTCACTCATCTCTGTCCACAAACCTTTATTACAGTTTAGATTATGGGTGTAGAAGAGACCAGAACTGAAAGGGGCCTATCTCTTGATGAAGAGCAAGTAACATTTATGATACCTATGCTGGGATTTTGTGAATTTAATGGGATTCGGTCACTAACTGTTTACTACTTAATTAAAAATCAGAATAAAGGACACACAGAGATAACAAACAAGGCAAACAACAAACAACTTATTTCTAGACGACTCAGTAAAAAGTTCAGTAAAGAGCAACAACGATCCTACTGATGCGTGCAAGCCACCTGCTTGCATCTGGACCTTGTGAAGGAACTGAATATCACCAGCACAAGTCCAGGGAACATGACAGTATTTAAACCCAAGGGAAAATACAGATTATTAGCAACTGAAGGGAATAAGAGTTCCCTTAGGTCCTAATGGGAAAAGGATGAAAACCCAACATAGGAGATACCTAGTACAATGAATACTGATAGCAGGAAAAATAGAAAGTCAGGGAGCATTTTACGCATCCAAACGCTGTGACAGAGGGGGACTCTGAAGTCTCATTTACTGGGCTGATTTCTGTAGTTTTAATAAAATCACTGTATTATCACTGGGGGATTATCACTAGAGAACTAGTAAACTTCTACCATGTATCGTCAATCTCCTTTAGCTCTGTATACCCCTGCCTCACCCATGATTGGCAGCTTTCTGTCTTTGCTTATTGTACACAGCAGCCAATCAATGGTGTGGGTGGGTTTATGCACAGCAGCATTTTGAGAACTGGTAGATCTTAAGCAGATAAAACTGATGTTTATCAGAACTTCAGCAAGCAGCCAAGGAAGTGACACATCGCTGGAATCAGGGTCTCTGCCCCTACATCATGCTGTTCTGAGATGAAATAGCAAAACCCAGTGACAAATTCCATTTAAATGATTGCCAGATAAACATCTATTTAGCTAAACTAAGGAAAAAAATGTATGTCAACTAAATGACAATAATAATCGTGCTAATTTTTTATTTATTTTCCTGTTAACTTTCAGAAATGTAGTCTATTGTGCTGTGTAAAATACTCTTGATTTGTGCCACAAATACCGTAGATAAATACTCCTTATTCATGGACCTTCACACAATCCTATGTAAATTAGTCCTTAAATTTCACAATGTATAACGATAAACCCCCAAACAGAAAAACGTTTGATACAAGATGTCACAAAAGAGCACGCTGCTGCCCCCAATTGTCAGGATAATTATGCAACTAAACAACGCTTAACGGAAGAGGCCATGACTGTTGCCGCTACTAGGCCGATTATTGGGGAGCTCACAGTGAGAGTAGAGTATATATACAACCTTTTCTATCTCATGGAATATATCTACATCTTGATACAGTCACTGCCAACTCTACAATAACAAAAGGAACTACTGCTAGCTGCCACCACCAATCACTTATACAGGCCAATTGGACATACGTTACCAGTAGCATCTGGCTTCGGGATGCAATATCTAGAGTAAGAGGAATGAAGCTATTAAATTTTAGATAATTAATCTGAAAAGTAGGTGTACCGCCCCGTGCTCAGCGACCGCCGAGCCTGCTCGGATACGGACTCGCTGGGCGGTGGCTCGAGCGTCTCTGGACCCGGGGGGGGGCCCGTGGTCCACTTCGACCTGAAAGGGGGGCTGGCATTTTTAGGGGGACGTAGGTGTGCGGCCGGAGCCACGTGTGAGTTCGTGACGCCACCCATGGGTTGTGGAGAAGGTGGACACCACCGCTGTAGTTACTGGGCACCCGGGGGAGATGTTGCGCAGCAAGATGTTAACCCCTCCGTGGGTAGGGATGGTGGCCCCGGGACCCGTTGGGGTTTGTTAGGCGGTGCAGGGAGGTGTGCGGCCAGAGGGCACGGTTGTACTCACGATTAGTAACACACACAAGTCTCTGGTAAACCAAGGTGATGGTGGTCGGTGCCCGCAGTCAGCTGCAGTCTGGTCCCCCACCCGGTTTGGTGGTCTCTGCCTTTCTCCTGCACCGTGTTGTATTGGTGGGCTGCCTGCGCTTCAGCGTCAGGAGTCCGCTCCCCGGCTTTGTGGATGTCGGGAAAGCCCTTTGCCCGCAGACGCTGGCCCATGGGATATCCTGCCTGTGAGGTGGCTTTCTATCCCCCTCGTTGGGCTGTTGTCTTCAGTCGGGACTTTAGGTGGGAAAGGACCTATAGTCCTAGCCGCAATCAGTTAATTAACTCAGTCCAGTAGTTTCTGGACCTCGTTTCAGGGTCTGAGTACCCCCCTGTTATGATCCGGAACCATGGAAGACCACCATAAATCATTGGTAAAAGGTGACAAGAGCATTGGCAACTAATCTGGCCGCCATCCCCTTACTAACCATCACAACTAGAAGTAGCCGAGGGGTGAACTAACATCCTGTGCACCACGAACCCAGCCGGAGAACTAGCTATCCTAAAGGAAGGAAAGATGAATAACTTTCTACCTCAGAAAATAGATAAAGAATAGCAAGCCCCCCACATTCAAAGACTGCGGTGATATAGGAAAACACAATACACAGATAGATGATAGGATTAGCAAAGGTGAGGCCCCCACTGACTAAAATAGGAAAGTACAGGAAAGGGGCTGATGGTGGCCAGAGAAAAACCCTACAAAATTCCAAATTCCTGATAGTACAAAAAAGCCCTCAGATCGCACAATCTGCACTCCGTCCTATACCAGGCGCTCTTGTCATACCAATGAACAGAAAACAGGAATCATTACAAATTCAAAAAAGCCACAAACACATGGACTTATAGGAGCAATACTCCAAAAATAACTGCAGGGAGTTCCCAGCTAAGCAACTGAGAGGGAAGATCCCTGCATGCAAATAAAGTGAAAACAACCACAGCAAATGATAAACTCAGATAAGAGCAAGAAGCACAAAGCAACAAATAAAGAACAAAGCAACTTATCTGAGGTAAATGTGGTCTGAAGCAGGCTGGTGAACAAAGAACAACTGACATCCGGCATAGCCTGCTATCAGACCAGGATTTAAATAAGCAGAGAGTTAGCAATGGAAACACCCATTGCTCAACACACCTGGTCTCTGTCCAAACCATTCCTAGCCACAAGAGGGAGCCTCCCAGCAGCCAAAGCATAACTGACATTCACAACACCCCCCTTTGTGCTCCGGTTTACGAGTCGGTTCCCCGGGTCGGTACCGGAGGGCCACTACCCTGTCCCGGTCCACCACGGTTCCACCGAGCCGTCTTCCCGGCTCATGCAGGCAGAAGCCTAGGTATACCTCCTTGCCAAAGGTGCCCGGACTCCTACCCTGGCATCTGTCACTACGTTGCAGACCTGTTACACAGACCTGCTTCCACTAACAGACTGCTCTCCACTCCACTGCTCTCACTAGACTAGACTGCACTGACTTTTCCCACCTCAGGCTCTCTGAACTCCTTTATGGGCATGGCCAACCGCCTGACTCCGCCCCCTAGTGTATCCATCAAGCACTGAGCAAAGTGGTGTAGGGTTTTATTGGTTGGCTGATGACACCTTATTAGGGGACAGGTGTTGTGCGGGGCACTAACTGTGACTACCTGGCTGGTCCAGGGCATCACATAGGCAGTGTTCATAAAATATACAAAAGATATTACAAATGGGAACAAAACAATACAGTATATACAATTACATAAAATAAAAGGGAATAACAAAAGAAAATTATTGAACCTGGGTCACAAAAATTGGCTTTAGATTTATGGAGGGAAGGACTCCAATGGAAGCAATCCTACATGGCAATATTCCTTTCATTGAACGAGGATCATAATTGGCATTAGCTTTTTATTAACACAAGTTACACTCACATACTGGTGACTCATAACAGGGCTGGACTTCAGATAACTATAGGATGTATCTAAGTCTTAGAAAATTATGAGGGTCCCAACTTTCTGATATCTTTGCCCCTGGAGGTCCCAGACGGGAGATATTACAATCATCTTTCCTATCACGATTATATCTATTCATAGATAGATAAAAATATCTATGCAATGTCTCCTATCTGGCCGATGTCCAATTGGCAGGACCCCGGCCATCGCCCATAGATGCAGAACGATGCTTTGTGTTCGCCACTATATCACAAATTTACAAATATCCCTTTCCTATCTATTATATTGATGCAGTTCATAAAACCTCAATTCATATTTTCTATAGGGAGAAACAAAGGATTTTAATTTCTTTGCTATTTTTCTGTTCACCTGCTGCTCTTATCTCTACTGGTCATAAATCTGTCCTTTTCTACATTCTTGTGCATTCAAGATGAGATTGGCCTTACATCTGCTAGAGGATTCTTTTTAGTTACCTGTTTAAAAGGAGTGGGTCAGCTGCATAGGGGTCTTGTTGAGTCTTTATGGATTTTATAATTTCTATATGACTCTGGACTACATATTGATGTTTTTCCAAAATCAAGCTTTTACCCCTTGAAAGCTAATGTCATTTTTTGGACACTTTCCTCGACTTGGTGCTTGAAGAGTTCAATAAAATTGGAAAAATTTCTATCATGATTCACATATGACTTGTGGAAAGCAATTATGTGTGTTTGTTTTCCTGCTGTCTTTATTCTCCAGGGTTTGGTCTGATGGGAGGAGCCTATTCTGTTGTGCCTCATTCCAGGGGTCATTCTTCCTTATCTTGGAACTGTTTTCCTTGGTACGCTTAGGGTAAGTTCACACAGTGCGTTTTTCAAGGCATTTTTGCGCAGTTTTCGGGTGCGTTTTTGCTCAGAAAACTGCATGACTTTGCTTCCCCAGCAAAGTCTATGAGTTTTCATTTTTGCTGTCTGCACACAGCGTTTTTTTTCAGCTGCGTTTTTGTGGTGCCACAAAAACGCAGCATGTCAATTATTCCTGCGTTTTTCACTGCGGTTTTCATCCATTGAGTGCAATGGGATGTTGAAAGACGCAATGAGAAACGCAAATAGCTGCGTTTTGGTGCGTTTCTAAGACCAAAAACGCAGCTATAAACGCAGGAGGTGGGTAGTAAAGTGACATGTACAGGAAGAGGATTCCTTCTGTCAGTAAACACAGAAGCGTGAATCCTTCCGGTACCGTCACCACCGGTTCCACCTCGAGTCCTGTGCATGTCAGCTGCCGTGTGGCGCCATGTTTGGGCAGGAGGTGGAAGCGGCTGCGAAAACAAAAGTGAACAGTAGAAAAAAAAATGTCATACTCACCTGTCTGCAGACTCCCGGTGCCATGTCTGCTCCCAGCTCCTCTCCCGGTACCGTCGCTCCGGGTGTGTGCAGTCTCCCCGGGCACGTACGATGGATGCAGGACCTGGCGATGGATCACCTGATGCGTCAGCTGATCGTAAGTCTCGGGGTGACGCTGGCGCCCGGCCGGCTTCACCTATCAGCGGATGCCGTCAGGAGACTTCATCAGCTGATTACCGGCAGCTCCTGCAGTGATCGGACGGGATCAGACTCCGCTCCAGGAGCTGCCGGTAATCAGCACATAAGTGAGTATTTTTTTTGGACTTATGTTTTTTGGACCGGCGTTTATACAATCAGCTGCTGTGTCATGCGATTCACATCCTTTAACCTGCCACATCATCTGATCGCTTTGCCTTCCAGCAAACCGATCAGATGATATTGGATCCGGATTGGACGGCGCGGGACCCTTGACCCAGGATTACTGTGGAGGGGGGGGCTCTTTATTTCAATAAAGATGGAGTCGCTAATTGTGTTGTGTTTTATTTCGAATAAAAAATATTTTTCTATGTGTTGTGGGTTTTTTTTTATCTTTACTAGAAATTCATGGTGGCCATGCCTAATATTGGCGTGCCACCATGAATTTCAGGCTTAGGGCCAGCTGATAATATACAGCTAGCCCTAACCCCATTATTACCCAGCGAGCTACCGTCACCAGGGCAGCTGGAAGAGTTGGATAAAGCGCCAGAAGATGGCGCTTCTACGAAAGCGCCATTTTCTGGGGTGGCTGCGGACTGCAATTTACAGCGGGGGTCCCCAGAAAGCATTGGCACCCTGCACTGTGGATTCCAATCCACAGCTGCTTAGTTGTACCCGGCTGGACTCAAAAATTGGGCGAAGCCCACGTCATTTTTTTTTTAAATTATTTCATGAAATTCATGAAATATAAAAAAAGGGGCTTCCCTATATTTTTGGTTCCCAGCCGGGTACAAATAGGCAGCTGGGGTTGGGGGCAGCCGTACCTGCCTGCTGTACCTGGCTAGCATACAAAAATATGGCGAAGCCCACGTCATTTTTTTGGGGGGCAAAAAACTCCTGCATACACTCCTGGATGGAGGATGCTGAGCCTTGTAGTTCTGCAGCTGCTGTCTGCTCTCCTGCATACACTATTGGATGGAGTATGCTGAGCCTTGTAGTTCTGCTCCCCCTGCCTCTCCCTCCAGCATACAGTCCTGTATGGAGCATGCTGAGCCTTGTAGTTCTGCAGCTGTCTGCTCTCCTGCATACTCTAGTGGAGAATGAAGAACATATTGAAGAAGGAAATTACATCAGACCTTTTTTTTTTAACAATCTTTAATGGCAATGGTCACTGATAAAAAAAAACGCAGAAAAACGCAGTGAGAAAAAAAACGCAGCAAAACGCAGCCAAAAACGCACCAAAACGCGGTAAAAAAGCATGTGTTTTTAAAGACGCTGCGTTTCTGTGCGTTTTTAGCGCTAAAAAACGCACAAACGCAGCGTCAAAAAAACGCAGTGTGTGCACATAGGCTTACAGTGATAGTTCCTGCTCTGCAGTGTGCGCCTTTGGTTCCTGTGAGTCTGTTCTGATCCTGCCCACTACCTAGTACTTCTTTCCCTGACCTTTGTCCTTCCCATCTTGTCTTACCTACCTGTCTCCCTAACCCGCTCTCTGCTTTGTTATCCCGTCTCCACTCCCTCTATACTATTTTGTCTTGCTATCTGACTATGGCTCTGCTCCTCTCCAGCTCCTGACGATACCTCCTGGCTTCCCAACCCTCGGCTTTCACTTGACTCCAGCTCCGCTTATCCCTCTGTACCTATGTGACTTTCTGGCACTGACTTTCGGCTTGATCGACCATTCTATTGCATCATTCTGCAGATTCTAGTGACCTCTAGGGGGCTTGCGCCTAACTACACTTAGAAGCACTACATTCTGCCTCAGTACTGGCTCCCCATGGTGGTAGAATCACATTTACACTCCCATATACCCAAAATAGCCTAAATAAAAAAACAAAAAGATGCCCTAAAATCATTATGAAATGATTCAGATATAGTAACTATTAGCAGACAAGAGGGATGGAATAGTCATGCAAAACAGGGATGACTTTAAGGAAGCTCAGATTAATCTCTCTGACCCCATACACTAAGGCGGGCTTTGCACATTGCGACATCGCAAGCCGATGCTGCGATGTCGCACGCGATAGTCCCCGCTCCTGTCGCAGGTACGATATCTTGTGATAGCTGGCGTAGCGATAATTATCGCTACGCCAGCTTCACATGCACTCACCTGCCCTGCGACCGTCGCTCTGGCCGGCGACCCGCCTCCTTCCTAAGGGGGCGGGTCGTGCGGCGTCACAGCGACGTCACACGGCAGGCGGCCAATGGCGGCGGAGGGGCGGAGATGAGCAGGATGTAAACATCCCGCCCACCTCCTTCCTTCCGTATAGACGCTGGCGGCAGGTAAGGAGATGTTCCTCGTTCCTGCGGCTTCACACACAGCGATGTGTGCTGCCGCAGGAACAAGGAACTACATCGTACCTGTCGCGGCACCGGCATTATGGAAATGCCGGAGCCTGCACCGATGATACGATAACGACGCTTTTGCGCTCGTTCATCGTATCATCTAGGATTTACACACTACGACATTGCAAGTGACGCTGGATGTGCGTCACTTTCGATTTGACCCCACCGACATTGCACCTGCGATGTCGTAGTGTGCAAAGCCGCCCTAAGGGATTACAACTATGGATCCTTTTTCAGCATTTAAAACAAAATATGCTTTCCTCATAACAAGAGGTTTTGAGAAAGGAATCTTAGAGAGAACCAACCACCAGGATTTTGCTATATGTGTTTAAAATATTTGTATAGGATAATTTGAACATAAGGGTATATACAATACAATACAGTACAATACAGTACATTACCATAAAAAAAAACAATTAAAAGCTTCCAATAACTTAGCTACTTACTCATATTGGACATAAACATTTAACAAATAGGAATCTGAAACATAAGGGAGGTGAGGAAGGGAAAGAGAAAGGTAGGGAAGGAAATCTTTATTAGGGAAGAGGTAAAGAGCACGAAGGAGAGGGAAATCCCTTAAAAAGGGAAAGATGACAAGCATCTAAACATCTACAATTACATTATAATTCAGTTCTTGGCTAAATATTAATGCATAGAGTAAGTAGCGGAGGATTATGTAAAGTCTTGAATATAACTTTCTAAGGCTATGTGCGCACGTTGCGTAAATACATGCAGTTACGCTGCGCTTTGTAGCGCAGTGTAACTGCATGCGTCCTGCGTCCCCTGCACAGTCTATGGAGATTATGCAGGGGCCGTGCGCACGTGGCGTCTTAGAGCGCAGCGCTTCGGCTGCTGCCCGAAGTGCTGCGTTTTAAGAAGTGACATGTCACTTCTTCCGTGCGCTTTGCCGGCAGCTCCTGCTCTGTCTATGGCAGGAGCTGCAGGCAGAGCGCATGGAATCGGCTTTTTTTTTTTTTCTCTATGGACATTTTCTGCAGCGATTTGAAGCGCACGTGTGCTCTTCAGATCGCTGCAGAAATTTCTGCAGGGCTAGTATGCAACGTGCGCACATAGCCTTAAGGTAGAGTACGGTATAGTATATTCCTTGGAGAAAGGTCAACAGCTAGAAGGGGATAAAAAGTCAGGTTAGTAATACATATCAAGCAATATTTAGCTCACAATGTTTATTACGCTTGCCGAGGTCGAGATTAAACCTCAACTCTGGGGGAAGAGAGTCCGGCCTTTAGGTAAAACGAACAGTTCCTGAATTAAGGTTCTTCGTCCACCATTAAATGAAGAAGTACTAAAGGATATTCCAAGAAAGAGTAGTAGTTCCAAAGTATAAAGTTAGTGGTGGAGTATCCATTGTAATCCTACAGTAGCCTTATAACTGGTAGATCCAGTAGGGTTGAAAGATTTAGTATTCTTTTCAGTAAAAACTCCTAAGATCAAGTTCCATATTTTCAGACTACAACTGATCAGAGACCATGTAAAAAGAATTCTTAATCAAGTGGAGCAGATATGATGGCCATTCTGATCAATGTTTATGTTAAAGCGTTGAAGTAACTGAAATCCTTCCTCCGGTGATGAAACAAAGAAGGACTTGTTGTTTAAACATAGTTTGATAGTTGCGGACTGTGACCATTTATATTTTATTCCACTGTTAATAAGTTCTTTTGTGAAGCCCTAAGGCTATGTGCGCACAGTGCATTTTTCGCGGCATTTTTGCGCGTTTTTCGGGTGTGTTTTGGGCTCAAAACTGCATGACTTTGCTTCCCCAGCAAAGCCTATGAGTTTTCATTTATGCTGTCCACACACAACTTTTTTTTTAAGCTGTGTTTTTGAGCTTAAAAAAAATGGACATGTCAATTCTTTCCAGCATTTTTCTGCGTTTTCCCCCCATGAAATGCATTAGAAAAACACAGCAAAACGCAGAGATCAAAAACGCAGCAAAACGCAGCCAAAAACGCAGCAAAACGCGATAAAAACGCATGCATTTTACCGTCGCATTTAATGCACGTTTTTGCAGCGGGTGTGTTATTGTGCATTTTTGGCGGCTTAAAATGCAGCGTCAAAAAAAACGCAGCGTGCGCACATAGCCTTAGAAGTTTCCTAGCTTCTAAAATTGACTTACAAAGGTCTTTGAATAATGAAATCGAGTCGAAAGGTCTTGGGAGCTTCATTGAGTTTCTTGTTAGTGACAGCAATTTTTTCCTTGCGAAGAGAGAGGAGAAGGTGACGATTATATCCCTTGGGGTCTCTTTGGGGAGGTAAGAAGGTTTTGGAATTCTATAGGCATCAGACACAAGTTCGTTATTTGAAAGATCTGGTATCAGTGTGCTTGTCATTGTCTTAAGGTAATATTTTAAGTCCGTTGGGATTACCGATTCTGGAACGCCTCTTATTTTCAGATTTTTTCTTCTAACATAATCCTCAGAATTTGCCTTTTGCATTTTTAAAGTTGAAATGTCTTTACGTATTAAATTGATGAAATTATTTAAATCTTCTTTTTCTTGTTGTATAACCAGAATTGCATTATCCATATTTTCAGTTTTCTTTTTGATACTATTGATTTCCTTAGATAAACCTGTAATCTGTAGGACACATATTTGTTTGATAGAGGCCAGCATTTCATTGAATATTTTCTTAGCAGATAATTCTGTGATGTGGGTGTCTGAGCAGTCGGCATCATCACAGTCCAGTATTATTGAATCCATAGTACAATCGCTTGGAGGGTAATTACCATCCTCAGCAGAGAATCCTGATACATAAATGTCCGGAGAGTTGACATTGTCTTTTGTACAATTGCTTGAGATTTCATTATGATTTTCAGCAGACAGTTCTAAAACGTGCGTCTGTGCAGTAGGTATCATGACAATCCAATATTTTAGAGTCTTTTGCACTATTGCTTGAAGGGGAATTAAAATCCTTACCAGACAATTCAGAAATATGGGAATCTGGACTGTAGGCGTCATCACAATCTAGTATTTTAGAGTCATCCGTACTGGAGTCTTTGTCTGGGTTGATGGTACGCTTAATTGTATCGCGCATGTTTTTGAGGTGTTTATCTATATTGTTCTGAAAGGCTTTACATAACTATTAAATATGATCTGGTGATTGGAGAGTTAAGGCCGCTTTACACGCTACAATATATTTAACGATATGTCGTCGGGGTCACGTCGTTAGTGCGCACATCCGGCTTCGTTTGATATATCGTAGCTTGTAACACAAATGAGCGTCTGTGAATGAGCAAAAATACTCACCTTATTGTTGCTCATTTTCAAAAAATCGAACGTCTTTCTGTGCTCCGGTTGTTCATCATTCCCGAGGCAGCACAAGTCGCTCCATGTGACACCCCGGAAACGATGAACTGCAGCTTACCTGCGGCCGCCGGCAATGCGGAAGGAGGGAGGTGGGCCCCTCCGCTGCTATATCTCTGCCCCTCCGCTTCTATTGGCCGGCCGCTGTGTGACATTGCTGTGACGCCGAACGTCCCTCCTCCTTCAGGAAGAGGATGCTCGCCGCCCACAGCGAGGTCGTTCAGGAGGTAAGTACGTGTGACGGCGGTTACCGAGTTTGTGCGACACGGGCAACAAATTGCCCGTATCACACAAACGATGGGGGCGGGTGCGATCGCACATGCGAACGCACGATAAATTGATACGTGTAAAGCGGCTTTAGAAGCAGGGATATTACTTAATGATAGAGTCTTTTTCCCATAAGAAACTTTTGAACTCATAAAGCTGTCTCCTGTGAATTGAAGCTTCTCAGAGCTGTTAGATGCAGTTGCATTTCCTTCAGATTCATCAACTGGTGAAGGGGTGGAAATTTCCCCATTAGTCTTGGGTTCCTCTATGTTAGCTGCATCAGATATATTAGTGTGGTAAACTAGTTTTGTATATTTGTCGTCTTCTTCTGAAGTTACCCTTGCAGGAAGAAAAGGAGCTATCTCCTGTAGATGACAGCCCATCCAGTGGTCCTCTCCTTGTATTTGAACACTATCATTATTTTCCTCATGGGAGGGTGAAGCTATTTTTTGATCTCCGCAGCTTTTATAAATGTAGCCGCTGACTTGTGTTTTTGTATATCTATTTCCTGAGGCAGGGGTGTTGTAGGCTTTGATGGAGATAGTACTGAGCCTCTTTGTGGATTTTGTCTCCAGGGTATCGTATAATACTGGTTTTGGGTAAGTACAGCAGGTTTTTCTGTTTTGCGTTGACTGCACTTCTGTTCCAATGTTATCGATTAAGTATCTGTGTCACATGCTGTGGACGTGGACCAAGACTTCCTTACAGGCATTAGATGAGAGCCCAATTTTTGCAAGTGCAGGAGGGTCCGAATGGTTATGCCCTAAAAATTTAGATGCTTGTAAGAGGTACTTTAAATGCTGCGATATCGGTACCGATATCGCTAGAGAGCGTACCCGCCCCCGTCGGTTGTGTGTCACGGGCAAATCGCTGCCCATGGCATACAACATCGCTAACACCCGTCACACGCACTTACCTGCCTAACGACGTCGCTGTTGTCTGTGAACCGCCTCCTTTCTAAGGGGGTGGTTTGTGCGCCGTCACAGCGACGTCACACGGCAGCCGTTTAATAGCAGAGGAGGGGCGGAGATGAGTGGCTGGAACATGCCACCCACCTCCTTTCTTCATCATTGCCGGTGGACGGAGGTAAGGAGATGTTCGTCGCTCCTGCGGTGTCACACATAGCGATATGTGATGCCGCAGGAACGACGAACAACATCGCTACTCACCAGACAATGATATTTATTGTTTGGACGACCTCTCCAACACCAACGATTTTTACCACTTTTGCGATCGTTGAAGGTCATTCGTGCGTGTCACATACTGCGATGCCGCTAACGACGCCGGACACCGTAACCCCGACGATAAATCGTTAGCGATGTCGTGTGTAAAGTACCCCTAACTGCGTGCTTTTGTCATTTTGATGAGGCACAAGAAGGGTATTTGTTTTATGTGTAGTGTTTCTTCTATTTAAGGTGGTTTTATTATTTTTCCAAACCCCAGGCATTTTCTTTAATTTGTTCAGTACCACATATGTTAATGTAGTACTCTTTAGTTATCTATATAACTTATTTGGGGGTAGAGCAGGCTTTCAGAAGATACAGGTCTGCTCCGGTTCCTCACAGGTAAGGAGCCTCCTGTAGATGAGAGGATTTCTTCAGTTGTCTCAATCAGAACAGCCTCCACTGAGGATCCTATAAGTACGGCACCACAGATCCACTGCCATGTTACAGCAGCAGGTATAGTGTGTGAGGAGTAACCATGGCAACCTCAGCACAGCAGCCCGGCCTCTTCCTCACACCCTGGATGCTGTTAAGTCACAAATTCCTTAATGACAATGTATTAGGAGCTTCTTATTCTTTTGGTGTGAAATTAATAAAACTTTTATGTGCTTGAGCTTGGTGACCGAGTGATTTATTTGGTGTTACAGCCCTCACATACTCTGTGATGACAGGAGTCCAGGGATATCAGCGGTGCTGCAGCTTCCCTCACTGCCTGGAAAGATGATTGATATCTAATCTATTCCTTATCAGAAACAGTTGGTTTTAGGGTCTTCAGATGCCCCAACAGTGAATCATAGATTAGCAGTAGTGAATTTCTTCTATAAACTCCCTGAGGTCCAATTCATTGGGGGAATCACTATTCTTCAGTGCTTTCACTTTCAGGGGACTCCCAGGCCTAGAATTGTGTCACAGACCTGCCGGGAATAACTCCCTATATCTTTTTTATCTACCTCAGGAAATTGATGAGGCTAGTCTCTAAATGATCACAGGATATTCCTATGTCTGATGAAAAAGGATTTGATCAGTGTTTTCTTCTTTGGGTAGATTTATTTATCACTTGAACTTACTGACTCATAAAGCTCGGTCACCTAGCGTCCATCTTGAACGGCCGCAGGCCACGCCCCATTCAGGATTTTGCTATATGAAGTAAAGGCAGTGCCATACTGGCACTAGGATGCTGTATCCCAAGCAATGCCCAGGGTTCATTAACCAATGCACTCTGCATTTTAAGCTGTTGGGTCAATCGTTTTCTTCAGACCAGTCCAAAGTGGTGTTTCTGATTTCGCACCTCGGTGGAGAAACTGTCTCCTGGGTCTGTACCTTGTGGGGAAAAAATGAGCCAATTACTACTGACCTCATAGAATTTCTGGAGCGTTTTTGAGGAACTGACGCAGGTCATCTCATCTGCACCCTTTTGAATTAAGACGGAATGATCAGGCACTGGCGGACACCTTTTGGGAAGGTTTTATCTAAGAGAACCAATGATGTACTGGCTGGTCTTGATATACCTACTACCCTGGATGATCTTATCTCCTTTGCCATACGTTCCAGGAATGTTCCAAGGAAGTCTTCTGTGTGAAGAAAGCTATCCACCTGGCTCCATCCTTCCAAAGGCCATTTGATTCTCAGGTTCCTGTTTCTGCTCCTGTTCCTGAGCCTACAAAAGTAATCAGTATCAAAACATCTGATCTACATTGTGAAAATCTCCAAATCGTGCTACTGTGTTTAGGAGCAGAGCACCTTGTCCAAACCTGTTCTTTGAAACCTATTACCTGGAATTGGAAGGAGGGATTACCCTCTGCAAAAGCAAGCCTTTTTCCTATTCCTCGTTCCATTCCATGTCTGTGTTTCGCCCGGGGACCAGGGGTACTCAGATCCGGGCCACAGAATCACTTCTGTGGGTACCACGGTGGCGTGACCCGGTCTGTGATCCCAGGCTCCACAGTAAAAGGGGTTTTGTTAGGGGAGATTGTCCGTGACGCCACCCACGGTTGTGGTGAAGTTGGAACACCACTGCTGCTTTGGACGGGGATCCCGGGAGTGATGATATGGAGCAGCTAGATGTTATTTCTCTCCTCCGTGGGTAGGGGGTTGGTTGTCCCGGGGCCCGGTGATGGGGTAAGCAGGGAGCAGGGCGCAGTGCTGCAGTGCGGTGCCCGAGGGCACGGGTGTACTCACAAGAAAGTCACACGGAGTCACTGGTGAACTAAGAATTGCCGGTGTCCGCGGCCTCCGGTACGGGGGTGTTAGTGTCCCACACACGGTGCAGCAGCCCTTGTTGTTCCTTCCCTGCAGCCAAGTGCCTTTTTCTCCTCTCTCTTCCTCTTTCTCCTCAGCCGGGAACGGGGAATTTACTCCCCTGTAGTGATCCGGGTACCCAGGTACCGAGGGGCCACCGCCCGGCTCCGGCTACCTGTTCTGGCCCCTTCCTCACTACGGCCTGTCCCGGCCCTTTTGGAGCACGCTTCACTCCCAGCCTGGGAGCTCAACTCCAGACCTCTGTACTGTCTGCCCTCCACACACTCTCTGCACCAGCCCCTCCCCTCTGCTTTTCCCTTACACTGGGGGCTGTGCTTTGTCTGGCTGCACCGGTGTGAGATCAGATTACCAAGGAGGATTAACTCTTTCTGTGACGACCTGGCTGTGCCAGGGCGTCACACACCCCCTTGGTAAAACACGGCCCGTCCTCGGGCCGTCGAGGCACCAACATTTATTAAAACTGGAAAAAGGATAAAACATTTTAAACATTTTCAATCTTCCCACAGCGGGATGCACATTGCTTCAACGTTGCAACAACAAATAACACTTTTAATAATAACTGTGTAACGGGTCCTTCAGTCACCCACCCAAACAACCTAGCCTTGGTGCTGCCCCTAAAGCCCAGGCAGCACCCCTTGACCCCAGTCCAGAAACGGCTCCAGATTGGTCAACGGGACCGGTACTTCGCTGCCGTTGCGGCCGGGCGGACTGCCGGAGCCGTCGTCATCTCCGTCGCGGCCGGGCGGACTGCCGGGGCCGGTGGCAGGGCGGTGACAAAGGTGAGGCCTGGGGACCCCAGGTCTGGGTCCTCCCCAACAGGCGCTGCGGGCTCCGCTACCGGTAACAGGGGTAACGGGTCGGTGCATCGCTGCGGCAGCCTCTCCAGGAACCAAAAGCTGGCAGAGTCCTGGCGTCCCTGCCTTTACAGTCCTGGTCACATGAACTGCAGTTCCTTCCTACTGCTCCCCCTTGGTACTCGGGAGCAGTCCTTCCAGCAACTTTTTAAAGTTTCCTTTTCGCTTCCGGTCCTCCGGAGCTTCACTTCCGCCCGCGTTCTCAGGGGGCGGAGCCTCTTTTTCGCGCCCGCCGCTCGGAGAAGAAGGCGCCAAGTTGTTGTTTTTGGCGCCTAAAATGGCGGCTAAAATGGCGGACTTCGGGATTTTTCCTCAGCGGGACGCCGCTGACGGACGGGGCAAGGCGCACTTCCTCCAGGTAACTGGATGGGTTCGATCCTGTTCGTGACGCCAAATGTTTCGCCCGGGGACCAGGGGTACTCAGATCCGGGCCACAGAGTCACTTCAGTGGGTACCACGGTGGCGTGACCCGGTCTGTGATCCCAGGCTCCACAGTAAAAGGGGTTTTGTTAGGGGAGATTGTCCGTGACGCCACCCACGGTTGTGGTGAAGTTGGAACACCACCGCTGCTTTGGACGGGGATCCCGGGAGTGATGATATGGAGCAGCTAGATGTTATTTCTCCCCTCCGTGGGTAGGGGGTTGGTTGTCCCGGGGCCCGGTGATGGGGTAAGCAGGGAGCAGGGCGCAGTGCGGTGCCCGAGGGCACGGGTGTACTCACAAGAAAGTCACACGGAGTCACTGGTGAACTAAGAATTGCCGGTGTCCGCGGCCTCCGGTACGGGGGTGTTAGTGTCCCACACACGGTGCAGCAGCCCTTGTTGTTCCTTCCCTGCAGCCAAGTGCCTTTTTCTCCTCTCTCTTCCTCTTTCTCCTCAGCCGGGAACGGGGAATTTACTCCCCTGTAGTGATCCGGGTACCCAGGTACCGAGGGGCCACCGCCCGGCTCCGGCTACCTGTTCTGGCCCCTTCCTCACTACGGCCTGTCCCGGCCCTTTTGGAGCACGCTTCACTCCCAGCCTGGGAGCTCAACTCCAGACCTCTGTACTGTCTGCCCTCCACACACTCTCTGCACCAGCCCCTCCCCTCTGCTTTTCCCTTACACTGGGGGCTGTGCTTTGTCTGGCTGCACCGGTGTGAGATCAGATTACCAAGGAGGATTAACTCTTTCTGTGACAACCTGGCTGTGCCAGGGCGTCACATCTGCATCGTTTGGAGACGTTTAGCTCCCTTAGACGGCTCATCTGGACTCCAGTTCTATTGGGAATTTTGTTCGGCGAACTGTGGTGGAGCGTTAGCAGATACCAATTCGACACCTTCTGAAGGCCTTGTTGGTGTCATGCGTGGATGGAATGCTCCTATCCGAATCCAGATGCTTCATTCCTGAGCAAGTGTAATTATGCATTGGAGATAAACATTCGGAGAAGATCCACTTTCTTGTGCTTCCAAACTTGTCTTTTTTCTAGGTCTGCCTAGATCCTTGCTCTTGAGTCTCGTCTTCCAAATTACGATCCTTATCCATTTAGTTTAACATTGCAATGGCCTTCTGTTCAGAGAAGAATCCTTCAGATCCATTAAACATTGTAAATATATTAGAGTAATTATGACCTGAAAGATTTCTATCCTTATCAAAAAAATGCCAGGGACATAATTTAAGCCCCTGGCCAGGACATTAATCTGCTCAACTGATAAAACTGTGGGTGTCAAAACCAAAATATTACGTCACGTCAAAGCCTACAGATGCTCAGTGTGCAGCATAACAAAAAAGTAACAACGGAAATGGTAAAAAAGGAAGGCCCTGATGATGAGAGGGGACCTTCTGCAACTCGCATGAGTCTGTACCCTACGCTCCCTAACATCTTTATATGGATCCTCCCCCACCCGACATTATCACATGCCTAGACCTGCGCTCGCCCTGATCTCACCATGGCTAGTGAGAAGGCCGACGAAAACAGTAGTCTCACCACTGCACTAATACAACACAAGGTAAAGGAGACAAAGGGAAAATAGACACAAAAAGGAAAAACACTTCAAACTCTTCCAATGCAGCTAAACATCACAGCTGCAATAGTCAGAACTTCTCAGCTTCGTCCAGAGACAGGATCCTTCCATAAAGGTCAGCATAAAATGAGAAGCTATAACCGGTGTCAGATGGTAAGATGCATGCATTTTTCTAACAAAGGGGAGTGGTCACAAAAGAGATGAACCTGAGATTAAGGCTACAAAGGACAGCCAGAATGGAAAGAGTCCTTAACTCCTACAGCACTAAAAAAAAGTAGATTCACTCAAATCAAGTTGTAGACCTATGAACAATAACGTGCTGTGACCTTCTGATCCCAGACTCGCCAGAGGTATCCTCAGAGCGGGACACACTCATGACACATTATCCATAAATTCATTCATATTCAAGTTCATTTTTTCTTGTTCCGTATTGGAGATCTTCTCATATCCTTCTTATTGGTTCTCCTCCCTCCTCTTCATTTTCTGAATTCCAAAATTCTCTGAATAACATAGTAGAATGAACATTTTCCCTTTAAATTATCAGGATTACAGTCTGGAGATGCCAGATCTGTAGATTTTGCAGCGTCCGTGCAATAGTTATTGTGAGAGGTTTTCTTTAAGATTTACTTCTGTGAAAGAAGGTGTTTGCCCGACATTGCGCTATGAGCCAAATGTCTATCATGGTGCAGAGAAAGGCGGCAATCGATGTCCCCCCTAGAAGTGGGACTCCTGGGACAAACAGGGGACACATTTGGAGTTGGAAAAATGTCTGATCAGTGTTGGACAGAAATAAAACCCATTTTAGTATAGATTATTACTTATGTTGTGCTCTGATCTGGAAGAACAGGAATTGTGAGCACTTTGGGAATGTCACAGAATGGATTGATAAAGGTATAACTAGATTGTGCCCATTATTAGAGGAATGTGATATGTGCATTGTGTAATGTTCAGCAGAGATTTGGGCAACAGAAGAATGACTTTCACTATCTGCAATTATTATTTTACTTGATAAAGGATAAAAATAAATGTTATTCACTGATAAAGGGGAGAATAGATCAATAGAGAATTAATCAATAGATGTAACGGGAAGAAAAATTCAGAGTTGTCACAATTTTATGGCTCATTGTTGTATATTTGTCTGACAACATCCACTTGTTACACGCCTGTCCCGTGTCTGGGATCTGCCCCTTCCCCCGCTCTGCTGAACTTTCCTGTGCTCCATGTTGGGCTTTGTAAGTAGCCGGACACGCTCCATGTGCTGAGCTTAACTGGCCTATATAAGGCTACCAAGATACACCCCTGTGTCCTGGTATTAGGACTATTAGTGTGTGCACAGCGACCTGTCTGCAGTCTCCAGAACATCTCCAGACTATCTGTGGCCTCCAGCACCTCAGCTACCAATGTGCCTGTGGCTTCCAGTATGTCTGCCCCTGTCTGAGGTCTCCAGGACGTCTGCAGCTTCCAATACCTCAGTTACCTGTCTGCCTGTGGGTGTCAGTACCTCTGCAGCCTGTCTGCAGTCTCCAGGACTTCTGCTGTATGCCTGTGACTGGTAGTGCCTCTGCTGCTCGTCCCAGGTTTTCCAGGATATCTGCTCCATGTCCGTCCACGGCTTTCAGCCTCCTGTCTGCCTACAGCCTCCATTACCTCACTGTGACCCCCCCTGACAGAATCCAAGACCATGGCTCCCAATGGCACAGTTATGAACTCTTTTGGGAGCGTCTCTACATGGCTCCGCTCCGTACACACTCGGCGCCGCTCCGCACACCTCGTACACACGCGGCTCCGCTCCGCACACCTCGTACACACGTGGCTCCGCTCCGCACACCTCGTACACACGCGGCTCCGCTCCGCACACCTCGTACACACGCGGCTCCGCTCCGCACACCTCGTACACACGCGGCTCCGCTCCGCACACCTCGTACACACGCGGCTGCGCTCCGCACACCTCGTACACATGCGGCTCCGCTCCGCACACCTCGTACACACGCGGCTCCGCTCCGCACACCTCGTACACACACGACTCCGCTCCATACACCTCGTACACACACGGCTCCGCTCCGTACACCTCGTACACACGCGGCTCCGAACACCTCGTACACACGCGGCTCTGCTCCGTACACCTCGTACACACACGCGGCTCCGCTCCGCACACCTCGTACACATGCGGCTCCGCTCCACACACCTCGTACACACGCGGCTCCGCTCTGTACACCTCGTACACACACGGCTCCGCTCCGTACACCTCGTACACACGTGGCTCCGCTCCGCACACCTCATACACACGCGGCTCTGCTCCGTACACCTCGTACACACACGCGGCTCCGCTTCGCACACCTCGCACAAACGCGGCTCAGCTCCGCACACCTCGTACACACACGGCTCTGCTCCGCACACCTCGTACACACTCGGCTCTGCTCCGCACACCTCGTACACACTCGGCTCTGCTCCGCACACCTCGTACACACTCGGCTCTGCTCCGCACACCTCGTACACACTCGGCTCTGCTCCGCACACCTCGTACACACTCGGCTCCGCTCCGTACACCTCGTACACACACGGCTCCACTCCGTACACCTCGTACACACACGGCTCCGCTCCTTACACCTCGTACACACACGGCTCCGCTCCTTACACCTCGTACACACGCGGCTCCGCTCCGCACACCTCGTACACACGCGGCTCCGCTCCGCACACACGCGGCTCCGCTCCGCACACCTCATACACACGCGGCTCCGCTCCGCACACCTCATACACACACGGCTCCGCTCCTTACACCTCGTACACACGCGGCTCCACTCCGCACACCTCGTACACACGCGGCTCCGCTCCGCACACCTCGTACACACGCGGCTCCGCTCCGCACACACGCGGCTCCGCTCCGCACACCTCATACACACGCGGCTCCGCTCCGCACACCTCGTACACACACGGCTCCGCTCCGTACACCTCGTACACACACGGCTCTGCTACATCCACACTGTAAACCCCTCCTGACCCCACACATAAACTTCCCCTCATCCAGCACCATGACAACCAGCACAGCAGAGTCCTGCATACACTGAGGAGCTGATCATGTGACCCCTGACTCCTCCCCTCCATGTGACATCATCACAGGTCCTGTAAGCACAGAGCAGCCATATATCTAGTGTGCGGCTCTGCAGGTGGAGGTAGGTGCAGGGTATTATATATCTAGTGTGCGGCTCTGCAGGTGGAGGTAGGTGCAGGGTATTATATATCTAGTGTGCGGCTCTGCAGGAGGAGGTAGGTGCAGGGTATTATATATCTAGTGTGCGGCTCTGCAGGTGGAGGTAGGTGCAGGGTATTATATATCTAGTGTGCGGCTCTGCAGGTGGAGGTAGGTGCAGGGTATTATATATCTAGTGTGCGGCTCTGCAGGTGGAGGTAGGTGCAGGGTATTATATATCTAGTGTGCGGCTCTGCAGGTGGAGGTAGGTGCAGGGTATTATATATCTAGTGTGCGGCTCTGCAGGTGGAGGTAGGTGCAGGGTATTATATATCTAGTGTGCGGCTCTGCAGGTGGAGGTAGGTGCAGGGTATTATATATCTAGTGTGCGGCTCTGCAGGAGGAGGTAGGTGCAGGGTATTATATATCTAGTGTGCGGCTCTGCAGGTGGAGGTAGGTGCAGGGTATTGTATATCTAGTGTGCGGCTCTGCAGGTGGAGGTAGGTGCAGGGTATTATATATCTAGTGTGCGGCTCTGCAGGAGGAGGTAGGTGCAGGGTATTATATATCTAGTGTGCGGCTCTGCAGGTGGAGGTAGGTGCAGGTTATTATATATCTAGTGTGCGGCTCTGCAGGAGGAGGTAGGTGCAGGGTATTATATATCTAGTGTGCGGCTCTGCAGGTGGAGGTAGGTGCAGGGTATTATATATCTAGTGTGCGGCTCTGCAGGTGGAGGTAGGTGCAGGTTATTATATATCTAGTGTGCGGCTCTGCAGGAGGAGGTAGGTGCAGGGTATTATATATCTAGTGTGCGGCTCTGCAGGTGGAGGTAGGTGCAGGGTATTATATATCTAGTGTGCGGCTCTGCAGGTGGAGGTAGGTGCAGGGTATTATATATCTAGTGTGCGGCTCTGCAGGTGGAGGTAGGTGCAGGGTATTATATATCTAGTGTGCGGCTCTGCAGGGGGAGGTAGGTGCAGGTTATTATATATCTAGTGTGCGGCTCTGCAGGTGGAGGTAGGTGCAGGGTATTATATATCTAGTGTGCGGCTCTGCAGGTGGAGGTAGGTGCAGGGTATTATATATCTAGTGTGCGGCTCTGCAGGTGGAGGTAGGTGCAGGGTATTATATATCTAGTGTGCGGCTCTGCAGGTGGAGGTAGGTGCAGGTTATTATATATCTAGTGTGCGGCTCTGCAGGTGGAGGTAGGTGCAGGTTATTATATATCTAGTGTGCGGCTCTGCAGGTGGAGGTAGGTGCAGGGTATTATATATCTAGTGTGCGGCTCTGCAGGTGGAGGTAGGTGCAGGGTATTATATATCTAGTGTGCGGCTCTGCAGGTGGAGGTAGGTGCAGGGTATTATATATCTAGTGTGCGGCTCTGCAGGTGGAGGTAGGTGCGGGCTATTATATATCTAGTGTGCGGCTCTGCAGGTGGAGGTAGGTGCAGGGTATTATATATCTAGTGTGCGGCTCTGCAGGTGGAGGTAGGTGCAGGGTATTATATATCTAGTGTGCGGCTCTGCAGGTGGAGGTAGGTGCAGGGTATTATATATCTAGTGTGCGGCTCTGCAGGTGGAGGTAGGTGCAGGGTATTATATATCTAGTGTGCGGCTCTGCAGGTGGAGGTAGGTGCAGGGTCTCTGTTATTTTTGGGTCATCATTATCATTAACCCCTTTATGTCCAGTTCCAGACCAGTTTACTCCGGTTCTTGATCAGGCACATTTTCATATTAGAAAGGGAGGAGCCAGCACTGCTTGATTAGACGTCAGATGGGAGATAAATCCCCTCCCCCGGTCCCCCCGTGTGGCCAAAGTGCCCCCCATTCCCCTCCCCATACTGATCATCTAAGATGGTGGCCGCACGGTGCATTCATCCTCCTCCTCTGATTTCTGTCACATGTGACATGTCAGATGTGACAGAAACGTCCTCCCCAGGTCCAGCTAAGTCACCCTCTGTCACTCCCCGGTCCTCCCCCGGTCTCCTGATACGAGCTGCTGCTCCGTCCTCGCGATCCCTACTCATCCTCTGAAAAATATCATCCGCATGCGCATCGCGGTTCTAACCCCAGGGCTTGATGCCAGGTGACATTACACAGCTGGTATCAACCCCATTTATTACCCTGTTTGCCAGCGCACCAGGGCAACGGGATGAGCCAGAGTGAAGTGCCAGGATTGGTACATCTAATGGATTCGCCACTGCTGGGACGGCTGCAGCCTGCTATTTTTAGGCTGGGAAGGGCCAAATAACCATGGCCCTTCCCAACCTGAGAATACCAGATGCCAACTGTCAGCTTCACCTTGGCTGGTAATCCAATTTGGGGGGAACCCATGTTTTTTTTTTTTTAATTATTTATCAATAATTTAAAAAAAAAACAAAATAGCGTGGGGTGCCCTCTGTTTTGGATTACAAGCCAAGGTGAAGCTGTCAACTGTGATCTGCAGGCTTCAGCCATCTGCTTTACCCTAGCTGGCTATCAAATGGGGAGAACCCACATAGGTTTATTTTTAATTATTTATTTTTTGTCTAAATATAAGGTAAACACCCTTCACTGCCACATGAAAGTCACTAAAGGGTGCCAGCTTAGATTATGCTGGGGGGTGGGACATTATATATGTGTTTGTCTATCCATCCATCCTAGCTTTTTAGGCATTGTGTCCACGATTAGTGTTTGCAGCGTTTTGGACACAGTCTTTTCGCTGCTTCCAAAATGCTTCGCTGTGCAGTACAAGCGCAATGGAAGGATTTTTGGAAATCTCCTGCCCACTGTGCTTGTTTTATTCCTTAGCATAAACTTACCTACGACGCGGCTTCCTGAGCCTCAGGATGTCAATTTATGTTGTGGAGACGAGAGTTTCGTACAAAGGGAAAATACAGCTAAAGTCCTCAGCAGCCTGAACCTGGATCGTGGGCCCGGGCAGCTGCGTTCTCCAGTGGACAATACTCGCATCTCTGCACGAAAGCTGACATTGCGTCTAGACACAGTGTCGCTGGATCGTGGGCACATAGCCTAAAAGTGAGAAATTTGGCGCTACTGCAACACTTTTGTGAAGTACCTGTGGGTTCAAAATGCTCACTATACCCCCGAATGAAATCCTTGAGGGTCTAGTTTTCAAAATGGGGTCACTTATGGGGGGGTTTCTGCTTTATAGGTAATTTAGGGGTCCTGAAAATGTGACATGGTGCCCGCAATTTTTTTCAATTTTTCCAAAATTCACATGGTGCTCCTTCTGTTATGAGCCCTCTCGTTTGTCCAAACAGAGGTTTTTGGCCACATGTGGGGTATCACTGCGCTCATAAGAAATTGGATAACAAACTGTGGCGTCCACATTTTGGTGTTGCCGCTTGAAAAAGTGAGAAATTTGGTTCTAAAGCAACATTTTTGTGGAAAAAAAAAGAAAATTTTCAATATGACGACCTAAGTTTATTAAATTCTATAAAGTACCTGTGGGTTCAAAATGCTCACTATACCCCTGGATAAAATCCTTGAGGGGTCTAGTTTCCAAAATGTGATCACTTTTGATGGAGCTCCACTGTTTAGGCACCTCAGGAGCTCCAAACGCGACATGGCATTCGCTAATGAATCCAGGCAATTTTACAGTCAAATTGCGCTCCTTCCCTTCCGAGCCCTGCCGTGCACCCAAACAGTTTATTTCCAGCACATATGAGGTATCTGTGTACTCAGGAAAAACTGCACAATAAATTGTATGCTGCATTTTTTCCTGTTACCCTTGTGAAAAAAGAGCTTTTATATCACTTTGATGCTCATTTTGTTCCAGTTTGATGCTTTTTTTTTGCTGCTTTTAAGTGTATTCACATCAGGGCTCCGCACTGTAATGTATTTTATTATTGTGATTTTTTTATGTTTGTTGTTAATTCTGTAAAAAAAAAAACAAAAAATAAAAACTAAAAAAATAAATAAACCAACTTCAGCCTCGAATAAGAAACTGGATGAATAAGAAACCAACTTCAGCATTGTGTCTGATGTCGAGCGATACCAGTTTGAATATAAGGGAAATGTCTGTTATTACCACATATATACCCTGCCCCACACTGACTGACAGCCGCTGAGCATTGGAACCTGCTGTCAGTCAGTGTCGAGAGCGCGGTATACTGAGCAGTGACTAAAACCACATCGTGCCACCCCTATGACTGAAAGCTGGACGCCGTCTCAATATATGTCTATGATCACATTTAGATATTTCATAGCTATTTAGTAACACTTCTTATTTTGTATATATGGCTGTTTTTTACCTGGTCGGAGCTAATAGCACAGATTTGGATTGACAGTGTTATTTTCCTATATGTCACAGATTTGTTAGGGGGCGGGGGGGGGGGGTCAATTCAGTATTTATTTATATTTTTTTCTTCCTTCCCTTGTACTTGGGGCTGATATAATGACTCAGCGGTGACCATATCCTCTGTATATGGGGGAGGAGGCACCGTCAGCTCTTTCTACCCTGTTTCCTCAAAAATAAGACGTACCCAGAAAATAAGCCCTAGTAGGATTTTTGAGGGCTTTTTTGACTATACTTAAAATATAAGCCGTAATCCAAAAATACACCTTGGTTGTGGTTCCATAATGAATTGTCCAAACATCTAAAAAAGTTAAAGAATACAGCAGAAGTTTTATCAAAGAAAGCGGACACCCCAAAAGAAAGCAAATATCACCCGCCAAAAAATAATTGCACTCACCAGACCCCAAACAATTACAGTTGGCAAGTACCAATGGTGGATGGGCTCCCACACAGAGATCTGTGTCACTGTCAGGTCCCTCACCATTCCCGCTGCATTGCACCGCAGAGCTGTGTATACAGTGACAGAGAAGGCAGAGGCAGTAATAAACCATCTGTGCCTTATCTAGAGATGGATGGATTTCATCTCCGTTGCTACATGATTGTGTGTAACTGCTCTTTTATTTTTCCACCCACATTGCCGTATAAAGGATAGTTGTTGTTTTTTTTTTAAATGACCCATGGGTTTTAATTTTACCATAACATTTACTGGAAATTAAGTAAAAATTCAAAGTGCTGTGAAATGGTGAAAAAAATGTAATTCCATCATTGTTTTTACAACATTCATGATGTGCTGGAAGTGAGCGGTCAGCGTGATTCTCCAGGTCAGTATGATTACGGCAATATCAGACATTTCTTATTATCTAAGTGGTGACTAGAGATGAGCGGACCCGTGGACGTTCGGCTTCTGCTGGTCCAGATGAACATTTGTAAAGATCGGTTCTGGACTTGGACTTGACATGGACTTTATTTGAACTCATTGATTGGCAGTTCGTGTCTCCGCCCACATGCAGCCATAAACAGATCACTAACAGGGGAGGGCGGGTTTTTTCAGTTTTATTTCTTGGTGCACAATACATCTGATAACATGAGAGCGGTTTCCATACGTGAAGCCCCCGAACCCAAACCTGAACTTTGCTATCTTGCAAAAGTCTGAGTTTGTACCGAAAACCGAACTCCAGGTTCACTCATCTCTAGTAGTAAATAAAAATCAGACTTTTGTAAAAAAAACAAAAAATAAAAACGTAAAAAAATTGGCTTGTGTCTCCATTTTCTGACATCAGAGTTGAGTGACGACTTGTTTTTTGCTTGATGAGCCGACGTTTTCATTGATACCATTTTAGGTGCAACTTCATTTCATCTTGAATTTTTTTTCTACTGCCCAAATGATATCGTCCCTTCATTATTATCTCGATTAATGTTACATATCGGCTCATCTCCTTCCCATTCAGGTCCTTATAATATCGGATCCTCTCAGTGGTTTTATTCTACATAAGAGAATTCTCCTGATTGCCCCGTGAAGGATGGATATGGACAGGGACAAGATGGCTGAGAGGATATTACACCTCACCCTAGAGATCCTCTTCCGGCTTACTGGAGAGGTGAGAGATTCTGATGACGTCACATTACATCATTCTTATCTATGGGAATAACAGATGGACAGAACTGGAGAGGTGAGGACTCTGGAAATGTCTGGAGTGAGATTTATTACTGTGTCTCTCCATAACCAGGATTACACAGTAGTGAAGAAGACCTCTAGTGAGCGCTGTCAGGCCCCTGTGTCTCAGGGATGGGGAAGACTCCTGAGCCCAATCACGGGGCCTCCACCTCACCCCCCGATATATGAGGACATCAATGACCAGAAGATCCTAGAACTCACCTACAAGATGATTGAGCTGCTGACTGGAGAGGTGACACTGCTGGGAATGCTGGGACATTATACAGTAACGCTATGAAGGGATCGGGGGTGACGGTATCATTGTATGTGTCAGGTTCCTATAAGGTGTCAGGACGTCACCGTCTATTTCTCCATGGAGGAGTGGGAGTATTTAGAAGGACACAAAGATCTGTACAAGGACGTCATGATGGAGGTTCCCCAGCCCCTCACATCACCAGGTAATAGACAGGACTAAATACACACGGCCTATAATTATCTGTATGTAATGAATGAATTCAGTCCCTGTATGTGTCTCCTCCAGTTCTATCCAGTAAGAGGACAACACCAGAGAGATGTCCCCGTTCTCTTCTCCCACAGGACTGTAAACAAGAAGACCCCGATGTTCCTCAGGATCATCAGGTAGATGGAGAGAAGGTGCTATGAAATCTCCCTAGGATGTGTCAACGGCTGTGAAGGTCTTATGCTCAGTCTTGTTTTATCCTCTCCGGGGCTGGTGGTGAAGGTCACTGCTGGGAAGGTGTCGCTCATCACAGGCAGAGTGGGGTTATCTCAGGGAGGATGACTGAAGACGGACGGGGGTGGTGGTGGTCCCCGTTGGTGCCGGAAAAGGAGAAGCAGAGACAGGGGCTGCGGTTCCAGGTCTTTTACTCACTGGTAGTTCAGGCGCTGCCCCAGAGTACCATTCTCCGCCACGATGGACTCCAGCCAATAACGATTCTGTGGAAGGTCAGATCTGGTGTATGTCAGTCTATGAGCCCTTCCTCCTGTGCTGCGCTAAGTATTCGATCCCTGTGGCGTGAATCACTTGGGGATCCCGGTGTCAGTAAAGTGTCCCATTCTGTATGCTGATAGCGTGGTTCCGATGTGGGGCTGGTCCAAGACCTAAACCCCGGATCCTATATGCTATTTGGCTGCAGACTCGGTGGGACAGGTCCGGTGACTCTTCTAGCCATTCCTGCGACCATTGCAGAGTTGGTAGACAACGTGAAGTATATCTGCCGTAGGGTTCTGTACCCAGACAGCGTGGGTCCTGTGGAAGCAGCCACCTGCTTCTCCCCAGCGCCCGTGTCCAAACGCCTTGGCCCACAGAGCTGCCTCGCGGCACATCCGCTCTGCTCCGTGTCTAGAGCTGTTCCCTCCTTTGTAGTTATGTTGTGTGTTCCAAGCTGTTGCCTCCAGGCGCTGCCACCGGCTGGTTGACTACTCTCACTAGGTCAACCTGCTCTTCCCACTGTTTGCTCCTGACTCCCCCTGGTGGTTGCTTCTCCCTGACCCTGGGTCCCAGCTCCTGTGGATCGGGGAGCCCCTGGTGCGGTGGTGTCCTGTAAACCCAACCGCTGTAGTGACCCCCTACTGTGACCTGACACTGGTACGGTCCCCATTGGGGAGGGCAACACATTGTAACTGTGTGTATGTGTGTTGGTGGAACCGGTACCGACCCTCCTTGGACCTGGGATAAATACTACACCCTAATTGAGGTGCAGTACCCTGTGATGCCTGATGCCTCAGGGGCGTCACAGCAGAATTAGAGCTGATCATAGATGTGACTTCTCCATCTGTCTGTTACTTTTGGATCACATTTATCCCGTTCTCTACACTGAACACTTACATCAGAGTTTCGACACCAGGTTATCAGACAGAGAGAGGTCGCCCCTATCCCATGGGTCAGAAGGTCACCGCGCACGCCAGCACTACTTGGATCTGCTTTGTTTTCCACTTAGCTGTGCAGACGATCCTTGTGCTGGTGCTGCTAGGGTTAAGCGGACCCTTGTGTCTTTCTTGGCTTACCATCCTGAGATGTCTCAGCTGCTCTGATTTTTGCACTCCCCTCTGGTATAAGTTCTCACCTTTTTACCTCAGTAGTTGCCAGGGATAACTTGCTTTTCCATGGTGCTGGCATGGAGGTGAGAGCCATGGAAAGAGATTTTTTTTTCGTTTAATATTTCTTTATTGTTTTCAAGAAAAATTATATAACAAAGCATGAATATATATAATTTTGTAGTGCCCGGTTTTACAGAATATGGAAAAGTTGCAGTTTGGTCTGGGCATTTAAATCTTATACAGCATATACTACAGTGAACTTTATCGTAGGTCTTACAAGAAAAATTCTTCATAACATCCTTAATGACATCTTATCCCAAGTATATATCAATCGTTTATCTTTTGTTCTATTTAATATGTAGATGGCAATATCATTCTGTATAATCTTGCCATATATTTCAACAAGTAAACCTATGTACACTAATTAGATAAGCAAGAGAAGGAAAAGAGGGGAAAGAAAGAAAAGCAAGGGATGAAAGGAGAAGAAGAGGGAGAAAGAGAAGAGAAAGAAGGAAAACACGAGAAAGAGAGAAGGGGAGATTCTGTAGGGTTCTGTAACGTGGCACCATGCCATCCTCCCATCAGGAGGGCCACTTCGCCCCGCCAAACATCAGTGTGGCAGCGTGCCCGTGTGTAACCAGGATTGGAATTGTTGTGTTTCTCTGAATTGAAGCCACGGATACCAGGTGGAAAAGCATAGTGAGTCTCTCCCTTCATCAAATGCTCTTATCTCTTCCAAACGTCTCAGGGCATCCATAGCCCCCACCCAGTCTGCTCTTCTCAATGTATAGGTGGACCTCCAATGTTTCGGTATGATCTGTCTCATTGAGATCATGAAGTATGAGAGCAGACCTCTCTTCGCCTTGGAGATTGCCCCCCCGTACATTGAGAAGAGTGCCACTTCCGGCGAGGGTGTCACTACCACTTGATGTAAATGATTATAGAGAGCAAAGACGTCTTCCCATAATCCCTGGATCCCTGGACAAGACCACCAAACATGCAGCATTGTGCCCGCCGAGGTCTGACACCTCCAGCAAGTGTCTGAGACCTCTGGAAACATTCTGTGGAGCCTGGCGGGTGTCCTGTACCACCGTGCGAGGATTTTATAGTTGAGTTCCTGCATTCTACATGAGATGGTGGATTTGTGTGTTAGGTTAAATGACTTATACCACTGTTCTTTGGAAAAAGTCTTTCTCAGTTCTGACTGCCATTGCCCTACATACTCGGGCAGGTCCCCCCCCGTCCCTCCAGACACTGTTATGTTGTAGATTATCGAGACTGTGTGGGGAGGTGTTTCTCGAAGGAAACATAGTCTCTCAAATGGAGTCAAGTCCTTATGCATCTCAGATCTCGGAGACAGAGAGTCTACAAAGCTTACGTAGTTGTAAGTATTGAAACCAATGATTTGGCTCTCTTGGCCGGTCATCTAGCAAGGACAACAGTGGTCTGCAACCCTGTTGAGTAATGACATCTTTAACACGTGGGATCCCTCCCGTTGGCATTGAAATCAAGCTGGGACGGATTTCGTGAAGCCAGCATTGGAATGCAGGGTTGCCCACCAGTGGTGTCATAGGGCCCGGTTCCCCTGTCAGCCTATATCGCCTATTGGCCCTCCTCCATGCAGTAGCCAGAGACAAGAGAATCGGGGAAATTCCCAGGGTCTCCAAGTTGATTCTAGATGATAACCAGAAGATTCCCTGCGTCATGGTTGCGTGTAGATCACATTCAATCTCTACCCACAATTTTCTGTCCCTGTTATGGAGGAGATCCAGTATGCAATTTTCCACCGACGCCGACGCCGCATGGTACGCTTTAAAATCAGGTAGCCCCACCCCTCCGCCCCAGCGAGACCTGTTCAACATGGAGTATTTCAGTCGGGGTCTGGTACCTCGCCATACAAAATTGCTGATCATCTTTTTTAACTTGAGGAAGAAGTTTTCTCCTAGATTCAATGGGATTGTTTGGAACATATATAGTATTTTGGGTAGGACATCCATTTTAATTGTATTGACTCTGCCAAACCACGAGATGGGGAGGTTATGCCAAGCCGTGAGGTCTTTTTGTATGTTTTTTAAAAGGTCTGGAAAATTATGTTCATATAGATCTTGGTGTTTAGAAGGTATCCTGATCCCCAAATATTTTATGCAATTGCTGTTCCACTTAAAGGGAAAAACGGGTTTGAGGGCATCCTCTTCCACCGACGGTAGCGATACGTTTAGGATCTCTGTTTTTTGTAGGTTTACTTTAAAGTTGGAGAGTCCACCAAAAGTCTCAAACTCCTGTAGTATGGCGGGTAAGCTAATCCTTGGTTGTGTCACATATATCAGGAGGTCATCTGCAAACAGTGCCAGTTTGAGACGTTGGTCCTATCTGTAACCCCTTTATCGAGGGGTTTTTCCTAAGCGCGTTTGACAGGGATTCCATTACCAAAATGTATAGGTATGGTGATAGAGGGCATCCCTGTCTGGTGCCATTTCCAATATTGAATGGGGTTGACAGGCGTCCGTTCACACCCACTTGTGCCGTTGGTTCACGGTATAGGGCCTTTACCCATTGTAGTAAGCGCGAACGGACGCCAATTGCCTGCAGCGTGGCTTCTAAAAAGCCCCAATGGACTCTGTCAAATGCTTTTTCGGCATCGACTGTCAAGAGGCACATTGGGGTTTGGCGTTGTCTGGCTTGGGCTACCAAAGACAGGGTTCTGATTGTATTATCACGCGCCTCCCTCCCTGGAACAAATCCTACCTGGTCTTTGTGTATCAGCTTGGGAATGTGGGGGCCTAATCTCAAAGCTATCATTTTAGAGTATAGTTTAATATCCACGTTTATTAATGAGATAGGTCTGTAATTGGCGCAAGTTAGTGGATCTCTGCCAGGTTTTGGGATTACTGTTATTCGGGCTTGAAGTGTCTGTTTAGGGAACTGGCATGTTTTTGTTATGGAGTTAAAGGCTTTCAACATTATAGAGCTACAGGCTTCTCGTAGAACCGGGGGGGTATACCCGTCGGGGCCAGGACTTTTGCCAACTTTAAGGGCTTTAATAGCATCGCCTAGTTCAGTGTCTGAGAAATCCTCTTCTAGGCTCTCAGCCTCTGTATCCTCAAGAGGGTCTGGTGCATATTTATTGAGGTATTCTAAGATGTTATGGTGTCTCATGTCAAATAATGGGGCATGTGGAGTTGGGATGTTGTAAAGTTTTGCATAGTAGGTTCTAAATTCTTCTAGTATGTCAGGGGTGGAGTGGATCTGAGTTCCTGTCTGTGAGTTTAGCGAGAGTATTGGAGTTTGTGCATATCTGGGATGTAGGGTTCTGGCCAGTAATCGTCCACTTTTATCTCCAAACTCAAAGATATTCCTGCGGAATTTATCCCTGGCACACAACGATTTTCGATCTAGTATGGATAATATTTGGTGACGAATGTTAGATATTTCTATTTTGAGTATATCACTGGCTCTGGATTTATTTATCGTTTCTTTGTGGCCTAGCTGCAGCAGTAGTTCTTTTAGCTCTCTTGCACTTTCTTTTTTAATTCTGGATCCATGCGATATGCAAACCCCTCGAATCATACATTTTAACGCTTCCCATTTGACCGGGTCTGGTGTAGGATCTGCCGCATGATCTATTTTGAAATTTGCAATGGTCTTATGGATATCTTCCAGACACTGCACATTTTTAAGTAGATTATCATTAAATCTCCAGGTGTGTCCCGTGTCCCCTCTGTCCCTTACCCCAATTTCCCCATACACTGGTGCGTGGTCCGACCAAAGGAAGACATCCATCGAGCAGCCCGGGGATTTGTCCAGCAAGTCATGGGATATGAAGATGTGATCTAATCTGGTGTAGCTGTTGTGTACTGTGGAATGAAAACTGTAGTCTCTGACTCCGGGATGTAGGACCCTCCAAAGATCAACTAATTTAAGGGATGTCAGTTCCCTTTTCAATCTACGTAGTGCCGAGGAGGGGATTGCGGACCTACCAGAGGACGAGTCCAGGACCGGGTCTAGAACGAGGCTGAAGTCTCCTCCCACGATGATACAGGTGCCACCCGCAAACTCCGCCAGCCCCCTCAAAGTCTCCAGTCCAAAGGATACCTGGTCTTGATTTGGAAAATAGATGTTAGCAATGGTATAGATGTTATTCAAAAAAGATATTTTAAGAAATAACCAGTGTCCCTCCTGGTCAATGAGTGTGTCAAGGATTGTTGGCTGGAACGTTTTGTGGAAGGCAATGGAAACCCCGCATGCCTTCCGACTAGGGTGTGGGCCATGAAACCACGTCGGGTAATTTTTGGTTTTACATTTACGTGTATTGGAAGCTATGAAGTGTGTCTCTTGGAATAGAGCTATTTTAACTCCCTTCCGATGTAGACGATATAAGATTTGACTCCTCTTTTCAGGTTTATTTAAACCTTTAGCATTGTAGGTGCAAAAGGTTAGGTGCGACATCACAGAAAAGAGTGGGAAGGGGATAGAAAGAGAGAAAAGAAAAGGAAAAAGAAGAAGAGAGGAATAGAAATAAGATAGTTGAGAAAGAAAAGAGGTAAGTAAGCTAAGTAGGACTAGATGGCCTACTGCTCCTGAGTATCTACTAGTAGACTATTGTCTAATGTGGCACTCTGCCACGTCCCTAATAGAGGTACGGGGAAGCCTACGGCACTTCAAGAGCTCCCCCGTCCCCACGACAGACCTCCACATGAAATATGAATAACAATCCACATATGCAATTTAATAATGATCAATAACTTTTCCTTCCCTCCCTCCTCCCAACCCCCGAATGTTTGATATATTTCAAATATAAAACATATGGCACCGGGAGAACACGGTACAACCAACTTAGAAAAATGTAATTAAACCAGAGCTCAATATCAGATCTAGATGAAGTGGAAGGGGAGAAGGGGAAAGACAACTGGGGAAAGAAGGATTATCTAACGCAGGGAATGATGCGAAGATAAAGGACCAGTGGGGAGAAGCAGGAAAAATTTGGGGGGCAGGAAAAAAAAAAAAAAAAGTGGGGGAGGGGGTAAGAGAGTTGAATATGGTGTGTGCTAGAGAGTGATGAGAGTGTGGAGAATGTGGGAAGGTGGGAAGCGGGGAGAGAGAATAGGAAAAAAAAAAAGGTGGGGGAGGGGGTAAGAGTTGAATATGGTGTGTGCTAGAGAGTGATGAGAGTGTGGAGAATGTGGGAAGGTGGGAAGCGGGGAGAGAGAATAGGGAAAAAAAAAAAAAAAAGGGGGGGGGGGAGGAGATGGTATGATGGGAGAGGTGGGAAAAAGCATTGATATAGTTATGCTCTATAGATATGTAGGTAGATAAACAGTCAAATATAATCAACATGTATCTCGCCTCCTGGCTCCTCCAGTATGTTTCCTACCTTTCTCTGGATGGTCAGCGATGATCAGCGATGTACATCTCGGGGGGATCCTCCAGCTCGTCTGTTCTGTACTTGTCGCCATTGCTCCCTTGGTGGTAAGGGTGTGGGACCTCCCGGAGTTGGCCAATCTGGCAGGCTGATCATAGGCAGTCCAAAAGTCCCTAAGAAATTAGGAAGATCTCCCAAGGACCGGAGGACTGCCGACTTCCCATTCTTCTTGGCTAGGAGTTGGAAAGGATATCCCCAGCGATATGGAATATCTTTATCTTTAAGGGACTGGAGTAGTGGTCTTAAGGCCTTACGTAGTTGTAGTGTTCTCCATGATAGGTCTGGCAGGACAATCAAGGGTGTCCCTTTATATGTACCCGCTCCTTTCTCTCTGCATCTTTGTAGTATGGCCTCCTTTTCTTTATAGAAGTGGACCCGACATATCACATCTCTTGGTCTGGCCGGGTCAGGGGATTTGGGACCCAGGGATCTGTGGATGCGGTCCAGTTCTGTGTGTTGTTCTGGATCACGTTGGAGGAGACGGGTGAAGAATTTTTGTGCCCATTCGTCCAGCTGTGATGGTTCCACTGCCTCTGTGAGTCCTCTAATCCTTAAGTTATTACAGCGATGCCGGTTCTCGATATCATCTAAATGGGTCAAAATGTCCTGTATCTGGGCTGTGTGCTCTGATAGGACTTGTTGATGTGATTCTATATGGGAAAATATCTGTTCCTGCACCTCTTCTGTAGCTGCTACACGCTGGCCAATTTGTTTGATCTCTGATTGTATAGCAGCCATGTCCTGCTTGTGGGATTCCCTTAGTTTCCCCAGCAAAGAGTCCATTTCCTGCCTGGTTGGAATTGATCTGATATGTGCTTTCCAATCCCAATCTTCCTCTTGTACCTGTGACTGGTCTGGTTTATTCTTGTCTCCTTTGTTTCTGCTGGTGGAGGTATTTGAATTGGAGGGTCTTTGTTCTTTAGGTGATGTATGTTGTTGTGGTGGTTTTATTACAGGCTCCTCTCCGGGTGCTGCAGGTCTGCTTCCCATAGCTGCTTCCCATAGCTGCTGGAGTTTGTTGTAATATTGGGCTGGAGCCTTGCTCTGCCTGTAACTCCCCTGGAGATCGTTGTTGTGTCTGGGGCAAGGGGTTATCAGTATTCCCCTCTGTGGTGCCCAGCTTTAATGTGTCTGCATTTAGAGCTGTGCTGGCTGCCAGCACGTGTGGGGGCAGTGAGGTCGCTCCTCTGCATGTTTGCTGAGTGTTATCTCCTGTCTCAGTATCTGCCGGCGCCATCTTGGAGAGAGCAGCAGTGTCAGGCTGAGAGGCTGCAGCCCCAAAAAAGCGGCCGATATCAGCACCTTCTCCCTCCTGGATCTGTGTGCTCGTTGCCCGTCCTCTCCTGCGCGCCATTACCGTCCTGGATCCCGGTTAGTGCCTGTGTTATTGGAGTTCTGCCGTGGGTCTGTGGGAGCTCCTTCTTTCTGTGTCTTAACACTCCATCGGCTAGCTCCGCCCCCCCCAAGAGATTTTTTTTTTAATTTGATCCTGGAGATTGCTGCTTGGAAAACATTTTTTGGTGTCTTCCTATTGATCATCTCCCTTTTTATTCATTTCTCTTCCATCCCTCTTTTTTACCACTTGTTTGGGAATGCAGTTTCTTTTTCCTTTTGTGTCATTATCATAAAGAAGGACTAGTGTTCCTCCAGCCCTGCTCACTAGACACGTGATTGTCACACGACGTGAAAGAACCTGTCTTGGGACATCGGGGAGCTCAGGGTTGCTCAGAGTAAGTGACAGGGTTTATCCTTCCTGTTCTTCTCTAGAAGCAGTGGTTCCCACCCCATCTTTCTCATGATGCACCGCTCAGCCTCTTGGTGGAACTCATTGGTAACTGGTGCCTACTGTCAGCAAACTCCAACCTCAGAGGCTCTGGTGATGACTGGGTGGGCACTTAATCATGCCCCTCTGGATAAGCCTGGTTCAGGGCACAGTGAGGCTACGTCCCTTCTCCTCAACCTATTAGCATGACAGGTCTACATGTAATTCTTCAAATGACATGATTCAGATGAAACCCCCTAAAGATCCATTCACTGTAATGAGTCAGCAGAGTTAGTCTGGACTCCTCATGGCAGTGCGGCAATCATCCCTATCTAGTGAACGGTTATCTCCAAATATTGTATTATTACACCGGATTCTTTATGATGTTACATCATCATCTTCTCCCCATTCAGGTCCTTACAATATTGGATCCTCTCAGTGGAGATCTTCTATATAAGAGAATTCTCCTGATTGCCCCATCAAGGATGGATATGGACAGGGACAAGATGGCAGAGAGGATATTACACCTCACCTTAGAGATCCTCTTCCGGCTTACTGGAGAGGTGAGAGATTCTGATGACGTCACATTACATCATTCTTATCTATGGGAATAACAGATGGACAGAACTGGAGAGGTGAGGACTCTGGAAATGTCTGGAGTGAGATTTATTACTGTGTCTCTCCATAACCAGGATTACACAGTAGTGAAGAAGACCTCTAGTGAGCGCTGTCAGGCCCCTGTGTCTGAGGGATGGGGAAGACCCCTGAGCCCAATCACGGGGCCTCTACCTCACCCCCCGATACATGAGGACATCAATGACCAGAAGATCCTAGAACTCACCTACAAGATGATTGAGCTGCTGACTGGAGAGGTGACACTGCTGGGAATGCTGGGACATTATACAGTAACGCTATGAAGGGATCGGGGGTGACGGTATCATTGTATGTGTCAGGTTTCTATAAGGTGTCAGGACGTCACCGTCTATTTCTCCATGGAGGAGTGGGAGTATTTAGAAGGACACAAAGATCTGTACAAGGACGTCATGATGGAGGATCCCCAGCCCCTCACATCACCAGGTAATAGACAGGACTAAATACACACAGCCTATAATTATCTGTATGTAAGGAATGAATTCAGTCCCTGTATGTGTCTCTTCCAGTTCTATCCAGTAAGAGGACAACACCAGAGAGATGTCCCCGTCCTCTTCTCCCACAGGACTGTAAACAAGAAGATCCCGATGTTCCTCAGGATGTGTTTCCTCCAGCTCTACCCAGTAAGAGATTTCTACTCATGTACTTTCTGCACTAATTTTGTGTTTACATTTTTAGACTTTCTGCTCTGGATTTTTTTTCAGCTGTATTTTCTTTGCTTATAGTGTCTTCTCTATGTTGTTATGAAGGCAACTTAAACACCTGCAGAGGGTTCATGAATTCCCTGTTTCCCTGAAAATAAGACCTACACCGAAAATAAGCCCTAACATGATTTTATGGGATTTTTCGAGAATGTTTGAAATATAAGCCCTACTCCAAGAATAAGCCCTAGTTACAGTCAGGAGTTGGGAGGAATCAAACTGCTCAAGTTCTGAGGAACCCCACTCTCTTTTTGACTCCATCAGTTGTATTCTAAGGTTGATTGTTTAAGGACCTTTGATGATTTCAAAGTCATGTGACATGATGTTACCAAAGGTCTCTTAATTGCAGGAGTCTAAATGAACTGAACAGGACACAGGCTGGCATGCCGGACTGGTATTAGGGGAAAGGGAGAGCAAACTGAACAATTTCACAGGGCCCCCATAATCCTAGTGGCCCCAGTGTTTATATGCCAATTATAGGACTGCTTAAGGACCTTTTTTACATCACATCATGTGACCAAAGGCTGGTGTGTGTGTTCACGCCAATTTTAACCAGCTTTGCCAAAATGGGCAGAGCTTGGCCAGAACAAGGGTGTGATGCCACCGCTTCTCTAATTCATAACAAACTGCAATGTTTCCTATGCCAGAAATCTCACTCCAGTCCCTGGCATCATTTTTCAGTGTACATCATTGGTCTTGATGAATATGAACCCTAATGTTTATCTGTACAGGCTGCAAGACCCTGCTACCTGCTTTGGTTACAAAGCCTAATGCGGGCTTTACACGAGACAATATATCGTGCGATATGTCGTCGGGGTCACGGTTTTCGTGACGCACATCCGGCATAGCGCACGACGGCGTCTCGTGTGACACCTCCGAGCGACGCAGTATCACTCACAAATCGTGAGTCGTGTACTCATCGTTAACTTTCATAATATCGTTTATTTACATGGGTGCAGGTTGTTCATCGTTTCTGTGGCATCACACGTTGCTCCGTGTGACACCACGGGAATGATGAGCACAGCTTATCTGCGTCCCACAGCACCCGCCGGCTTAATGGAAGGAAGGAGGTGGGCGGGATGTTTACATCCCGCTCATCTCCACCCCTCCGCTTCTATTGGCCGGCTGCCGTATGACGTCGCTGTGACGCCGAACGTCCCTCCCACTTCAGGAAGTGGACGTTCGTGGCCCACAGCGAGGTCGTCCGGAAGGTAAGTGCGTGTGATGGGGGTTAAACGAGTTTGTGCGCCACGGGCAGCGATTTGCCCATTACGCAAAAACAACGGGGGCAGGTACGATCGCTCGTGCTATCGCACGATAGATCGACTGGTGTAAAGCAGGCTTTAGGATAGGCTATCAGCATTACAGTCCCAGACAACCCAGTTGAGTTTTCAGCATCTGTCTTTATTTTATTTTCGTCTTCGAAAAAAAACGCTTTGAAATTGTCTATGTTGTGGATCAATGTTTCAAGGAGATGTTTGCAGGTTTTGCCAACTGTCATGGCAGCGTCAGGATCTGTTGAAATGATAGACTCTGGTACTTTGCATGTTAATTTCTCTGCTGTCTGTGAGCAGCGTAGGGAGACGCAGGCATCAAACCTCAGGCTTGGGCAGGCTAGTAAGAGTTATTCTCTGCTGGGCTGCTTGTTAATGTCTGTGATCACATGCTGTAGAGGAGAAAGTATTATTTGCTCCCGTTCTGTATATGCTGGCTGGACTATTTCATTAATGCCAGCTATCGTTTACCTATACTGATCTGGTGAGGTGTTGTGATCCAGATTTATGGGTGTTTTTTGTGCATTATTACTGTGAGCTGTTGTGGTGTTAACCCTTGTTGTCATTCTTGTTGCTGCCTTCCTGCTCTTGCTTTTCTCCTTAGCCTCTCACTGTTTATTTTTGTGAGTTTGCAATGATTCCCGTCTGTCTTAATCTGTATTTCCATCATAATCCTGCCCCTTCCTTCCCTTGGGGATTACAGATTAGATCTAGTCAGGAGACTAGTAATGCACGAGACTCCGGCATCTCCATCTTCAGGGCTAATCCAAATGTTAGGAATAGCTTGAGGTCCCCTAGTGTGAGGGACAGTATAGGAGCCCCCTATCCCTCATTATCCTGCAGTCACATTGTGACAATCAATCAGATTATTTACTGTAGCACATTCCAGAGAACTGGTGCTAGGAATGTGAGAGCCGAATTAACAAAGATGTAACTCTTAAGGCCGCTTTACACACAACGATATCGCTAGTGATCTCATTAGCGACGTGACACGCCCAGATCGTTGCTACGATTTGCCGCGATCGCTCATAAGTCATTTTGTAGCTGTCACACGTACCCATCTCACAAACGACATTACATCGTTCAGTGAGATATTGTTTGACCAAGGCGGTCATGTGGATGTTGTTCGTCGTTGGCAGGGTATCAAACGTAACAATATGTCTGCTGCGTTCCAAACAACGGACAATATTTTGAAACTGAACGTCGTGTCAACGATCAACGATTTTCGCTATTTTTAAGATCGTTCAGAGTCGCACGTAGGTGTCACACGCAACGACGTCATTAAAGACGACGGAAGTGCGTCACGAAAACCGTGATCCCGACTACATATTGTCAGATAAATCGTAGCGTGTAAAGGGGCCTTTAGATCTCGATATTGGACAACAGATTCAGAATACATTTTTCCCTAATTTAATTTCTGATGTTATGGTTTAAAAAAATTAAATGTACTTTCAAGATAATATCATTAAAAATTAATAACTTTGTGTTTATTTTTAGCAGATGACTGTATTGGGATTTCAGATGGATCTCTAATATCTTCAGAATTTATAACAGATGATGAAAGTATCCCACATGATACATATGAAGAGCATGCTGTTGTCCCAGATATACCTTCAGTCCCTCCTAGGAAATCTCTATCATCTGATCTTTTCAAACAAGTCCAAAATTTCGATTTATCACAGAATTGTAAGCAAAATAAAAGTTACAGAAGGGATGTGGAATACGAAACTGCTCATACAAGGGAGAAACCATTTTCATGTTCAAAATGTGGGAAATGTTTTACCAGGAAATCAAATCTTGTTGTGCATCAAAGATCTCACACAGGTGAGAAGCCATTTTCATGTTCAGAGTGTGGGAAATGTTTTACCAGGAAATCACTTCTTAATATCCATGAAAAAACTCACACAGGTGAGAAGCCATTTTCATGTTCAGAGTGTGGGAAATGTTTTACCAGGAAATCACATCTTGTTGAGCATCAAAGATCTCACACAGGGGAGAAGCCATTTTCATGTCAAGAATGTGGGAAATGTTTTATTCAGAAATCATACCTTGTTATACATCAGAAACTTCACACAGGGGAGAAACCATTTTCATGTTCAGAGTGTGGGAAATGTTTTATTCGGAAATCATATCTTGTTGAGCATCAAAGATCTCACACAGGAGAGAAGCCATTTTCATGTTTAGAATGTGGGAAATTTTTTATTCAGAAATCAAATCTTGTTGTGCATCAAAGATCTCACACAGGTGAGAAGCCATTTTCATGTTCAGAGTGTGGGAAATGTTTTACCAGGAAATCACATGTTGTTGAGCATCAAAAATCTCACACAGGGGAGAAGCCATTTTCATGTCAAGAATGTGGGAAATGTTTTATTCAGAAATCAAACCTTGTTATACATCAGAAACTTCACACAGGGGAGAAACCATTTTCATGTTCAGAGTGTGGGAAATGTTTTATTCAGAAATCACATCTTGTTGAGCATCAAAGATCTCACACAGGAGAGAAGCCATTTTCATGTTTAGAATGTGGGAAATGTTTTATTCAGAAATCAGGTCTTGTTGTGCATCAAAGATCTCACGCAGGGGAGAAGCCATTTTCATGTTCAGAATGTGGAAAATGTTTTATTTGGAAATCAGACTTTGTTAGACATCAGAAACTTCACACAGGGGTGAAACCATTTTCATGTTCAGAGTGTGGGAAATGTTTTAGTCGGAAATTAGACCTTGTTGAGCATCAAAGATCTCACATAGGAGAGAAGCCATTTTCATGTTTAGAATGTGGGAAATGTTTTATTCAGAAATCAGGTCTTGTTGTGCATCAAAGATCTCACACAGGGGAGAAGCCATTTTCATGTTCAGAATGTGGGAAATGTTTTATTCAGAAATCAGTTCTTGTTGTGCATCAAAGATCTCACACAGGGGAGAAGCCATTTTTATGTTCAGAATGTGGGAAATGTTTTATTCAGAAATCAGATCTTGTTGTGCATCAAAGATCTCACACAGGGGAGAAGCCATTTTCATGTTCAGAATGTGGGAAATGTTTTATTCAGAAATCAGTTCTTGTTGTGCATCAAAGATCTCACACAGGGGAGAAGCCATTTTCATGTTCAAAATGTGGGAAATATTTTATTCGGAAAGAACATCTTGTTAGTCATCAAAGATCTCACACAAGAGAGAAGCCATTTTCATGTTCAGAATGTGGGCAATGTTTTACTAGTAAATCAGGTCTTGTTAAACATGTGAAGAAGCCGCACAGGGAAGGGAACCTTTTTCATGTTGTGAATAATTGAAATGTTTAACTGGTAAATCAAGTTTTGCCGACCATCAGAAAACCAACAGAGCGGACCAGCCATTCTTGCTTTCAGAATTTGCCAAATGGTTTTAAGACTAATCAGATCCTGTTGTCTGATGAGTCACACAGGAGAAGCCATCATGATGTACTATAATTCAAAGGGTTTTATAAAATAAAATTGGCTACAATTGCTCAAGTAAGGATTTGTGAGGAAAAGAACCATTTTATTTATTTTTAAACTTATTGTATTTTTTGGACCATAAGACACATCTAGGTTTTGAAGGAGGAATATAGGGAAAAAGATTGACACAAAAAATGTGGTCATCACGCACTGTTATGGGGGGGGGATCTGCTGCTGACACTGTTACTGGGATAAAATCCCCTAATTCTGTACAGATGTCACCCATCCTGGGCCCCATGCCCCTTACACCTTACAGGTACTGTTGATGTGTCTCCCATCCTTGTGTATACTGTATATCCATCCTGGTATATACAGTGCTGGCCAAAAGTATTGGCACCCATGCAATTCTGTCAGATAATACTCAATTTCTTCTTTAAAATGATTGCAATCACAAATTCTTTGGTGTTATCTTGTGTTTTTTCATTGCAAGCAAAATAAATGAAAAGAGAATGAAACAAAAATCAAATCATTGATCATTTCACACAAAACTCCCAAAATGGGCCAGACAAAAGTATTGGCACCCTTAGCCTAATACTTGGTTGCACAACCTTTAGCCAAAATAACTGCGAACAACTGCTTCCGGTAACCATCAATGAGTTTCTTACAATGCTCTGCTGGAATTTTAGACCATTCTTCTTTGGCAACCTGCTCCAGGTCCCTGAGATGTGAAGGGTGTCTTCTCCAAACTGCCATTTTGAGATCTCTCCACAGGTGTTCTCTGGGATTCAGGTCTGGACTCATTGCTGGCCACTTTAGTAGTCTCCAGTGCTTTCTATCAAACCATTTTCTAGTGCTTTTTGAAGTGTGTTTTGGGTCATTGTCCTGCTGGAAGACCCATGACCTCTGAGGAAGACCCAGCTTTCTCACACTGGGCCCTACATTATGCTGCAAAATTTGTTGGTAGTCTTCAGACTTCATAATGCCATGCACACGGTCAAGCAGTCCAGTGCCAGAGGCAGCAAGGCAGCCCCAAAACTCCAGCCTGGCTTTTTTATGTCTCTGGGTAAGAAGTGGGGTCTTCCTGGGTATCCTACCATACAGTCCCTTTTCATTCAGACGCCGACGGATAGTACAGGTTGACACTGTTGTACCCTCGGACTGCAGGGCAGCTTGAACTTGTTTGGATGTTAGTCGAGGTTCTTTATCCAACATCCGCACAATCTTGCGTTGAAATCTCTCGTCAATTTTTCTTTTCCTTCCACATCTACGGAGGTTAGCCACAGTGCCATGGGCTTTAAACTTCTTGATGACACTGCGCACCGTAGACACAGGAACTTTCAGGTCTTTGGAGATGGACTTGTAGCCTTGAGATTGCTCATGCTTCCTCACAATTTGGATTCTCAGGTCTTCAGACAGTTCTTTGGTCTTCTTTCTTTTCGCCATGCTCAATGTGGTACACACAAGGAAACAGGACAGAGGTTGAGTCAACTTTAATCCATGTCAACTGGCTGCAAGTGTGATTTAGTTATTGCCAACACCTGTTAGGTGCCACATGTAAGTTACAGGTGCTGTTAATTACACAAATTAGAGAAGCATCACATGATTTTTCAAACAGTGCCAATACTTTTGTCCACCCCCTTTTTTATGTTTAGTGTGGAGTTATATCCAATTTGGCTTTATGACAATTTTTTTTTTGTTTTTCATTGAAGACAAATTAAATGAAGATAACAATACCAAAGAATTTGTGATTGCAATCATTTTCAAGAAGAAACTGAGTATTATCTGACAGAATTGCAGGGGTGCCATTACTTTTGGCCAGCACTGTATGTTGCCCATATTTATCCCATCCTGGTATATATGATTCTTGTCCTAGTATATATGTCCCCATTCTTGTATATATAGCCCTCATTATGGGTCCATGCTGGTATATATTTCCCCATCACTCTGCACACATAAGAAAAGATTATACAATACTCCCCATCCCTCCGCTCTCCTGGTGCACAGTGTTCTCATCTGATGCTGGCAAGTGACTTCAGCATGTAAGCGGAGAAGCACATGACATTACTGCCATGTGCCCGCAGTTACACGCAGACGTACGTGTTAGAGAATAGTCAGCCATAATATGCTGAGCAGCCATGTTGTATCTAACAGCCATCTTGGGAAGACTTCAGCAAACTAACTTTGCAGCTAATGAGATTCATTGGCTAGAGTTCTCCCCCCAGAGAGAACATCCGTGTAATTAGCAAGTATAAGATAAGGTCCACAAAAGGTTAAATCGAATAGAAGAATACAGTCATATGAAAAAGTTTGGGCACCTCTATTAATGTTAACCTTTTTTCTTTATAACAATTTGGGTTTTTGCAACAGCTATTTCTGTTTCATATATCTAATAACTGATGGCCTGAGTAATATTTCTGGATTGAAATGAAGTTTATTGTACTAACAGAAAATGTGCAATCCGCATTTAAACAAAATTTGACCGGTGCAAAAGTATGGGCACCCTTATCAATTTCTTGATTTGAACACTCCTAACTACTTTTTACTGACTTACTAAAGCACTAAATTGGTTTTATAACCTCATTGAGCTTTGAACTTTATAGGCAGGTGTATCCAATCATGAGAAAAGGTATTTAAGGTGGCCACTTGCAAGTTGTTCTCCTATTTGAATCTCCTATGAAGAGTAGCATCATGGGCTCCTCAAAAGAACTCTCAAATGATCTGAAAACAAAGATTATTCAACATAGTTGCTCAGGGGAAGGATACAAAAAGTTGTCTCAGAGATTTAAACTGTCAGTTTCCACTGTGAGGAACATAGTAAAGAAATGGAAGAACACAGGTACAGTTCTTGTTAAGCCCAGAAGTGGCAGGCCAAGAAAAATATCAGAAAGGCAGAGAAGAAGAATGGTGAGAACAGTCAAGGACAATCCACAGACCACCTCCAAAGACCTGCAGCTTCATCGTGCTGCAGATAGTGTCAATGTGCATCGGTCAACAATACAGCGCACGTTGCACAAGGAGAAGCTGTATGGGAGAGTGATGCGAAAGAAGCTGTTTCTGCAAGCACGCCACAAACAGAGTCGCCTGAGGTATGCAAAAGCACATTTGGACAAGCCAGTTACATTTTGAATGAAGGTCCTGTGGACTGATGAAACAAAGATTGAGTTGTTTGGTCATACAAAAAGGCGTTTTGCATTGAGTCAAAAAAACACGGCATTCCAAGAAAAGCACTTGCTACCCACAGTAAAATTTGGTGGAGGTTCCATCATGCTTTGGGTCTGTGTGGCCAATGCAGGCACCGGGAATCTTGTTAAAGTTGAGGGTCGCATGGATTCAACTCAGTATCAGCAGATTCTTGACAATAATGTGCAAGAATCAGTGACGAAGTTGAAGTTACGCAGGGGATGGATATTTCAGCAAGACAATGATCCAAAACACCGCTCCAAATCTACTCAGGTATTCATGCAGAGGAACAATTACAATGTTCTGGAATGGCCATCCCAGTCCCCAGACCTGAATATCATTGAAAATCTGTGGGATGATTTGAAGCGTGCTGTCCATGCTCGGCGACCATCAAACTTAACTGAACTGGAATTGTTTTGTAAACAGGAATGGTCAAATATACCAGGATCCAGGAACTCATTAAAAGCTACAGGAAGCGACTAGAGGCTGTTATTTTTGCAAAAGGAGGATCTACAAAATATTAATGTCACTTTTATGTCGAGGTGCCCATTCTTTTGCACCGGTCAAATTTTGTTCAAATAAATGCGGATTGCACATTTTCTGTTAGTACAATAAACCTCATTTCAATTCAGAAATATTACTCAGTCCATCAGTTATTAGATATATGAAACTGAAATAGCTGTTGCAAAAACCCAAATTGTTATAAAAAAAAAGGTTAACATTAATAGGGGTGCCCAAACTTTTTCATATGACTGTACAATTGCGTCAGTTGATAGATGGTGATGTGTAGTCATTAATAGCAGGTGTATTGAATCGATAAAGAAATTAAGTTGTCAATAGAGTTGTGAGTGTGTGAAGAGTTATGTGAAGTAGAGGCGCCTTCAGGAATCAGAAATGTCAGCAATGACGACATGGCTGAACTAGTGAAAAGTATCATCGAGGCCCATAGGAATACAATAAGTTTTTACCGCAATGCTCGTAAATAATGTCATGATGTATCATTACAGTATATTCTTTGTTCTCCAACGTATACGCCTTTCTCTGCAGTATGAGCTTTCCTTTGTCTAAGGGCTCCAACACACATCCGTTAAAACCACGCACGTGTGATACGGGCCGTTTTTCGGGTCCGTTTTCCGTTTTTATGGTATGTGTGGCCAGCGTGTGTATCCCGTATGCTAACCGTATGTGCGTGTGGAATGTCCGTGTGTGCGTGAGTGAAATAACTGACGTGTGTGTGTTGTCCGTGTAAAATGTTCCGTGTGTGTGTGTGATGCACAATGTCGTTGATACATGTCGGCAGACAGCAGACAGAGTTGCGCGATGAGAATGAACTCAGGTGAACTTCACCCGACTTCATTGTCATGCTGCGGCTCTGTCTGTGTGCCGTGTACTGATTAGCGGTCACCCGTGAAGGACTCACCGGTGACCGCTAATCCCCTGACTGAATTGAGCAGTACTCTCTCATACTCACCGATCTCCGGCGCGGCGCTGCACGGCTGTTTATAAAAACTTCGGCGGCTTTTACTATTTTGAAAAAGCCGGCCGCCCATTAATCAATCTCGTATTCCCTGCTTTACTCGCCCACCGGCGCCTGTGATTGGTTGCAGTCACACACGCCCACGACGCTGAGTGACAGCTGTCTCACTGCACCCAATCACAGCAGCCGGTGGGCGTGTCTATACTGTGCAGTACAATAAATAAATAATTAAAAAAAACGGCGTGCGGTCCCCCCCCCCATTTTAATACCAGCCAGATAAATCCATACGGCTGAAGGCTGGTATTCTCAGGATGGGCAGCCCCACGTTATGGGGAGCCCCCCAGCCTAACAATATCAGTCAGCAGCCACCCAGAATTGCCGCATACAATATATGCGACAGTTCTGGGACTGTACCCGGCTCTTCCCGATTTGCCCTGGTGCGTTGGCAAATCGGGGTAATAAGGAGTTATTGGCAGCCCATAGCTGCCAATAAGTCCTAGATTAATCATGTCAGGTGTCTCCCCGAGATACCTTCCATGATTAATCTGTAAGTGACATTTAAAAAACACACACACCCGAAAAAATAATTTATTAGAAATAAAAAACACTAACAAAGTCCCTCATCACCAATTTATTAACTCCGACAAAGCCCTCCATGTCCGGCGTAATCCACGGACCTCCAGCGTCGCTTCCAGCTCTGCTACATGCAGGTGATAGGAGCTGCAGAATACACTGCCGCTCCTGTCAGCTCCACGCATCAAAGGAGGTGAGTAGCGCGATCAGCTGCTGTCAGTCAGGTAACTCGCGGCCACCGCTGGATCCAGCGGTGGCCGCGGGTAACCTCAGTGTCAGCTCAGCTGATCGCGCTACTCACCTTATTTGTTGCGTGGAGCTGACAGGAGCGGCGGTGTATTCTGCAGCTCCTGTCACCTGCATGTAGCAGAGCTGGAAGCGACGCTGGAGGTCCGTGGATTACGCCGGACATGGAGGGCTTTGTCGGGGTTAATAAATTGGTGATGAGGGACTTTGTTAGTGTTTTTTATTTCTAATAAATTATTTTTTCGGGTGTGTGTGTTTTTTAAATGTCTCTTACAGATTAATCATGGAAGGTATCTCGGGGAGACGCCTGACATGATTAATCTAGGATTTAGTGGCAGCTATGGGCTGCCAATAACTCCTTATTACCCCGATTTGCCAACGCACCAGGGCAAATCGGGAACAGCCGGGTACAGTCCCAGAACTGTCGCATATGATGTATGCGGCAATTCTGGGCGGCTGCTGACTGATATTGTTAGGCTGGGGGGCTCCCCATAACATGGGGCTCCCCATCCTGAGAATACCAGCCTTCAGCCGTATGGCTTTATCTGGCTGGTATTAAAATGGGGGGGACCGCACGCTGTTTTTTTTAATTAATTATTTATTTATTGTACTGCACAGTATATAGACACGCACACCGCCTGCTGTGATTGGGTGCAGTGAGACAGCGGTCACTCAGCGTGGTGGGTGTGTGTGACTGCAACCAATCACAGGCGCCGGTGGGCGAGTAAAGCAGGGAATACGAGATTGATTAATGAGCGGCTGGCTTTTTCAAAATAGTAAAAGCCGCCGAAGTTTTCATAACAGCCGTGCAGCGCCGCGCCGGAGATCGGGGAACGGTAAGTATGAGAGAGGGGGGGGAACTGACCGACAGACAGCTAGAGGGACAGATAAGACAGAGAGACCGACCGACACACATAGAGACCGACCGACGGACTGAGGGAGAGAACGAAACAGAAAAAGAAAAAAGACCGACATCACATGAAAAAAGCACAAAACATACAGGGAGCAAACAGAGATGCGTCCGTGTCACTCGGACGTGCGCACAGACCCATTGACTTTCATTGGGTCCGTGCTGCGTGTTGCGTGCAGAAAACGGACATGCTGCCGTGCAAAACGCACACAGGAACGGATCACGGACATGGACAAACTGACATGCATCAAAAACGCACGTGGAGCTTTTATCATACAATAACATTGGTGCACGTTTGGCCGTGTCTCCAGTATACACGAAAACTGACCAAACACGCACGTGTTTCACGGATGTGTGCAGGCCTAACATGTATAAAAGCCCCCACATGCCTTTCGGGGGACACTTCTTCATCTGTTGCTAATTCTGCTGTTCTGCAAGACACCTGCGTGTGTCATCCTGCCGCATAACCTGTCTTATCTGCTCTGTTGCTATCTCGGAATAAACTTCAGTCTTTGCTTGGAACGGATTGTCTACAACGTCTTCTTAGCTCTCAAGGTCTACGGACATTTTCTTTCAGTAAGCTGCCAGAATATATACTCCCCACAGCTGGGATTATGGGTTTGGGGAGCAGTGAATATTCAATGTCTAATAGTAGACACACGTGATCGCCCAGTCATAGGAGTAAGCGGGCGGCTTAGTAATCATGTGTACCCGCTATTAAAGAGAATGAATATTCGCTGCTCCCCATGCTAATAATACCGCCTACTTCTTGGTTTGGGCTGGCTTCATTGCCTAGAGGTGGGCGGCATTATGGCGTGATGAGCAGTGAATATTTTTAGCTGGCACACTGTTAGCCTTTTTGAGAGCCTTTAGGAACATTTGTGAAAGGTTTTGATACTGAATTATGTTTAGATAATTCACTAATCTCAGGTTGCCCACTGCTTTATATACTAAAAAGTGCAGCCCCAGATTGGAGATCGGAACTCTGAAGTATATCACATTGTATATAATTGCATTTCAAATCTTGTTGTTTTGTTAATAAATGCTTGTAAAATATATATTCTTCATGCCTATCTTTCTTTATTGTCTATATGTGATGATTTTGCCTCAGAACCTCTGGAGTTGGCACAGAGCTGTAGATATTTTGCAAAAAAATAGTGAGGGGAGAATTGAATCACACTGCATCCTAAATATGTGGAAGTTGTTAAGACGTTCTGGTCCCAAATCATCAAAGCTTTTATGCCAAAAAAAACTGTCACAAAATTTGGAAAGTTGTGAAAAGATTTGGCATTTTCACTCTAAAATTGGCAGAGCTTAGGTGGGACGGGGGCGTGACAGCACAGCTCCTTTAATTCATGACGAGCTGTGGTGTTCCCTATGCCAGAAATCTCACTCCAGTGTCTGATGGGAGTAATATTTCTAGCATGGCACAAGGAGGCACATGTCACTCGTCAAACGCTCCAGATTCATGAGGAGGCATTTACTTCTTCATGAATCAGGAGTGGACCCCGCAGAAATGGGGCTTTTTATGTTAAAAAACTGATTCCTTTGCAATGGATAATTGTAATAAAAAAAACTAAAGGATTTTTTCTGTCATATCCAAGAGATTATTTTTCCTTTCTCGCCTTTTCATTGGGGGACACAGACAGTGGGTAGTATGGTGTCTCCAGGGGAGGCGTGACACTAGTTTGCCAAAGTGTTAGCTTCTCCCCCCACAGCATATACCCTAGCTAGGCAGGAAACTAGCTCAGTTTTTTCTAGTGTCAGCAGGGAGGCTGACATGTCTGGACTGAGCTCCACCAGAGGTGCCTCAGGCCAGCTTATTTTGTTTTTATTTTTACTTTTTATTTTGATTTCTTTTTCTTATTCATTCTATTTTTGATAGGGGCAATACCAGGGTGCCTTGCCACCCCCGTTCCCCCCGTGTACGGGCAGAGGAAACTTGGAGTGCACAAGCCGTCAGTCTTCCCTCGCGCCCAGGTGGTCGGGTCTGCGTACCCCTCCAGGCTCCCTGGAAGCACCTCACACCAAGGTAGCTCCAGAGGGCTAAGCAGAGCCGAGGACCTGCTTCAGCCTTGAGCCGAAGATGCGTCCCTGAAATCCCCGCATCCATCACCGGTGCGTCTTCAGACGGAGTCAGGAGCAGGTAGAGAGACGACGAGTCATCTGTCCCCTGCATCCAAACCGCCGCCTGGAAAGGCGCCGGTGATGCGATGCAGGCCGTGATTCCAGGGAGCATTATTAATTTAGCTCCCGGCTTCGGCCTGCATTCTAGCAACGCCCCCTCTCACTGCTCTGGAAGCCGCTCCCTCACTCAGGAGCAGCTCCTTTCCGATTGGCCGTCACGCTTAGTCCCAGCCCTGAGACCAATCAGCCTCCGGGGGCCGTCTCTCTCCTCCATGCTGCCAGGAACGCTGGACGCCATTTTCCACGTGGGGAGCAGACTCCGGTGAGATCACCTCCTTGGCTCTGCACTTCTGCAGCACTATATACCGCTCTGCTCAGCGGTATATCGCTGTCTCTCTAGCAGTGTGCGCCTGCTGGCTAGCGGTGTATATCAGCTGCTAGCGGTATATACTGGCTCTGCCTGCAGGTATATGCCGACTGTTTGACAGTATATGCCATTTTGCTATCGGTATATATCGGCTGTGCATAGCAGTCACTTTATAATACTGCTAGTGGCTCCTCACTCATATAACAACGGCATATCCCTATATTAGGCTGTAGGACTCTGTTGCTGACATGCGTAACCGCAAGGGTGATAAAGCTTCCCAGGCGTCCTCTACGGACCTGTACTATGCTTGTACCACCTGTGGACGCTCGTTTTCTAATGGCCGAAGCTATCCACTATGCAGGGGCTGCGATGCCCCTACTACCGTGTCACAACAGACCCCATTGCCGGACCAGGATGCCGTGCAGTCTCTGGATTCTGCTTCGGCCACCGGCCAGGCAGCACCCCCGTCTGATGACGTAATGCCTGCATGGGCTCTTCTAATGTCTAAAAGGTTAGATGACCTTGTCGCTCAGATATCCCAGCCGTCCTCAGGCTCCCACAGCCTTCCCCTGGCCCAGCTCCCTCAGAGGAGCCCGCCTGCTTCGTCTGGTCCCTCTTCCCCAGAACGTAAAAAGACTGTTTCCAAAAGGCGCCATTGCGACCTCTACGCCTCATCCGACTCGGACGATGGTCAGTCTGACCGAGGTTCCGTGACCTTTAGTAGTCACGATTCTCAAGACTCTGACTCTGATTCAGATGTCCTTTCTGAGTCTAGGCATATAGAAGACACACTAATTTCGTTTGTCAATCACTCTCTGTCGATCTCTGATCAGCCTCCTGACCCGACTTCTCAGTCGGCAATCAAGCGGGCCAAGAAGCCTCCTAAATCCTTTGCTCAGGATCCGTTTTTTCTGCAAATTATATCTAAACGGTGGGATCACCCTGATAGAAGGTTTAATAAAAAACCCTTCTCTTCATTCGCTTATCCCTTTCCCTCTGAAATGGTTAAGCCCTGGTCAGTACCCCCCGTTGTGGATCCGCCAGTATCCAGACTGGCTAAACACACGGTCATGTCTGTTTCAGACAACGCGTCTCTTAAGGACTTGTCCGACCGCGCAGTTGATGCTGCGGTCAAATCTATTTTCCAGGCTTCGGGCTCCTCTCTTCGCCCCCTGTTTGCCTTAACATGGGTCGCGAGAGCTATGGGGGTGTGGAGCAAGAATCTACGCAGGATGCTTCGCTCTTGTAATATTCCCCGGCGGCTTTTGAGATCCTTGATTTGTTCTCTCTAGCCTCTAATTATTTTCTTCACGGCTCCCGAGATGCAGCTAGTTTGTCAGCCCTATCGGTCCTTTGGCTAAAAATATGGAATGCGGACAGTGCCTCCAAGAAATCCCTGTTCACACTCCCCTTCCATGGCCTGCGTCTGTTTGGAGTATCCCTGGACAAACTCATATCTGAGATGACGGGTGGTAAAAGTACCATTCTACCTCACAAGCGGCCTGTATCCAGGAATTATAAAAAATCTCCTTGGCGCAGGCAGTCCTTTCGGCCTGCCCCCCAAAAACCATCAGCCCAAGGATTATCCCAACGCTCAGATCGAGGATCCGGTCCCTAAAGGGGCTCTTCTTGGTATTCCCACTCCAAGCAAACTAAATCCAAAGAACCTCGCTCTGTACAGGCCCCCTCAGCATGACGCCAGGTATCCCTCAGATCCGACTCCGGTTGGAGGGCGGCTTCTGCTTTTTCGGGATATCTGGCTAGACCACACTCACGATGCTTGGGTTCGAGAAATCGTCACCTCAGGTTACAAGATCGATTTCCATTCCCTGCCGGCCAACAGGTTTCTGCGTTCTCGTCTTCCAAAGTCCAAAACGCAAAGCTAGGCCTTATTTCAGGCCATAGCCTCTTTACAGAAAGCAAATGTTATCATTCCAGTGCCCCTGGAACAGCGCGGCAAAGGTTTCTATTCAAACCTTTTTGTCGTTCCCAAAAAAGATGGCTCTGTCCGCCCTATCTTGGACCTCAAACGGCTGAACAAATTCGTACGGATTCGAACTTTCCGAATGGAATCATTTAGAGCAGTGCTAGCCGCCATGGAACCTGGAGAATTCCTAGCTTCCATAGACGTTCAAGATGCTTATTTACACATTCCCATATGTGTCTCTCATCATCGGTTCCTTCACTTTGCCGTAGGACACCGTCATTTCCAATTCAGGGCCCTCCCCTTTGGGCTGGCCACTGCGCCTCGGGTCTTCACAAAGGTCATGGCGGCTGTCATGTCCATTTTACACCCCAAAGGCATCCTGGTCGTTCCCTATTTGGACGACCTTCTTGTCAAAGGGAGCTCTCTTCAAGTTTGCTCAGAAAGCGTGCAGATATGCCTAGACACGCTGTCAAGGCTAGGGTGGCTTATCAACTTCAACAAGTCATCCCTCATTCCTCATCAGCGCATCACCTTTTTAAGTATGCTGATAGACAGGGCTCAGTCCCGGGTTTTTCTTCCAGAGGACAAGAGGTCTTCCCTGATCCAGGCCGCCCAATCCCTCCGCTCTCGCCGTCACACATCCCTTCGGAATGGAATGAGAGTGTTAGGCAAAATGGTGGCGGTCATAGAAGCCGTGTCCTTTGCCCAATTCCATCTGCGCCCTCTACAACTGGATCTTCTATCCTCCTGGGACAAGAATCCAGCTTCCCTAGACCGGTCAGTCCGCCTATCTCGGTCTGCGCTCAGCTCCCTCGTCTGGTGGACTCAAGCCTCATCCATATCTCAAGTGAAGTCCTTCCGCCCGGTCCACTGGCAAGTAGTCACGACGGATGCCAGACTGATAGGCTGGGGGGCGGTGTTTCTCCACCACACTGTTCACGGACGCTGGAATCCTTCCGAGCGCTCCCTGCACATCAATGTTCTGGAGATCAGAGACATATTTTTGGCCCTTCAGAATTTTCAAGCCTTACTATTGGGTCTCCCTGTTCGGATCCAGTCAGACCATGCCATGGCCGTGGCTTACGTCAAGTGTCAGGGAGGAACTCGCAGCAGGGCAGCGATGAAAGAAGTATCCAGGATTCTTCTTTGGGCAGAGATGCACATTCCCATTATTTCAGCTGTCCATATTCCGGGGGTAGACAACTGGGCCGCAGACTTTCTCAGCAGGCAAGGTCTAGCGGCAGGGGAATGGTCCCTCCACAACGAAGTGCTCCATCAGATCACTCTTCGTTGGGGACTCCCAGATGTGGACCTCATGGCTTCTCGAATGAATGCCAAAATACATCCCTTCATATCCCGGTCGAGAGACCCGCTAGCGCTCGGCTCCGATGCTCTAGTCTTTCCGTGGTCACAGTTTCGCCTACCCTACATCTTCCCTCCGTTTCCTCTCATTCCGAGAGTAATCAAGAAAATCAAAGTGGAGGGAATCCCGGTGATCCTCATGGCCCCGGACTGGCCCAGGAGAGCATGGTACACAGAGCTTCTCCAACTGCTCGGCTACACTCCCTGGCGTCTTCCCGACCGCCCGGATCTTCTGTCGCAATGTCCAATATTCCACCAGAATACAGCACAGCTGCTTTTGACGGCGTGGCGCTTGAATCCTTGATTCTAGCAAAATCAGGTCTTTCTTCTAAGGTAGTTCATACTATGCTTAATGCTCGGAAGCCCTCCTCCGCCAGTATCTACCACAGGACCTGGAAGACCTATCTTTCCTGGTGTGACCATCATAATCGTCGCCTCTTACCTTTTCAATCCCTAATGTTCTTGCCTTTCTGCAAGACGGTCTGGACTCGGGTCTAGCTCTCAGTACCATTAAAGGACAAGTTTCTGCCTTGTCAGTATTTTTCCAGAAGCAGCTGGCTTCTCGCTCTCAGGTCCGTACCTTTCGTCAAGGGGTGGCGCATTTGGTCCCTCCTTATCGCCACCCCTTAGATCCCTGGGATCTTAATCTGGTTCTCGGAGCTCTTCAGCTTCCTCCCTTCGAACCTTTGAGAGAAATCTCTCTTCAACGACTGTCCTGGAAGGTTGCCTTTTTAGTCACCATTACCTCTATCAGGCGAGTGTCTGAACTGGCGGCCCTTTCCTGTCGCTCACCTTACCTGATTTTCCATCATGATAAGGTGGTCCTTCGGCCTTCCCCCGCTTTTCTCCCGAAGGTCTATCTTCTTTCCACTTAAACTAGGACATTGTGTTGCCGTCATTCTGCCTAGTCCCGGTCCACTCTTTGACAAAGCCCTTCACACTCTAGATCTCGTCAGGGCTCTGCGGATCTACATCTCCAGAACAGCGCCGTTGCGCAAGTCCGATGCCCTCTTCGTCCTCTCACAAGGACACAAAAAAGGCAATCCGGCTTCTAAATCCACGATTTCTCGATGGATTAGGACTGCCATCTGTGAGGCTTACAAAACACGAGGTGTTGTTCCTCCTCAATCTGTGCGGGCCCACTCTACGCGAGCAGTGGGTGCTTCCTGGGCTATCCGCCATCAGGCTTCGGCGGCCCAACTTTGCAAGGCCGCTACCTGGTCCAGTGTGCACATGTTTACAAAATTCTACAGAGTGCATACGCATGCTTCTGCAGATGCTGCTCTTGGAAGACAAGTCCTTCAGGCGGCAGTGGCCCATTTTTAAGTGGCCACTGCTCGGTTTTTTGACAGTGTTTTGATATATGTTCACTGCAGTTGCAGTCATTAGTCAGCTCTTAGTCTGATGTTATACACTGTTAATAGTTCAGTTCCCACCCAGGGACTGCTTTGGGACGTCCCACTGCCTGTGTCCCCCAATGAAAAGGCAAGAAAGGAAATGACATTTTTGTGTACTCACCGTAAAATGTCTTTCTTGGAGCCTTTTATTGGGGGACACAGACAGTGGGTAGTATGCTGTCTCCAGGGGAGGCGTGACACTAGATTTGCAAAAGTGTTCGCTCCTCCCCCCACAGCATATACCCTAGCTAGGCAGGAAACTAGCTAACACTTTTGCAAATCTAGTGTCATGCCTCCCCTGGAGACAGCATACTACCCACTGTCTGTGTCCCCCAATGAAAGGCTCCAAGAAAGACATTTTACGGTGAGTACACAAAAATGTCATTTTTTGTGGGGCTACCCACACATAGAAATATACGGACCCATTGAAGTTCGGGTTTTTCAGTCGGACTTTAAATAAAGTTCAGTTCGGGAACCGGACTTGTCCTGAACCCCATTGGAAGTCACTGATTGGGCAGTTCGGGTTTCCGCCCAAATGCATCCAGCCATAAACAGAGCATTTATTACCAGGGGAAGGAGGGTGGAGTTTTTTCCTTGTACACAATACATCCTATAACGATGTTTTTACCTCCCCGTGAAAGCCATTCACACACTGCAAGCGGCTCACACTGGGCTGAACACTGAGTGTACTCGAGCACACCGATGCTAGATCGAGTGGTTAGGATACATAAAGCACCGAACTCCGAACGCTAGCTGATTTTTTTGTATAAAGTCTGCATTCAGTACAAACACCGAACTATACTATTTAGGTTCCCTCATCTCTGCCCACAAACCTTTATTACAGTTTAGATTATGGGTGTAGAAGTGACCAGAACTGAAAGGGGCCTATCTCTTGGTGGAGAGCAAGTAACATTTATGATACCTATGCTGGGGTTTTGTGAATTTAATGGGATTCGGTCACTAAAGCTGGTGTCACACACAGCGACAACGACAACGACGTCGCTGCTACGTCACCATTTTCTGTGACGTTGCAGCGACGTCCCGTCGCTGTCGCTGTGTGTGACATCCAGCAACGACCTGGCCCCTGCTGTGAGGTCGCCGGTCGTTGCTGAATGTCCAGCTTCATTTTTTGGTCGTCACTCTCCCGCTGTGACACACACATCGCTGTGTGTGACAGCGAGAGAGCGACGAAATGAAGCGAGCAGGAGCCGGCACTGGCAGCTGCGGTAAGCTGTAACCAGCGTAAACATCGGGTAACCAAGGGAAGACCTTTCCCTGGTTACCCGATGTTTACGCTGGTTACCAGCCTCCGCTCTTGCTGCCAGTGCCGGCTCCTGCACTGTGACATGTGGCTGCAGTATGCATCGGGTAATTAACCCGATGTATACTGTAGCAAGGAGAGCAAGGAGCCAGCGCTAAGCAGTGCGCGCGGCTCCCTGCTCTCTGAACTGTGACATGTAGCTGCAGCACACATCGGGTTAATTAACCCGATGTGTGCTGCAGGAGAGCAAGGAGCCAGCGCTAAGCGCGGCTCCCTGCTCTCTGAACATGTAGCACAGCGACGTTATGATCGCTGCTTCTGCTGTGTTTGACAGCTAAGCAGCGATCATAACAGCGACTTACAAGGTCGCTGTTACGTCACCGAAAATGGTGACGTAACAGCGACGTCGTTGTCGCTGTCGTTTAGTGTGAACCCAGCTTAAGTGTTTACCCCTTAATTAAAAATCAATATAATGTAAAGACAGTGTCACATTAGGTACGGGGAAGTACCAAGCGAAAGGGAAGGAAAACCCTGTGCGTAGGGAAGCGGAGATGGTGACCTCTGACTAAGCCTACCGCTGGGCCCTGAGTTCCTACACCACGCTGAGCCGGATACCTGACCCTAGGCTGACCCTGATCTGGGCCTTAAATAGGGAACGGATGGGTTGAGCTCTTCATCAACCCGACTAAGCACTAAAGGACAAACAGAGATAACAAACAAAGGGAAACAACAAACAACTTATCTCTAGATGACTCATTAAGAACTTCAGTAAAGAGCAATAACAATCCTGCTGGTGTGTGCAAGCCTCCTGCTTGCATCCAGAGCTTGTGAAGGAACTGAATAAAACTAGTACAAGTTCAGGAAAAATGAGAGTATTTAAACCCAAGGGGAAATACAGATTATTAGCAACTGAAGGGAAGAGGAGCTCCCCTGGGTCCTAAAGAAAAAAGGATGAAAACCCAGCAGAGGAGATATCAGTACACTGAATATTGACAGCAGGAACAATAGAAAGTCAGGGAACATTTTGCGCAGCCAAATGCTGTGACCTTCTAATGCCAAACACCACAGGACTGTCTGTTACCCGTGACAGACAGGGACTATGATTCCAATGATATGTCATTTACTGTGCTGCTTGCTGTAGTTTTGATAAAATCTAGTAGTAAAAAAACTACTACTAGTAGTAAAAAAACTACTACTAGTAGTAAAAAGCAGTATTATGTAGTAAAACTGCTGCAATGTGTCCTCTATCTCCATTAGCTCTGTATAACCCTGCCCCCACTTGATTGTCAGCTTTCTGTCTATGCTCATTGTACACAGCGGTCAATCAGTGGTGTGGGTGAGGTTATACATGTTAAGGTGAACTCTTAACCAGAGATCACTAGTTGCCTACTGCCTGGCCGAATTGATATGGGCCAAGTGCATGCATAAAAGAATCCACACCAGACACAGTCGGATGTGTAATCTCTTCTTGGTCACAGTAGAAAAAGCACCAAAACAGACTGAGGAGACTCATGCATCCTCTTGATATAGGCTAGGGGCGTACACAAGTTCAGATATGCCCATTTAGTGGGACAGTTCATGAGCTAGCGAATGGGGAGATCCGTGTTGCTGTTGATGGGCAGGTCTGACTCCAGTGGATGAAACCATGACGATGGGAGGGACGTCATTTAGTGAATCCATGCTGATGGTTTGGTCTGTGGTGTCATCTGATCTGTGGGTTGGTCTTCTAGCTTGACCAGGGGTCTTCCCTTATATGGTGGTCTTCTTTCATCTGGACATTCCTTGCATTCCAAGCAAGGTGTGGATAACAGGAAATGGTGGCCATCTTTATATCTGTGTCATGTATATGATCTGAAACCTGAATTATGTAAGGCAAATCGATATATTTCCCACAATCCCTTGTCAAAAGGTTAATTAAGTATTTGATGTAAAGGTCCTCCTCAACAGTCCCCCCTAAATACTTTATTAACCTTCTGACCCTACTGCTAACCCATCAGTCTCCAATACCTGGCTGCAACTCTTTTCTTTTTGCTGCCCACTATACGAGCAATGCTAAGCCTTTGCCCCCGCTGGTACAGACTGCTGATCAGAGAGTTGATCACATCACGCACACACAGTTCACAGAGGTATAGGTAACTAGAACAGACTATTTAATGCTGAAGAGCTTACTCAGAATTTGAGATTAATCGATTAGAAAGAGTAAGGCAATTGTAAGAATAAGCTTCTTACTGTTATGCTGCAGCTTTTAGCATTACTGTTTCTGAAAGACTGATTCTCAGTCAATATCCGAGTGCTGTCCGCGTCTTCAAGACTTTTCTACCCGAATACACCTGTTTGTATCACAACACTAATGGATCTCTTCTTGTCTCGGGTCTATAATCTACCACCAGGAGGCCTTTAACAAGATTTCCCTTACACATGGATCCGATTACCTTCAGTAACACAGAGTAGCACTTTTACGGCTTCAAATACCAACAAATAAAACAAGTGTATGTTATCCTTAAAAAGTCACTTAAACTCTTAAAATAATTGATTGGTTCAGGTCAGATAATGTTTTTTCCACCATGAGCCCTTATTTGTGTAATGTTCCTGTACCCAATGTTCCCTTATGGTTATTTCCCATGTATCATTCCCAATCTAGAAATTCTCCATAAGGTTCTATGTGAGATAGTCCAGCACTATGTGTGTTGTGACCCCCATTCTGCTGGTACGATGGACTCTTTACAGCCGCTGTTGTCTGGGTTTTCCCTCAAGCTTCATGGAAGTTGCTGTGGTTGGGATAAGCTGGATCGGTCCATCTGATCCTGGCTCATTTTGACTTGTCTTTTTAGGATCACCCAGTCTCCTGGCTGGAGACCACGTGCTCCTGACACTGATTTAGGATCTGGAACTGGAGGATACACATATTTAACACACTATATAGGCAGTTGTATACGGCTCATACATCACTGGTCAGGATATCACACTGTATCTGCAGTATCTGTGAGAAATATAATCACGTTCTAGGTACTAAACCAAAAATACCTTATATAAAGATCTAATTATTAAGGAAAACGAACATTTGTTACATGATTTGCAGCGTTCACCATTATCTTGTGGATCGTTACATGTTTATGTTATAATCATTAAAATTTTAAACAACATACACCCATGTGAGTATAGACACAATTAGATATTCCAATAAAGGAGGGGGCAGGGATTGGGGCAATAGCCCTAAACTCTCCCTACCTCGCAGCGGAGGTCGGCACCCTATAAGGCGAATTGGCGCCCCCGCTCACCGACGGCTCGCCCTCCCTATCCCTACACTGCTAAGCTAATACGTGCTGCTAATGTCAGTGAGGGAATATAGAAACCGTGAGATACAGGGGATAAAGAGGCGTCAATATGCAATTATATATATCCAATTCATTCCCAAAGATTAAATATTCACACTCTGTATTTACATAGCTGTTTGGTAGCTTAAATCAATATGATACAGCAAATTCAAGGACCAAACCCTAAAATAAATTAAATATCTCACATGTATAACATGTACCCACTGTATCAATATAATAATAATAAGGCCAGGTAAAGTCATGAGGAGATCTCGTCCAATCACAGACCCTCCACTGTCCAATTCACACTCAGGCTAATAAAATAAACGCATATTTATCAAACACTTAGCATGAAAGAAGCGCAACGCATTTCTCCCCTCTTCGCAGTGGCAGACAGGGTTCATCAGGGGCATCGCCAGGTACTGTAGGATCTCTATAATGACCTGTGCTATAGAATATGTACTTTTACCGCTTTTTAGGAACTCCATCTTTACATACCACCAGCACCATGAGTTTTTCAGCAGTAATGTTTTCCATATTGGATATGTTTCAGAGCAGACCTGAAAAGAAATTCACACAACACGCACAAAACTCATATAAACCTACTCATGGTAGATGTATATGACTAATCTGCAATCCCCGGAGCAGCAGAGCGGATGAGGGGGGTGTTTCTACGAGGTCTTTACAGTTTTTCTACCTTAATAGACACACGTCTTACAAGACTGGAGGTGTCTGGCCACCTGGGTACTGAGCAGTGGTGCCGCCCATATCTTGTCCATCCCAACACCTTTGTCACATGGGTTACCTGGGCCATTATTGAGTAGAGCTCTCATGGCAGAGAAAGCTTACCGCCCTTTATCCACAGACCTTGCTCAGTCACTGGCTCCCTGCGTCTCACACGCCGTTCCTTGCTGAATCGCCTGTTCCTGTAAGGATTTAAGAACACAAGGAGTGACCAATGTCACGGACGACGTGACAGGAGCCACCGAGGTACTGGTCTGCATTGTATAAGGACTCTCAACTCTAGGCCCATTCACTGCTTCTTTGTTGTGCACCTGTGCGAGCATCTCCTCCGGCTGCTGCCTATATGCACATTTTGACTATCTTACCCCTTTCCGCTCTACAAACCACAGTGATCGCAAATCTTCATCTCGTTCTCCTATTCCGATGAGAGAGGAGTGGTTTGATTTTTAATACCTCATGTTGCGTAACCTCAGCATATCCAGTGCAGAATCAACCAGCATCTTGGTATCTGGATCCATCTACGGAAAAACTCAAAATCTGCATTAGCAATGGCCTCATCTGAGACATGTTCAAAACCTGACAATTCTTGTTACAGCAGAGCAATCATGAGATATATGTCTGTCTGCTGTATCCTCCTTACAGATAAAAATATAAAGAACACTTAATAGAAAAACCCAAATCGATGAACAAATTAAAACCTTAAATAATACGTGTGATTTTCCACATCATCTTTCCCCCCCTTTTTGAATCTATTATCCAAAACATAATTAGATTCAAAAAATGCGTGGCCCCGGAGCTCTACATTTAGGCATGAAAGTCACATTGTATAGATTGTACCTAATCGGGAACACCAGAAATATTGTTTTTATCTGTAACGTAATAATGGAAAACCCTTTCAATGGCTTTTATAACCTTTGCTTGAACCACAGAAATCTGCACTGCAATCATTCTTTCTATAAAAAGAAAGCAGATTATTCAATACATTAAATATAAAACACAGAATTCCATAAATCATCCACATTCCTTAAAACAAATTATTGTAATTATTAATAAATATATTAATAAATTATTATTATATTATTATTACTATTATTATTAATAACTATAATAACGTAGCACACCTTTGGATATTGGATGTAGGGGCGTTCATTTTTGAATCAGAGGACATTATCAGCATCTCTGTGATACTGTCCTATAACTTGAAGGGATAAAAGAATCTAGAACAAATATACTGGCCATGTGGGAAAACAAAATGTTGATTTGCCATAGAAAAATCATCTAACAGACCTCTATGCTTGAAAAGCTATCAATGAATCTAAACATGTCCACAGTTAACTTTTATTTCTTTGGGATAAAATTAGTAAAATAAAAAACACTTTACCATGAATTAAATGCAGAAAGCCCTCTTTTTTTTTTTTTTTTTTTTTAAAAGAAACATGACCATGTGTGGGCTGCTCTCTCCTGTCACAGCAGGCCCACAATAGGTTCCAAGGGGAGACAAAAAACCCTGTTCCACAAGTTTTTAAGATTGCTCCTCCCCCAAAACCAGATGGAAAGAGGCTTCTTCAGCTGCAGGAGGTACTATAAACATTTACTAACACTTCATAGGTTATTCAGTGAGAGCAGTTTTGTCAACTTCACTGGAGGGCTCCATACAGATTTACTAACAAAATGGCCACTGCCAGAATAGCACATGGCTTCTTTGTGTAAGGGCGGTTGAACCACATGAGAGGGGGAAGGGAGAAACTGATTTTACTTCTGCTAAACTTACAAGTTTAACCAATTATCCTTCCTGCCTATATTCCATACTCTATACATATACACACAGATTTACATATCCACAGTCCTGGTCCAACTACAGTTAAAAACACTAATTTTTCTGTCTAAGTATGTACTACTCCATTCAGCCATGTGCTTCATCCACCATTTTAAAATCTGTAGGAACATGTGGCAGAGAAAAAGGAAAACTGACCTCACATCTGCTCAAACTCTTTCTCCCCATTTTCTATAGTCTGTACTTATACATATATATATTTATACATACACATATGTCCCAGATCTAAGTCTAATTATAGATAAAAACACTTATTTTTCTGTCTAAGTATATAGTACTCCATCCAATCCATTGCTCAAACATTTACAGAGCACATGGTCTTCTTCACACAAACCCCTGACTCACTTTGTTTTCTTTGTCTCAATCATCCTGTAGCCATGTGCTTCGTCCACCATTTTAAAATCTTACCTAAAATGTCTGCCTCCATGACTAGCACATGGTTTATCACAGGATTGCGGCCTAGAGTCCCCACATCTCAACACAGTCCACTCATCCGGATTTTTCCGACCACAACTACACACAACTTCATCAATTTCTCCATCTTTCTCTCAAGATAAACAACACCAAACAAGCGATCTTTCTCTATGCATACCAGATAAAAACAGACAAACAAAAAGACGGAGGAGATGACAAATAACTGAAACACTAAAGAAAACCTGCAGTTTGCAGCACACACTTCCAAATCCTTCCTTATACTGCCACGTGGTCCCTGTCTGATTTCTGCGTTCCGTAATATACAAAAAATACCTAGTATCACCACTGACTACAAGGTGTCTATACCGGCCGATTCGCCTCTCTTGGAGGACTTATAACTAGCCTAATAAAAAACCACCTAGTATCACCCCTGACTACAACGTGTCTATACCGGCCGATTCGCCTCTCTTGGAGGACTTATAACTAGCCTAATAAAAAACCACCTAGTATCACCCCTGACTACAAGGTGTCTATACCGGCCGATTCACTCCAGGAAAACACTTTAAAAAGGTTAGATTTATGTATAACGTAAGGCTCTGCACTCAGTCTAGCCAAAGCTGGGCCCTTACATATGGCTCTGCACTTAAGTCTAGCTGATCTTGGCACTTACATCTTGCTCTGCACTCATCTGAGCTGGGCCCTTACATCTTACTCTGCACTCATCTGAGCTTGGCACTTACATCTGGCTCTGCACTCAGTTTGAGCTTGGCACTACAAAAACCACAAACCGTATCACGGGCAACCACAAACCATATACTTTACACGTTTTACAGACACCACTCACAAACCCACATGCTCTCTTCACAAATACACAACAGGCAGCAGACAACTGAATACATGACGGTTCTTCCGAGATTAATATGGCCAATAGCCGTGAGACCCGTCTGCCCGTCAACAGATACCCCAACAAACCGGACACAGTCATGCAATCAGTGCCATACACCCCACCGAGACCACGGGAAGACTACAGATTATGAAAAATCAGCAGACCTACCGTACTCTCGTTCGGAAGTGATCAGTTTCCTGGGGTGTCCAGCACGTCATGCCATTCCAGTTGCCGGTTCATAAGGATTTCAGGTGTCTATGTCTATTGGCTCCACGTTGGGCACCAATAATGTTAAGGTGAACTCTTAACCAGAGATCACTAGTTGCCTACTGCCTGGCCGAATTGATATGGGCCAAGTGCATGCATAAAAGAATCCACACCAGACACAGTCGGATGTGTAATCTCTTCTTGGTCACAGTAGAAAAGGCACCAAAACAGACAGAGGAGACTCATGCATCCTCTTGATATAGGCTAGGGGCGTACACAAGTTCAGATATGCCCATTTAGTGGGACAGTTCATGAGCTAGCGAATGGGGAGATCCGTGTTGCTGTTGATGGGCAGGTCTGACTCCAGTGGATGAAACCATGACGATGGGAGGGACGTCATTTAGTGGATCCATGCTGATGGTTTGGTCTGTGGTGTCATCTGATCTGTGGGTTGGTCTTATAGCTTGACCAGGGGTCTTCCCTTATATGGTGGTCTTCTTTCATCTGGACATTCCTTGCATTCCAAGCAAGGTGTGGATAACAGGAAATGGTGGCCATCTTTATATCTGTGTCATGTATATGATCTGAAACCTGAATTATGTAAGACAAATCGATATATTTCCCACAATCCCTTGTCTAAAGGTTAATTAAGTATTTGATGTAAAGGTCCTCCTCAACATACACAACAGCATTTTTAGAACAGGTAGATCTTAAGCAGGTGGCTGTAATGTTCGGTGCAAAGGAGGATCCACGGGTCCGTGCACCGGACTCCCCCAGGGAGACCACCAGGAGCGAACTCCTGTACAGGGCCTGTCTGCCAGGCAGCCCAGAGGGCCTAGATGTACAGCAGCCGGGACACGAGAGGAATACGGGTTAGTGTCCTTAAGATGTCCGTGCAGGTTATGGAGGCTGGTCCAACGGTAGATGTGGGCTGAACGAAATCCGTATGGATGAGTGGAACTGGGTTCAGGCGCCGACTCTTGGTAACAGATGAAGTCCGAGACCAGCAAGGGTGCAGAGTGCAGAGTGATGATACCGGGTGAAGTCCAGAACCGGCGGCGAGTATAGACTGGCAGAAGATGATGGGATCCACAGCAGACTGTCACCGGGGAAACTCCTGGGAAACCGGAGGACTGGACACACTCAAGCTGGCATTCGGGATCTGTGGGCACAGACAGAGTTAACCTGGGTGCAAGATACAGAGGGACCTGAACACCTAGCACAGAGACAAAGCTACTAGTACATGTTGAACAGGCACCGCCCACATGGAAAAGGAAGTCTTATATACCATGTACCTGTTAGCAGCCATATCCTGTTTCAGAGACTCTGGTCCTTTAAAACAAGGTGAGAGAGCGCACCCACGGCCTAGTGCGCATGCGCGAGGCCCAGGAGCCGGAGATCAGTAAAGGATGCAGAGGAGGAGACGCAGGAGAGCTGGAGGTAGAGTCCCGGGCTGCAGCGAGACGGCAGGGCCGACGAGCGGGCAGCACAGAGGAGGCTGAGGAGGGAGAGTGGGAGCAGCGGCCGCGGTCAGAGTGCCCGGGGACCGGGTTGGTGAGTGATGAGCGGCGCCGTGACGAGCGGTGCCGTGGCCCCGGGAGCATGACAGTATCCCCCCTCACTCCCCCCTCCCTGCAACCCGGACAAGAATTTGCGAAGAAGAAGAGGAGCATTAATGTTCTCCCGGGGTTCCCAGGACCCTTCCACGGGACCGAAACCTTTCCAATCAACGAGGAAGAACGGCCTACCTCTCACCCTCTTCATGGCTAAGATGTCTCTTACCTCGAACACATCATCAGAGGTAAGAGGAGGAGAATTACCGGTATCAGAGAAGTAAGGACTGAGGATGACCGGCTTGAGCAAGGATACGTGAAAGGAGTTAGGGATGCGCATCGTGGCTGGGAGCTGCAGTTTGTAAGAGACCTCGTTGATCCGTTTGATGATCTTGAAAGGACCCAACTTGTAAGAGGGGATCTTCAGCCGGACGTACTTGGAGGAAAGCCACACTTTATCCCCATGAGAAAAGTGAAGAGGATCGAGGCATCTTTGTCAGCATGTTTCTTCATTGGAGCGGAAGCACGTTCAAGAGATGTCTTGACGGCACTCCATATGTTGGAGAAATCTCTGGACAGGGCATCTGCAGCGGGAAAACCAAAGGTAGAGGGTACTGGTAGTGGCACGGAAGGCTGAAGACTGTAGGCAATATGGAAGGGAGAGCTGGAGGAGGACTCACTGATGTGATGGTTGTATGAGAACTCAGCCCAAGGAAGTAGCGTGGACCAGTCGTCATGATGAGCATTGACAAAGTGCCGAAGAAAGGAAGTCAGGACCTGGTTAACCCGTTCAACCTGGCCATTCGACTGGGTATGGTAGGCCAAGGAGAAGTCCAGAGATACATCTAGAAGTTTACAGAGCGCCCACCAGAAGCGCGAGGTAAATTGAGTCCCCCTGTCAGACACTATATGCAGGCGAAAGCTGTGAAGCCGGAAGATATGCTGAATGAAGGCGTCGGCGAGTTCCGGGGAACAGGGTAGTCCAACCAAGGGAACAAAATGGGCCATCTTGGAGTAACGGTCCACCACGACCCAAATGATGGAACAACCAGAAGACGACGGCAAGTCCGTGATGAAATCCATGGCGTTGTGTTGCCACAGAACGGAGGGAATGGGCAGAGGCAAGAGACGACCGGAGGGCAGGTGCTTGGGAGTCTTGTTGCGGGCACAGGACGGACAAGCGGCGACAAAAGAGATGACATCCTTACGAAGAGAGGGGCACCAATAGTGACGAAAGATAGTGCACCAAGTTTTCTTTTGACCCGCATGTCCGGCCACCTTCAAGGAATGACCCCATTGAAGGACCTTTAGTCTGTCGGCCTCCGCAACAAAGGTCTTCCCTGGGGGTATCTGCGACAGAGTGATGGGAGCCACCGGGATGACCTTACTGGGTCAGATGATGGACTGGTCCTTCTCTTCCTTTTGCTCTGCCGGTACAAAGAATCAGGACAAGGCATCAGCCCGCACATTCTTGTCTGCAGGCCGGAAATGTATCGTATTTTTCGGACCATAAGACGCACTTTTTTCCCCAAAATTTTGGGGGAAAGTGGGGGGTGCGTCTTATCATCCGATGGCTGCGGCGCGGTGGTGGTGGAGCGGGTGAAAGCGGGTGCGGTGATGATGCAGCACGGGTCATAAGAGGCAGGAGCAGGCTGTAGCAGCTCCTGTCGTGACCACGTGGGCCCACTCATTTAATTTGCACGCCCATCCTCCCGCCCATCATCTCTCAGCACTGAAGCCGCGGCTGACAGGTGGGCGGAATAATGGGCGGAGGATGCGCGCATACTAAACTGGCCCGCGTGATCACCCCAGGCAACTACAGCCTGGAGTGATCATGTGTGGCTATATTCACTGCCCCCCGTGCATCATCATCAGCGTGGGGGGCAATGAATAAGTATGGTATACTCACTGGTCACACTTCTGCAGCATCGCAATCTAATCCTGTCTGCCGGCTTGCTGATGTGTGTGGAGACTGAGCGGTGCGTACAGCGCTGTGCGCGCGGCTCCACACAGGTCAGCGGCGCTGCTACTGGCAGACAGGAGGAGATCGTGATGCTGTGTGGAGTAAGGGAAGGTGAGTATACAGCGAGAGACCTCCAGCTGTCACCGCAAATCCAGCCGCGGCTGAAGTGACCGCGAGATCCGCGGTGACTTCAGTCAGGTGATGTGCGTTGACAGCTGGAGTCACCGCTGATCCCGGCGGCTCACTTCACTTGCGGCCTGACCCTCACAGAGAGCGGTCGTGCTCTATGCCCGCTCTTTGTGATTGTCAGATGTAGCAGAGCTGGATGCGTCGTGGGATCTCGTGTGGATTACGTCGGACCTGGAGGGGTGTTTGGTGGGTAATAAAGTGGTGAAAGAGGGTGGGTTTTTCTAGTATTTTATTTCAAATAAAGAATTTTTTTGGGTGATTGTGTTTATTTACTTTCATTTACAGCTTAGTGATGGGGGTGTCTCATAGACGCCTGCCATCGCTAAGCTAGGACTTAGTGGCAGCTATGGGCTACTGCCATTAACTCCTTATTACCCCAATTGCCACCGCATCACGTCAACGGGAAGAGCGGGAAAAGTCCCGGGACTGTCGCATCTAATGGATGCGGCAAAACTGATATTTTTAGGCATACGGGGCTCCCAATAACGTGAGTCTCCCCAGCCTGAGAATACCAGCCCCCAGCTGTAAGACTTTATCTTGGCTAGTTATGAAAATTGGGGGAACCGCACGCCGTTTTTTTTTTGTTTGTTTTTTTAATTACCCCCATAACAGTGTCAGCAGCAGACCTCGCCCCATAACAGTGTCATGTCCACATTTTTTGCTTAAAATTTTATTTCCTATTTTCCTCCTCTAAAACCAGGGTGCATCTTATGGTCTGAAAAATACGGTAGTTGGATGTCGAACCGGGTAAAAAACAGGGACCTAAAATCATTATGCAATTATTCAGATATACTGTAGTAACTATTAGCCGACAAAGGGGGTTGGAATAGTCATCCAAAACAGGGATGACTATATAAGGAAGCTCAGAATATTCTCTCCAACCCCATACACTAAGGGATTACAACTATACAATTCTTTTTCTACATTTAATACAAAATTTGCTCTCTTCATAACAAAAACTTTTGAGAAGGGACTCCCAAAGAGAACCAACCACCAGGATTTTTCTATATGAAGTAAAGCCCGTGCTATACTGGTACTAGGATGCTTTATCCCATGCAATACCGAGGTTTCATCAACCAGTACATCCTGCACTTTAAGCTGTTGGGTCAACTGTTTTCTTCATACCAGTCCAAAGTGGCGTTTCTGATGTCGCACCTCGGTGGAGAGGCTCTTGCCTGGGTCTGTCCCCTGTGGGAAAGAAATGACACAATTACTACTGACCTCTTGGAATTTCTGCAGTCCTTCCGGAGAGTTTTTGAGGAACCGGCTCGAGTCATCCCGGCTGCATCCTCTCTTCTGCACTTGTGTCAAGGAGTTCTAACTGAGAGTCAGTATGCAGTTCAGTTCTGCGCCCTCGCTTCTGAATTAAGATGGAATGATCAGACACTAGCAGACACCTTTTGGGAAGGTTTTCCGAGAGAAGCAAGGATGCACTGGCTGGTCTTGATATACAGTGGGTATGGACAGTATTCAGACTCCTTTAAATTTTCCACTCTTTGTTTCTCTGCAGCCTTTTGGTTAATTCAAAAAAGGTCATTTTTTTCTCATTAATGTACATTCTGCACACCATCTTGACAGAAAAAAAGAGAAATGTTTCTAAAGTTTTTAAACAAGAAAAACTGAAATATCACATGGTCATAAGTATTCAGACCCTTTGCTCAGACACTCATATTTAAGTCACATGCTGCCCATTTCCTTGTGATCCTCCTTGAGATGGTTATACGCCTTCATTGGAGTCCCGCTGTGTTTAATTAAAGTGAAAGGACTTGATTTGGAAAGGCGCACACCTGTCTATATAAGACCTCACTAAGACCTCACAGCTTACAGTGCATGTCAGACTGAGGTCAAAGGAACTGCCCAAGAAGCTCAGAGACAGAATTGTAGCAAAGCACAGCTCTGGCCAAGGTTACAAAAGAATTTCTGCAGTACTCAAAAAGAGCACAGTAGCCTCCATAATCCTTAAAGGGAACCTGTCACATACAATATGTGTTCTGACCTATCAGCAGACGCATATGTGCCCTAATTACACCTCCCTACCAATCCCTGTGTTGTAAAATTGTGTAATATGAAAGCAATAAAAACATTTTATTACTTATGTATTTCCCATGTAAATAGCAGAGCTTGTCGTCCCATGGGCATCAGCTCGCCCTGTGGGCGTTTGCATACTTTCCATGGTGTCACGCCCATGTGGGCGTGATACCATGGATTCACATGAGCGACGTCACGTCTGCTCCTTCAGAATCCTGCGTGTGTTTGCACTTACCATTCCCGCAGCCTTTTCCGCGTGGTCATTCGCCGGCTTCAGACGCGCTCTGCGCATGATCAGAGTCTTCTGATCATGCGCAGAGCACGTCTAAAACTGACAATGAGCACCGGGAAAAGACTGCGGGAACAGTAAGTGCAAACATGCGCAGGATTCTGAACGAGCGACGGGGGACGTCGCTCATGTGAATCCATTGTATCATGGTGGCATACCGGGGTAATTTGACCTTTTTCTCTCCACAATTCAGAACATGCATAGGTACCCTCCCCTTGCGGACACCGACTACCTCTCTGGCCGTCAGGACATTGGGCCTACCATCGGAATACACAGGTTCTACCAGGGCCTGATTATCTTGACCCCTGAGGCCTGTTGCCGCCTGACACCAGATTAACATTTCACTTCTTGGGGGTATCACAATGGGGAAGGGGTCACTTACCCTGACACTGCCAATTTCCTCTCAAGTCTGCTCAATTTGTTGCCTCTGCATCAGGGCTTTAATTTTCTTCTGTAGGGCTCGCTGCCGCCCGGGGCTGGAAGTCTTGGCTACCTGCTGTAACAAAACAATTACTTCTGCAAAACAATTTAATATTACATTGGTACCGATAGTCATCATTGGAGTACATTCTCGAGATCGATATCCACAATTATCATTCCTTGTAAATTTAACTCTACTCGTCCCACCTTAATAGTCACCTCCTTATACCCCACTTGTGGCAAGGGCTGACCATTACTAGCGATTAATTAGTGGTCAAGTCTGCATCTGGCCCACGGGTGTTGTCAGAATTAGCCCAGTATCTTTTGTAAAGGGTATATGGCATGGTTGTCACCTGGGACCCAGTGTCCAGGAGGGTGTTCATCTGGATGCCATCCAGCACGATGGGAAGGACTGGTCGCCATCCCATATACTTGTCCCGCCAATCAGATGGGCCAGATCTTCTTACACCCGAGCATTGGCCCCCGGCCCCAGGATCTGCCCATTTAGAGGACAATTTCAAGCACAGTGTTCTGCCTCATCACAGTGGTGGCAAATCAGTCGCCCAGCGGAGTCATAGCGATCAATGATTCATCCCCGGGCCGGTGGAATCCTCTTCTGCCATTGCTTCAGGGCATCATCTGGACTCAAGGACAGCCCAATGTTTGCTGGCTGTGGGGCCGCCTGCAATGTCTGCACAGTTTTTGTTAGGGCGACCATGTTTTTAGTCAGTTCTTAGACCTGGAGCCTTAGGTCTGCGGAGAAGTCACTACCCAGGGTCTGTGCATCTGCCCCCATGGTGGTCTGGGTTGAGGGCACCACCTCCGGGTACGTGATAGCAGGGAGCCGGAGGGGTGTAGCGTCACCTGGGGTCGAGTCTCGCAGCACCTGGATGGTCCGATCCTTGAATTGTGCAAAGTCAAGGTCAGGGTTTTGTAGGGCCATTATGCGCAGCTGTGTCCGGTGAGCGCCAGACAAGAGCCCCTCAATAAACTGCTCGGTTACAGCCTGTTCTCATCACGCACACTTCTGGGATCAACCTGTTTAACGGTCCTCATCGCCACTTGAAGGTTTAAAGCATAGTCCCGTACATTGTCCTACACCCTTAGTTTGCACCCAAATAGCTTCATTTTTATCTCTGCTGCCGTGTGGGTATCAAAAGTGTTCTTCAGCCTGGCCAGGATTTGTTTTACAGTTCTTGTCAGTGTCCGGCCAGGATTTCACCTCTTGCTGGGCTGCATTGGTTAACTGGCCGATTAGAATGCTCACTTTCTGGCCTACAGCCAGGGGGTATACTTCAAATAAACTACACAGTCTTTCTTGAAGTCACTCAGGGTATGCGATTCCCCTGAATATTGCGGTAACCATGCTGCTCGCATTATATACAACATAGAGAGCAGCATTACAACCGCTGCAACTGTAGCGGCAGCCTCATCCCCTTCTTGGTTGGACGTCTTTCTCCCCCCCTAGTGAACCTCAGCTAGGCTCTGCGTCTCTCTTGGGGAATTATGGATTAACTCACAGCCGTTCCGGCGGCTGGGGCTTCTCTTCGCGGATGGTTCGGTACTCGGCCAATATATAGAGAAAAGAAAGTGTCATACAAGGAGGATCACCATAAAATTATTATTTTATTTTACAAAATTGACACAAGAAAGGTGAACAACACAAGTAAAAACATTTAAAAAGCAAAAAGCTATAGTTAACACACATGGTCCAACTGCCCTCATACAGAGAAAGTTGTTCAATATAAACCCCCACTCTAATGCAGCAGTATACAGATCAATAGAAGCAGACCTGTTGTCCAAAACAACAAAGGTGAGGCAGTGGTAAACAGGAGGTCACAGATTGAAAATAAATTATTGTCTTAGGCCCGCAACACACATCCGTGCCTTCGGTACGTATTTGGTACGATTTTGCACGTACCGGAGACACGGAGACACATTAACTAATGTTACCCTATGGGTGATGGCACACACGCGTAAAATCACACGGAACATGTGTCCGTGTGGTAAGTACGTGTGTGTTTTCCCGCACGGATGACATGTCCGTTTTTGGCCGTCAACATACAGGCACGGACCCGCTAAAGTCTATGGGTCCGTGCCTGCACGGACGGCACACGTAGAATGTCTGTGTTCAGCACGTATTGTCCGTGCGCGTTTTTCATCCAAACATCAGCAACACTTGTTTCCAATCTATCAGGTCAATTGAAAGCCATTAATTCTGGCGCCAAACACTCATATCCTGTCTTATTTGCAAGCCAGACGGCAGCTGGGCACCTGTCCTCTCACTGCAGGGGAACACTGAGCTAAGACAACACCACAGGTACTCATAATGGCGCCTAGGATCGATACAGAGAGGCTGATTGGGGAAGTAGAGAGGCATCCAGAGCTATGGGACACACGTGTTGATGAATACCACGACAGGTTGATAGTGGAGACAGCCTGGATGTCTGTGGCTGAACAAGTCTACCCCAGAAATGGTTGGTCTCTAAGCACCCCTGGCAGGAAAAATAAATATGGTGAGTACAGATATTTCCATGGATTCTGTTATTACCTACATGTGCTCATTCTGTTGCCAGATTATATCCATATTTTCATAGTATATTAGGCATTTATTAATGGGCCTGACTCATTTTGAGCTACACTAGTGACACACATACAGGAAAGTGTGCATCTTGTTGGTTTTGGTTAATTCTTTGCTTTTTTAATACTGGACAAATGGATATTTGGCCTGTTAAGCATTTATTGCATTGTCCAAATACATTTCATGGTGGAAAAGCAACAGGCAAACATGTTTTAGAAATGACATATCTAGATAGTATATTGTTGGTGTGCAACATCCCTATACTCATTGCTTCACCTGCATAGGACTGCTATTTTTGTTTGGGTTTTTTTGCAACCTTTTCTATAAATGTTCTTTTCCTTTTTATTGTCTTTGTGTATATAAATATTACACATATGGCAATGCATGTTTTTTTTTTTTTTTTTTTTTTACAATTTAAGATTTTATTGATTTTTCAAAGGAATACAATATTAGAACATACATCCATGCTGTAACAAATGATGTGAATCAAAAGTCAATGCGGCACCAAGCCTTCGCAGGCTTCGTAATATTCTATGGATGGCAGAAATGGTACATAGATAATCATTTAAAACCTTAGAAAATGATAAAAAGAAGAAGAGGTTAAGGCGAGTGAAAGTCATATAATCCAAAGAAAGAGGGGTAATTCAGAGGAAGGAGAGGAGAGATAGAAAGCAGAATGAGGCGACCGGGACTGATCCATTGTCTGTTGAGCTAAGATTTGTCGAAAGGGTGGCGTAAGCTGTCTGTAAGAGAAAGAGCCAGAGTGACCCCATTCCGGAGATTAAATTAGTTCAAGAAATTTTTTACTAGACAGGAAAGATTCCCACTGGAACCATTTAGTGGCTGTATCCACCATCTGCCCTCGTGACTGGGCCATCACCATTTCCATGCGGTGAATCACATTTACCTCTGTTACCCATTCATTTAACGTCGGAGGGTTAGAATCTTTCCAGCGCCGAGGGATCACTGTCTTGGCGGCCCGAAGAAGGTGGCCCAAGATAGATTTCTTAAAAACCCTTTCCAATACGTTAAAGATATACAGTAGAACTGCCTCTGGGCGACTGGGGACTACGATCCCTGTGGCCCCCTGTATGGCTGCCAGTACTTTATTCCAAAAGACCGACAGGCTTGGGCAGTGCCACCAGATGTGAGACATGGTGCCTCCTTGGGCTCCGCATCGCCAGCAAGTGTCAGGTATTTCGGGGCACCATGCATGAAGAGACGCCGGGACCCTGTACCACCTGGAAAGTATTTTATAGCTGCTTTCTTGCATCCTAGTGGCAACCACGGACCTGTGGGTCAGGCGGAAACAACTCTCCCATTGATTCCCGGGAATCATTTGATTGAGCTCTGACTCCCATGCTTTACAGAAGCGAGGAGGCGACACCTCTACTGCACTCGTCATAAGCTTGTACACCCTTGATATTGCGTGGCGCGTATCAGAGGACCCAGTGCAAAGGTTTTCAAAGGGAGTTTGGGGCGAGGGGTGAGCCATGACAGTGTCTTGGGAGGTTAAGAAGTGTTTGAGTTGGGCATATTCAAAATGGAATCGCAGTTTGAAATTACGGCTCCCTACCATCTCCCGAAGTGGGATGAGGGACCCCCCGGGGCCACCCGATTTAGTCTCAAGGGATTCAGTTTCGTGCTTCCTAGAAAATTGTTGGATGACGCTCCCGGTAAAAACTCCGGGTTATCAGTTAGTGGCATAAGGGGCCCTCTAGGCTGGATCATGAGATTGCATGATGACACAGAGTGAAAAGTTTTCAATGTTTGTTTAGTGCTATAGGACATCTCAATCTTATGTTTGGTGAAGAGCGGCCCATGGCAGGGTCGGTAATGATAAGGGGCACATATCTTGTGCCAGGCAAAGCCAAAGCTTAGAACCAGAATTATGCAAAAGGTCCAGGACCCTGGCATGAGTGGCTACAAAGTAGTACCTTCTACAGTCAGGCAGTCCCGTTCCTCCCGCACCCTTAGTCCTAGATAAGACGCTACTCCCTATACGGGCACGCCTTCCAGACCAAACAAATCAACCGAATATGCGCTGCATCTTGGCCCAGTAGGTTGCTGGAACATAGACCGGAACCGTATGTATCAAATACAGCAATCTCGGCAGAGCCGTCATCCTGAGTGCGCTGATCCTGCCAAACCATGAAAGAGTGCCTCTATGCCACAGACCCAGATCCCCCTCGAGCCGTGACAGGAAGCTTTGGTAGTTTAATTGAAAGAGCCTGGACAGGTCAGATGGGATCTTGATGCCCAAATATCCAATACTACCGTGGGGTGGCCACCTGAAGGGGAAGTTTGGTTTTATAACATTCACAGTTGCTTGGGGTAAAGAGATATTTAGGGCCTCTGATTTATCAAAATTAATTTTAAAATTGGACCACTTGCTAAAACGGTTTAGCTCTATCATTAAGGATGGGAGGGATGTGATGGGTTTACACAGATACACAAGGAGATCATCGGCGAAGGCAGCGCATTTATGCTCCCGATCGGCGATCCTGATTCCCCGTATGTCTGGGTTAGCCCGGATAGCCGACAACAAGTGTTCCATAACTAAGACATACAGTAACGGTGACAAGGGGCATCCCTGCCGGGTCCCGTTTCGAATGGAAAAGGGTTTCGACAGAGTGCCATTAATCTTAAGGTGAGCAGTCGGGGAATGATATAAAGCCATAATTTTAGACGAGAAAACCGGTCCCAGGCCTATATGGTCCAGGGTCTGTGAGAGCGACTGCCAGGAGACTCTGTTGAAAGCCTTCTCAGCATCCAAAGACAACAACATCAAGGGAAGTTTTTTAGTATGTGCGTGTTGGATTAAATCCAGGGTTTTTATGGTGTTGTCCCTTGCCTCTCTACCTGGGACAAACCCGACCTGATCGAAGTGGATCAAGTCGGGGAGCAAAGGGCCAAGTCTATTTGCCAAAGGCTTGGCATAAATTTTTAAATCTACATTAAGGAGTGATATCGGTCTAAAACTGCTACACGCCGTGGGATCTTTTCCGGCCTTACGGAGTAGTGAAATATGAGCCGTGGTAGAATGGGGCGGAAAGGGGACAGAGTCCGAAATTGAATTAAAGGAAAGGAGCATTAGAGGCGCTAATTGTTCTGAAAAGGATTTATAAAATTTGGCGGAGAACCCATCAGGGCCAGGACTCTTATTGCCAGGAGTGTCGCGAATCACTGCCAATAAATCCTCCAGTAAAAATGGACTTTCCAGGTTATCAATTACAGAGCTGTCGAGACATCTAAAAGGTGAGGGCATTGAAGGACACCCATCACCCGGCCTAGGGGGCTCGACAGGTAAATTATACAACTTGGAATAATAGTCGTGAAAGGTATTTGAGATGTCCGGGGTGGCATAAAGTAATTCGTCGCGCGAGTTCTTGATGCAGGGAATGAGGCTATGGGCTCTTTCCTCCCTCAGCGCATTTGCCAACAATCTTCCGGGTTTATCCCCAAACTCATAAAACCTCCCCTTTCCCACCTGTATTAGACGCTGATATGAGGAATCAAGCAGTTTTTTAACCTCGAACCTAGCTTGTAAGAGGGCTTGTAAATTTGTGGCCGATAAGGCTCGCTTGTGGATGAGCTCCAGTTCAGAAACCCTATGGAGAGCTTTTACTATGTCTTGGGCCTTTTCTTTTTTGATTCGGGACCCGTGCTTAATAAAAATACCTCATAGGACACATTTCAATGCTTCCCACTTATAAGTGGGGGCTGTGTTATCTACTGAGTGGTCCTCCATGATCCTTGCAATAGAGGTCTGGATATCAGAAACACAAAGCTCATCCAGTAGCAACGACTCATTCAGCCGCCACGACCCTCTAGGAGCTAGCCAGTGCTGCAATGTCATTCTTGGTGGGGATCGCTTGTAACAGTGACCGCAGGTCTGCCAGGGATGCCGGACGATCCTCGCCCATCGAGGCCGCCGTGTGAGACATATTGGGGTATGCATTTAAAGAGTCCTGTAGGGCTGGACCATATATCAGCGTCTGCGTGCTTTGGGGGCTTTTTATGTCGTCCCATACTTGTGGCACAGATGCATGACGAATTGGGGGTGACCCCAGTACCCTGGGTCCCCCATTCACGGGGATCAATGGACCCCTTTCCAGGTCCCCGCCTGCGGCTGTCGGAGTCTCAGCCCAGGAGGATCCAGTGGACCACCAATCTGGGGAGGGAGGGGGTGCTTCCCTCTGAGATATCCCCCAGGACTCATTGGCAGCCACCCAAATTTCAGGTGGCCCTCCTCTATTTCCAGCTCCCGCTGAGGATCGTGTGGCCTCTGGTAAATGGCTGATGATGTTGCCCCCCCCCTCTGGCTTGGGCCCCGCTCCCCAGGTCTTCCTGTGGGCCCTGTACCTGGGTCTTGTAGTCCAGCAGACCATCAGGGTTAGCTGCCGCTCCCTCCTCACCTCTGATTACTGTGCTTGTATGTGTAGACAGGGGCAGTGGTGCCTGTAGTGCAGCCTCTCCGTGCAGCGCCTGCTTCTTCAGTGCTCAGGCCCGCAGCGGTGAATCATCTCCTGAGCCCGAGCACATGTGCGCCCCGCGCCCGCACGCCGCACTTCCCCCAGCTCCACTGGTGCCGGACGCAGGTAATTTACCAGGGCTCCCCGACTCCATCAGAGACACAGCAGAGGGCGAGGCGGGCAGGGCTACAGCCGCGGGCGGCCCGTCCTCCAGCCCTGGTCCGCCTGTCAGCGTCTCTGGATCACGGCCGCCATCTTGGAATGACGCCGCTGATGGTACCGCTTCCTCCGTTGCGGGGGATCCGCCAGCTCCCGCCACCGCCGTGGGTCCTTTGGAGGGTCCTCTTGGACCGCGGGGGGTCCCTGCTGCCTCACCCCTTCCTTGGGTCTCCGGACTTGTCGCTCCCTCGGGCACCGGAATAGGGCTCCCTTCAGGCTCTGCAGGCTGCAGTTCTCTTCCTGGCTGTGGTAGGGTCCCAGGCTCCCGGGAACGGGTGAGGTAAGCCCCCAATTGTACCCTGGGATGCAGGAGGTTGCCCTGGGGTATTGGGCTTGTTCTTTTTTGGTGCAATTTGCCCATTGTAAATAATAAACCGGCTCTATGGGGGATTATTTAGAGGAGCTCCAGTAAGCAGCGTCCTCACTCAGCCATGTCCGGCTTCGCCCCCCGGCAATGCATGTTTTTTGGGCAAGGCTTTTTGTCAAGGTTTATTTATGCCTTAACAGTTGATTTTGAGATACAAAAAAAAAGCTGTTTTTTTCCTTTTTAAATTTGTATTGGCATGGTAACTGGGTTATTATGGCTTGCTTATGTGTCTAAAATGACACTATATGCTAGACATGGGTGATGGTTTCTTTTTCATCTGGATTTTTAAACGACATATATTATTTATAAACATTACAAGAACTTAGTGGCATAGATTTTGTAATTTGATGTTTGTTACAAATATTCTGTTGTTGATTTGTTACAGTGGATATGGTGAAACTGCGTTGGCGGTCTGCACGTGACCAATTTCGTCGCGAATTTAACCCAGTGGCTACCACAGCTGCAGCTTCCAAGAAGAAAAATTATGTCCATTATGCTAGACTCAGCTACCTTATGTAAGGGGTGGACGGACCCCTAGTGTGGAGAAGACATTTTCCCTCCCTGAAGACGCCACAGGAGTATGGTGGCACATTGTACAATGTTGTGTGTTATGTACGGTTCTCCCCCCCTAGGTGCCAGTGTAGTGAGTGGTTCCCCTGGTAACAGTGACAGGGAAGGAAGGGGCAGGGCAGCCTAGGAGGGAAGAGAAGGGGGGTTGGGCTCTGAATGCAGAGTCCAGTGTGCAGTGAGATGTGAGAGGCAAGCAAGCTCAGTCTGAGGTGACGGGGCAGAGTGTGGAAGTGGGTGCAGAGGCAGAAGAAGCGGAGACGGGAACACCCGTAGCAAGGAAAAGCAGAGTAAACCCTTGAGAAGAAGTGGAGAAGTCGGAACTAGTCTGGAGCCGGTAGTGAGTACTGGAACCGTCCCATAGTCTAAACAAACCCCTAGGATAGGGCTGGACTAAACCCGGGATTGGAGTGCAGCTACCAGGGGGATAACACTTGGCCCCTGCAGGCAAAGGAAAGTTACCGGGGAAAAAGGAAACCGTTTTGTAAAGGGAACCGTTTTGTAAGGAAAGAACCTTTAATGTGGAACGTACTGAAGTAAACCTGCTGCAAACAAAGAATGGAAGCTCTATACAATAAATTGGTGTTTAGTTTACCTGCTGTCTGTAACTGCCTCTTTCCTGTGTGTGAAAAGGGAGCTGAAGAGCACAGAAAGAATGCTGACATGTATGTGCCCCTGCCATCCACACTCTGCCCCAACAACACACCTGTCTTACTAGTGACGGCCGGGCCGGGGGTCAGCCTGCGGCCCACAAGGCGAGGGGACCCGACTACACCCCCTGAGGCGCCCCCTGCCCCCGTTACATTTTGGCGTAGTCGGCAGGATCAAGCCCGCAGAAGAGAAACCCCGAGCAGAGACCAAGTGGTGCCTGATGTACTGAACAGGCCGCAAGATGGCGGCAAGATGGCGGCCGTCCTCATGGGTTTAGTGAAGGCGCGAAAAGTGGGCGCCAAACGAAAAGCGCTGGGCTGGCCTGTAAGGAAGAAGCCCGGAGTGCACCGCCCAAAAAGGGGAGATGCTTGCCCCGAGTTACTGCAGAGGTCTAGAGACGTGGGCGGTGCCGCAAGAAAGAAAAGGCGTCGCCAACGCTATGCAGACCTGGTGGGTGAAGCCGGGGGCGGAGTGTGTGCTAAAGCGGAAAAAGAAGAACCGCCTCCACCTTCCCCGGCGCCATTGCAATCCCAGCAGCAGAAGCAACAGTTCCAGTTACCTGTGCTACACAAAATGGAGGCCAGGACAGACAAGCAAGCCGTAGCGGGCGTGCTGGTGCCCTTAGGACGCGGAAGAGGACGTCCGATGGAGAGCTCGGTGGGAGAGTTACCCACCATCACGTTGCCGGCAAGCATGATACCGGCCGTGACTGGAGTCTCGGAGAAACCAGCGAAGGTCACGTTTTTTACCTCATGGGATGCCGTTACCGGAAGTCCGGGCCACCTACAAGTCCCGGCTGACTCTGGGGAGCGGGCCACCAGGAGCATCCATACAGATTCCGGAGGCGCCGGCGTCTGTTAAGGTAGGCCCTCTGCCCCCCCTCAGGAGTTAAGGCCCCGTACTGGCAAGATATCCCAGAACCAGGGTTAATCATCCGGAAGAAAAAGATCTGTTCGTTGTCGAAAGCCGGTACTGTTGGAAGCCGGTGAGTGTTTATGGTTAAAGCTACGTTAAAAGAACTGAACCCGGGAATAGAAGAATGCAGGGACTATGCATGGACTTCTCCCGCGACTGTTAAGTAAAGAACCCTTTTGTTTCTGTTGGTCGCGGCTCATCTAAGACCGGGAGCGCTTGAGGAGAGCCTCCGGGCAGAAGATCAGCCAAGACCGGGAGCTCCCCTGGAGGGACTCCGGGCACCGGACTTGTGTGCCAATCTGGTGTGCTTTGATACGTTAGTTTTAAAATGTTTTTTTTTATTGATAAGAAAGAAAAAGAACTGCTGAAGAAACGTGTGTTTGTTTTCCATATGCATTGTCTTGCAGGTGCGGAACCTCGACCGGAGGCTGAGGTTAAAGAGGGGAGGAATGTAAGGGGTGGACGGACCCCTAGTGTGGAGAAGACATTTTCCCTCCCTGAAGACGCCACAGGAGTATGGTGGCACATTGTACAATGTTGTGTGTTATGTACGGTTCTCCCCCCCTAGGTGCCAGTGTAGTGAGTGGTTCCCCTGGTAACAGTGACAGGGAAGGAAGGGGCAGGGCAGCCTAGGAGGGAAGAGAAGGGGGGTTGGGCTCTGAATGCAGAGTCCAGTGTGCAGTGAGATGTGAGAGGCAAGCAAGCTCAGTCTGAGGTGACGGGGCAGAGTGTGGAAGTGGGTGCAGAGGCAGAAGAAGCGGAGACGGGAACACCCGTAGCAAGGAAAAGCAGAGTAAACCCTTGAGAAGAAGTGGAGAAGTCGGAACTAGTCTGGAGCCGGTAGTGAGTACTGGAACCGTCCCATAGTCTAAACAAACCCCTAGGATAGGGCTGGACTAAACCCGGGATTGGAGTGCAGCTACCAGGGGGATAACACTTGGCCCCTGCAGGCAAAGGAAAGTTACCGGGGAAAAAGGAAACCGTTTTGTAAAGGGAACCGTTTTGTAAGGAAAGAACCTTTAATGTGGAACGTACTGAAGTAAACCTGCTGCAAACAAAGAATGGAAGCTCTATACAATAAATTGGTGTTTAGTTTACCTGCTGTCTGTAACTGCCTCTTTCCTGTGTGTGAAAAGGGAGCTGAAGAGCACAGAAAGAATGCTGACATGTATGTGCCCCTGCCATCCACACTCTGCCCCAACAACACACCTGTCTTACTAGTGACGGCCGGGCCGGGGGTCAGCCTGCGGCCCACAAGGCGAGGGGACCCGACTACACCCCCTGAGGCGCCCCCTGCCCCCGTTACACTTATGCCAATTATGGAGGTGACAAAGTAAGTTTATAGTTTGTGATCACATGGATTTATTGTTTTTATTTAAACCCACATTAATATTGTCATTTCATCACATAGTACCGAGGATAATCTAGAAGACAGTGAGGAGGCCCAGTCCACAGTCTTAACAGCAACATCAGCATCAGAGATGGAGCCTACCTCCTATCAACAACCCACAACCCATAACTGCATCCAGCCAGAAGCAGAAGAAGTGTCATCTGATTTGGGTTTGGGAACAAGTCAATCCACTGCTCTAATCACAGGCCAGTCTACAGGGCAACAAAGTGGCCCATCACCAGTTCTTGCAGAGAGTAGTCCACAACAACATGTAGGCACACAGCCAAGACCAACAACAAATACCCTGCGCACAATAGCTCAATCTATCCGTGGTCGCAGACATAGGTGTTATGAAGATTTACGGTCCCTGCCTGAGATCATTGATACCAGAATAATACATGTGATGAATTCACTGATACCAGAGAGTGATGGAGAGAGATTTTGTCGCTCCCTTTCTCCCTCTCTTGCATTGGTTGCACCTGATAGGCAGGACTGGTTGAGGGTGTCCATAATCACTCTGATTTCTGCTACCCAACGTCAGCCTGACCCCATATATGTTTTCAAAGTGATAGAGCAATGGAGAGCAAATCCACGTGGCCCACACACACACACGACACAACTAACCGTGGAAACCCAAACTGATGAACAGACATCTAATTCACAACTAAATGCTGTAGTTCAACAAACACATATACAGTGGCCCTCTACTTCTTGTGGAGCATTCCAGTATTTGACTGGGTGCCCCCTGACTGCTGTGCCCCGTAATAAGGGGTTAATCTGGTCGTCCCATGTAATTTTCTGCCTCCTCCCAGTTTGTTGCAGCCAATAATTCTTCTCTCCTCCTCCTGCTTCCCCCCTTTATAATCTCACTCCCTGCCTTTTCCGGTCTCTCCCCACGTTGTGGGACCCGGAGGCAGCTGTCCCCGCTGTGCACCTGGAGAGAGTGAGTACGGCAGTCGATCTAACCGCTGCCATCCCAGACTATCAGGAGAGATTGGGATGCATGGCTGTCATCCCAGATCTCTGGCCAGTGTCCCGTCCCTCCTGATGGTTAAGCTCCTGTCCCTGCTCCCATCCATGCCAGCAGGAGGTCAGTGCAGGCAGCGCGCACCTCCTCACTCACCCCCCTTCCTCCCTCCCAGCCTTGATGGTCTGTCTCTGGCTGCTCCTCCCTCAGTCACAGAGGGCAGTAGCATCGCCCCACCCTTTTTGCTATGCCCTAGTACTGTGCACTGAACCCGTGGTCGGACTGTGTGGACGCTCCATTCTGGCCCCGCCCACCTTCACTGAGCGATTGCCAAGCCCCCTCTATACAGGGAGTGCATCCCTACTATCTTTAACTGCCTACACCCACCTTGTATGAGCTCCTTCCGGGTGGATGAGCCTGAAATGTATGGGCTCTTCCCAGGTGGTTAGTCCTGGAGTGTATGAGCTCCTTCCGGGTGGATGAGCCTGGAATGTATGGGCTCTTCCCAGGGGGTTAGTCCTGGAGTGTATGAGCTCCTTCCGCCTTCCGGGTGGATGAGCCTGGAATGTATGGGCTCTTCCCAGGGGGTTAGTCCTGGAGTGTATGAGCTCCTTCTGGGTGGATGAACCTGGAATGTATGGGCTCTTTCCAGGGGGTTAGTCCTGGAGTGTATGGGCTCCTTCCAGGTGGTGGATGTGGCCGGTTTAATTGATTGACATGGGATATTTCCTCATGTCCACTATAATAATTCCCCCCCTCCTACCCCCATTATAGTGTATATGTAACAATAAGTAAAAAATAAATAAATACATTTACAAATAAACAGTTTATTCCCTCTGGAAATGTTAGGCGGCATGGAGCCCACACATTGTAGAATCTATCCCACTTACACCCCCCCCCACACTATCAAACCCACCCTGCAGCGTTAGTTACATCTATAATGGGCGAGCGCAGCGCCTCATTCAGTGGGGTCCATGCCCTGCATAATAGTAAACACACGTGATGTGCATGTTCCCCCCCCCATTACTAACCCCTAAACTGCATGTCCTGCCTCCTGCTGGCATGGCTCTTTCTTTAACCCCCTCCCTGCCCCCTCCTTGGTCCTTGAGCATGCGGGTGCTGGATCCCCGACATGGCGGTGCTGCCATTACAGCTGTGGTACCCGCTCCGCACGTGACGCTCCTAGTTTAGTCTTCCATGATCCCAGTTTATAATAATAATAACAACTATAATGATGCTAGTAGAAAAAAAAAATTAGGATTGTCCGAGGACAATAATTAGCGCTTAACCCAATACCTGCAGCTAGGTTCATCAAAGATCCCCCTTAATTTGCCTAGGGTCAAAGACATTTTTTTATAGGAGATTTTCTAAGACAAGAAATCTCAAAACCAGCGCTGATAATGGGTTAATTTATTATTTTATTACAGGTTATCCTTGTTTCAAACAGACCATATACACTAAACAACATAAAACATATAATAAATAGCCACAATAGGTCACAGCAGCTATTTGACAGAATAAATAATCGTAATGCCCCGGCCGGTGGCAGAATACAATCATATATTTGTAACAGTAGGAGGCCAATAGACCATTTAATATAGTGCACAATTAAATAATAATAATAGTACTACATAAAACAACGGGGCCCCAGAGAATTAGTAACAAGGCTGAGGAGGAAAAAATAGGTATAAGGGCTTATAATGTAAGCCGAGTCTTCTGCCGTTCTGAATGCCTATAAATGTATTTACCAACGATGTAGGAGCGCACCGGGTCAGAATTGTTCCAGAAAGGTTGTTACCTGAGACCAGTCCTAGGCACCAAGCCCCCGTAGGTATATTCCTGCACAGTGCTTCTAGATGCCTGGAATCAATTCAGCGCAAGGCTTCCCTGTCTGTGCTCCCAGTGCAAGAGAAACAATGCCGACATGCGCTGTACAGTGCCGGCTTCCAGGAAGGAAATAATTTCAAACAGGCGTATAGCTTCTCCTACTGCACTGTACAGCGCATGTCGGCTTTGTTTCTCCTGCACTGGGAGCACAGACAGGGAAGCCTTGCGCTGAATTGATTCCAGGCATCTAGAAGCACCGTGCAGGAATATACCTACGGGGGCTTGGTGCCTAGGACTGGTCTCAGGTAACAACCTTTCTGGAACAATTCTGAGCCGGTGCGCTCCTACATCGTTGTTAAATACAGTTATAGGCATTCAGAACGGCAGAAGACTCGGCTTACATTATAAGCCCTTATACCTATTTTTTCCTCCTCAGCCTTGTTACTAATTCTCTGGGGCCCTGTTGTTTTATGTATTACTATTATTATTATTTAATTGTGCACTATATTAAATGGTCTATTGGCCTCCTACTGTTACAAATATATGATCGTATTCTGCCACCGGCCGGGGCATTACGATTATTTATTCTGTCAAATAGCTGCTGTGACCTATTGTGGCTATTTATTATATGTCATATGTTTTATGTTGTTTAGTGTATATGGTCTGTTTGAAACAAGGTTAACCTGTAACAAAATAATAAATTAACCCATTATCAGCGCTAGTTTTGAGATTTCTTGTCTTAGAAAATCTCCTATAAAAAAAAAAAATGCTTTAGTTAACCAGATTCCCAGGAATTAATAAAGTGTACACTAACCACCTGCTAGTAACCGCAGTATCCTAAAAGAACCCGCAGATGAAGAAAAGAAAAAAACAACAAAAAACAGGCGTTTCCAGTAGTTCAGGGTTGCGCTATGACTAGTTATATAGGCTGTCGTGCAGCGGTTTGGTGTGAGGGTTATAGCAGGTAGGCATCCACTAATTAAAGTGCAATGGATGAGAACATGGCGTCAAGTATTTGATCCCCGCGCGTTTCTCAGTGAGACGCTAAGTTACCGGGTTGCCATTTGCTTTTGGGGGTTTGCCCATGATGCTTTACTTGTTCTCCCATACTGGGGTCTCTGGATCCATACCTGCTCAGGGTCAGTTTCTGTTATGACACCCCTCTGCTGCCCCTTATCGTCAGGTCACCTACCTAATTATTATTAACCATTCATTATTAGATGATGTCGCGGCTCCATTACTTGATCGTTTATATGAAAAATAATTATTCAGTGGGTTAGTATTTTTTAATGTCGGTATTACCAATAATTAATTTAGGTAGATCTGCATCCATGTGTTCAGCCTTAACCATGGTGTTTCCAATAATGTCTTCCAAGGGTTCATTGTTCACCCCGATATATCCGATAATAACATTTACGCAAGTGTGTTTTTGTATGTGTATATATAGAAATATATATTATACTGTAGATATCCGATTCCATCTACTCTCAGGTTTACATCAGTAACATGCATCATCATACACTGTCACCGTTTTTTCTGCATTTTTGGTTGCTTTGCAGACTTTAATTTATGACACATTCCTTCTTTGGGTTGTTTTATTCATGTTATTACATTCAGTCATTTTACTTCTTTCCTTTAATGGTCATTTATTACGTGACGGGGCCTTTCCATCATACGCCACCTTGATGATTTAATGCTTCTCAACTTTATTAACCACGTTTTCTTCCTTTCTGTTTGGTCCAGTGTTCCGTATTTGGAGCCGCACCCTTTGTGATGGGTTATTTGTTCATTTCGGGTAGTGATTCCCTCAGCGGGTGGGATTTTCCCTCATTTGTTTTTTTCCTTTTCAAACTTGGCCTTTTGCCGTGATTACGATATAGCTCAATGGTAAGTGCAGGTTACAGATAGAGCTCTGGGTTCAGTCCCACTCGTGGACATTTTACATTTCACCATCACAAAATCCTATAAAAATATTGTCGGTTCTGTGCGTTGTGGGGTCTCGGGGTCTAGGGTTTGGTTACTTCACCTAGAATTGCTATGTTGTTTCCCATTGATACTACACTTGATAACCACACCCAGACTTTTTTTGCTTTTGGTTCATAAACATGAGCATTCCTATTCTTAAACCCCTTACCCCCCCGGTACATCGCCCATTAGGTTATTGTTCTTCAGTGTTTGGTTTCCCCATACCCGTGAAATATCGTTGCTTATGCTCCTCCTTGCTTTCATTATACTCTGAAAGTTTTGCCCCAATGCCCGAGTGGAGGGGATCCATTTCCATCATGATGCGCTCGATTATTGATGCTAGTGAAGTCTTTGGTGGCTCCACAACATGGTGAGCTTACGGTAAAACATGATGTGAGTGATATTCGTTTTCGATTACCGTTTCTTCATATGTTTACTATTAAGTGTTTTCTTTTTTCACACCACCGAGCCTTTAAGTATTGGTTATTGCGTTCCTTGTTTTCTATCCTTGGACCAATTTTCCCCTGTCGCTAGTTTCTACTGACCTTTCTTTTGCAATCAATGTTTCTCCATACATTCACTGCACAGTGGTTGCTTCCAAAAAAAAAAATCCAAATGAGCGTGTAATCTAGGTTTCCAATAGTTTTATTTATTTTTGCCAGTCCATGTAATGGTTGGCAGCTGGTCTTTTACTCATATATACATATATAGTTGTGTTTTTCAGTATTTCCTTATTGTACAGGTGATGGAATTATTAAGATGGAATCAGACACTGCCAATGGTTCTCTCTACAGGATATCCTCAATCATGTACGGGTGCCTTGAAATGACTTCTAGACTGATCTTACTGTATTGTCTATTCCAGTTATACCATTTCATTTATGTCATAAAAAAAAAAAAGTCCTTTCTTGCATTCCTAAAGGCTGTGTTTTAATTGCGAAGGATATACTCTATAGGGCAGTCTTGCATATTTGCACACCAGATACGACGCAGGGTGCTGACTATACATCAATTTCAACAAAAATTAGGAAATAAGGCCATCATGAGAAAAAGAAATAAAAATGATTGGAATGGTCAAACTAAAAAAAAAATATAGCTCTTAAAAATAGGTAGGTGCTACTACTGGTAGGTGTGGTTATGCGCCTTTACGATGTTTTTGCATACTGGGAGATTTGCAGTGTCCCGATCATGGGAGGAGAAGTGGAATAATACAATTTTGTTTCCCAGAACAAGTCCTGGTGATATTTGTTATGATACCGTAAGTTTTGCAATTGGTCTTTTCAATTCGGATTCCAAGGTCAAATCACAGAGCCTTTACGTACTGATTGTTTCCTCAGGTATATTAGACCAGTTTATTGCTTTGGTAACAATTTTCTCTTTTTCAGATGGTGTCAGATCCGTGCTATGGATTTTTTGGCTGCTCACCATGAGCAGCCCGGGAAATGGAGAGCTATGCAGGTGGAAGTGGACATTCATTGGAAAGGCATCAGAGACCGGATTTGGCAGGAACGATTTGCCGAAAGAGTTATGATAATAATAATAATTTTATTCATTTATATAGCGCTATTAATTCCACAGTGCTTTTACATACATTGGCAACACTGTCCCCATTGGGGCTCACAATCTAGTCCCTATCTGTATGTCTTTCGAGTGTGGGAAGAAACCGGAGTACCCGAAGGAAACCCACGCAAACACGGAGAGAACATACAATCTCCTTGCAGATGGTGTCCTTGGTGGGATTTGAACCCAGGACCCCAGCGCTGCAAGACTGCAGTGCTAACCACTGAGCCACCGTGCCTCACTGGACACATTTTTACATGTTACTTTTTGGGATGACCTCTGCCTCTTCTACGTAGATTCTCACTATGATGAGTTCCAGGTTGATTTAGGAGCTTATACTGGTTTAGTCAGGTCATTCCTTGTGATCTTGTATTGGTTTACTCAAAGGTAATTAATCGCGAGGTATGACAGGGCGGCTATTGATGGATTGTTGAGTTCACTTCATGCTGGAGTGCCACGTTTTATTTGAGGCGTACGATTCAGAGCTTCTGTTTCTTGCTGGTATACGTTTGACATGACTTAGGGTTGATATTTCTTTGGTTTACAGGTTGGTATTTAGCATGCCTTAGTTTCTGGGTGGGGGTCGGAGCACAGTTTGCTACTTTGCTCCTTTTTGGCGGTCAATTCAACAATGTTGGTGGTTTTTTGGTACAAAAGTTACCCCCGCCGGGAGTCCGGCTACGACACAACGCTTTGTACTGGTTTACTGTGATTAATTTCAGTGGTTTTAGTTTGATATTTTGGGCTGTGACCGACCACCATCCACTAAAAGATGAGATTTGATTATTAAATCTCCAAATAAAGAGTTCTGATTTATATACCTGAGTCTGATTCTTCATTACATGGGATGATTGGTTGTGGGTTTGTTGGGGTCTCAGCAGTCTGTGGAGCATTCCAGTATTTGACTGGGTGCCCCCTGACTGCTGTGCCCCGTAATAAGGGGTTAATCTGGTCGTCTCATGTAATTTTCTACCTCCTCCCCGTTTTTTGCAGCCAATAATTCTTCTCTCCTCCTCCTGCTTCCCCCCTTCATAGTCTCACTCCCTGCCTTTTCCGGTCTCTCCCTACTCTGTGGAACCCGGAGGCAGCTGTCCCACCCTCCCTCCCTTTGTCAGCGTTGATGGTTTCAGTGTGGACGCTTACCTGTGCCGGAAGTCCGGCTGTGAGACAATGATTGGTACTGTAAAAGCTACGTGCGCCGGGAGTCCGGCTTCAACACAATTATTTTGACTGGTTTCGCTTACTTGCGCCGGGAGTCTGGCTGCGACACAATGAGTTGTACTATTTTTGTTTTTCATAATATTTGATTAAGTCACAACAGCGGTCAATTCAACAACGTTGGTGTTTTTTTTGGTACAAAAGTTACCCCCGCCGGGAGTCCGGCTGCGGCACAACGCTTTGTACTGGTTTACTGTGATTTATTTCAGTGGTTTTAGTTTGATATTTTGGGCTGTGACCGACCACCATCCACTAAAAGATGAGATTTGATTATTAAATCTCCAAATAAAGAGTTCTGATTTATATACCTGAGTCTGATTCTTCATTACATGGGATGATTGGTTGTGGGTTTGTTGGGGTCTCAGCAGTCTTGGGTAGTGATTCACAAAATAGACCAACAACTATCCCACACCAAACAGGCCCGTAATTTACACAAATGCCATCACAACAACAACCATCTTTTTACCAACAAGGCCCCCAACAGACACCTATGCAACCCTCTATTAACTATCCAAGTAATGTAAACTACCACAAATGGTACATCAACCACCATCCTACCATATGCCACCTAATCCACAGCAACAATACTTTCAAAGTCAGCCTTACCCTACCAACTTCACATACCCACATACTCAGCCTCTACCGTCATAACAATATGTTCCACCTACACTTGGTCTTCCATCTGGTCAAACAACTACAGTAATGTTTGTTCCAAGCACAACAAATGTCACTAGTGTAAACACTGTTCAGGCACTTACTACAACATCTAGTGTTCTGCAGCCAACATATTCAGTAGGTGACAATGCCATGGAGACTACTCAGGAAAGCATCACTAGCCTAGATGATTTAGTTGACACATAATTTGATATAGTTATTGTAAGAATAACATTTTGGAATTTTTCTTGGTTAGGGCTGTTCTCTAAACATTCAAAAATGTTACATATTACATAGCCCATATGTGTAGGTTTTTATTGTTCATAATGGGTCAAAATGCTAAAGACCGTTACTCTATCACTTTCAGAACAGTACCTGCATGTTGTAATGTTGCCTTGCTGTGGACATGAGGTTATGACCATCCACTTATAACAACTGTGTTCTGGGAAAATATGCACGCACATAACCAACTACATTTACATTCAAACACCTTTATTTATATTGAAAAATCCTGCCAATATGCAGTATCTGCATATGGTCTGGTCCCATACTTGCATTCCAATAGTGTCAAACAAATTATGTTTGCGTGACATTATTGCATAATACAGTATGGTGGTTTGTCTGGGATAATGTCTCAGAACAAATTTTGTATAAAAATTAAAAGAATACAGGGTGTTTTGCAAAAGATAACAGACATACATAGGTTAATTAACAAAACCATAATCTTTGTTTTGTGACAATTTGTGAACCAAAATTTTAATTCTTTATCATTACTAATTTGGCAAACACAAAAACCCATAATTTGGTAATAATTGGGAATACAATAACTCTAAATTATTTTTTCAACAACAAAAATACAAGTAATCCAAAAAAAAACAGAAAAATGTAAACCTATGTATGGGCATTTTCTCTTTTGTGAAACATATGTGTTTGTGATTATGTAAAAGAGTGATATAACTAAAGGACAATGTCCTAATTAGACATTATTAGGCAGATTTAAACTAAAATAATCTTTAAACTGATTCCTCACTTGTAGACCAGAAGTGACCAAATTGGTCCTTCCACTACCATTACCTACTAATGGGGCATTTAGACCTGGCAAATCGTCAATGTCATCGTCATTGCTTTCATGTAATCTACATTAATTATGTAATATTACTGTAGCTTTCATGACAGCCTTGACGGTGGTTGGTTGGAGCTGGATGGTGGTTTGATAAATGCGCCATCTTGATGCTAAAATGCCAAAGGCTCATTCCACATAGCAACGTGCTCTGGCCAAGGTGCTATTAAATTGGGCTTTTGATCTGTCCAGTCCTCGTCTTGGATAAGGACGCATCAAATGCCTCAACAAGGCAAATCCCTGATCTGCAACCATCACAAATGGTGCATTAGGGCCATTAGTACCAGGTAAAGGTCTGGGTGTAGGCAAATGTTGGTTGTCAGACATTAATCGTCTTGCTAAACGTCAGCTTCTGAAAATTCTAGCATCAGAGGCACTGCCATAGGCACCAATATCCGCAAAAAGGAAACAGTAGTTAGTGTCTAGCAAAGCCAAAATAACTACAGAAAAAAACTTATGGAAATTAAAAAATCTTGAGCCAGAGGTAGGTGGTTTCTTCACTCTAATGTGCTTTCCGTCTATGGCGCCAATACAGTTCGGAAATGATGTCATCTGAAAAAACTCTTTTGAAATGCGCAACCAATCCTGTGATGTAGGCTGTTGCATGACTTGATGTTTAAGGGTTTCCCATAGCACAGTGCAGGTATGCAGTATGATCATGCCAATGGTCGATCTTCCCAATAAAAATTAAAAATGTAGACTGCTGATGGATTGGCCAGTTGCAACGTAAGTAAAAATAAGAAGGACATGACATTACTATGTATATTTTTGATAGTGGTATATAGTGGTATATGGTTTAGTTACTAATGTTTAATACAATGGCTGGATACATACAATGTGTGTCAAATTTATTATGTTTTTTTTGGAAATCTGAAAGAAGTCGTTTATTTCCATATTGGAAATTTACTAATAATTTTGTTTAATAAACATGATTTTTTGAGTTTTGAATCTGGTATAATTTTTCTATTGCATGTTTGAATGGGAAAATTAGGCAATGTGACCATGTTATTTGACTCTAAAGTTCTGCTATGGGATATTAAAAGGTTGTAACTATCATACATTGAGGTATGTGTTTACATCTGGGTTTTAACAGCATGTGTTAACATAGAAACACATTTCAAACCAACAAACTAACATCTGTGTATACATTTTGACACCTACCGTAAAGTAACCAACAAGCGTTCCTCAGGGGAGATGCTGAGCCGCATACAGGTGTCTTGATGCTTCAATTGGTGATACACTAGGCCAAGGATGTTGTCAAATGATGGGATGATGATATGGCAGTAGGCTTGGAATTTAGGTGGAAATTTGCGCATTTCTCCATAAAGAATATTAAAATGGCCATGCGTCTTCCTTAGTTTGACAAAGGGGTGGATCCACATCTTCTTTTCAACAGGTGGTTCTTTTTCAATCATATGTCTCCTAACCCCAAATCGCCTAGATATCAACCACAGCAAATACATGGTTGCTTCATTGGAGAGAGACATTTTGCAGTCAGTCTAATGAGTGGAAGATGCGAAAATCAATGTTTTGAAGAGGTTTTCAACCTTTTCCAACGATGTGGGACCTAAATTGACCAATTTAGCACACCAGGATCTCATGATGAAGGCTTAACAACATTATTTGGTTAAGAATGCGGATCTGTAAAAACGGACGGCACATGGATGGCATACGTACGTATTTTATGCCAATACAGACCCTTCACACGTACACACGGAGAGCATACGCCAACACACGGATGCCATATGTACCGGAGAAACACCCATAAAAAACTGAACACGGACCCGAAAAACGGACCGTGTCACACGTACGTTTTTTATGCGGAAGTGTGTTTTAGGCCTAAAGAAACCACGGAAACAATCCAACATAGAGTGGCAGGATGCAAAATGCAAGCAGGAACAGCGTACACCGAACGCCACGACTAAGTAGCGGGAATTGTATACAGGAATATCTGTACAGTGTATGGGCTAAGTCCTCCTACATGCAGGTGGGAGACCCCAGAAAAAGTGGTGGAGAATTAAAGGGCTAAAATCATGTGGGACTTCAAGATCCAGACGGATAAGCAAGTGGTAGCTAACCAACCAGATATTGTGATAGTAGACAAGGATCAGAAGACCGCAATGATAATAGATGTGGCAGTGCCTAATAACAGTAACATCAGAAAGAAGGAATATGAGAAGCTGGAGAAATACCAGGGCCTTAAAGAACAACTGGAGAAGATGTGGAAGGTGAAGGTAACAGTGATTCCAGTGGTGATAGGAGCCCTTGGAGCAGTGACCCCTAAGGGTAAGTTTACACAGTGCGTTTTTCGCGGCGTTTTTGCGCGTTTTTCGGTTGTGTTCTTGGCCTCAAAACTGCATGACTTTGCTTCCCCAGCAAAGTCTCTGAGTTTTCATTTTTGCTGTCCGCACACAACTTTTTTTTTAAGCTACGTTTTTGAGCTTAAAAAAAAAAAATGGACATGTCAATTCTTTCCTGTGTTTTTCTACGTTTTCCCCCAATGTAATGCATTGGAAAAATGCAGCAAAACGCAGAGATCAAAAATGCAGCAAAACACAGCCAAAAACGCACCAAATCGCGGTAAAACTGCATGCGTTTTTTCATGCGTTTTTTAAAGACGCTGCGTTTCTGTGCATTTTTAGTGCTAAAAAACGCACAAAAAAGCAGTGTCAAAAAAACGCAGTGTGTGAACCTATCCTAAGTTGGAAAAATGGCTGCAACAGATTCCAGGAGCAACATCTGGACTCCGTCCAGAAAAGCGAGTGCTGGGAGCAACTAAGATCCTGCGTAGAACCCTCAAACTCCCAGGCCTCAGGTAGAGGACCTGAGAATGAGGAAGGACAACTAACCACTCACAGGGAATAAGAAGGTAGGTTGTTGGTATATATATATATATATATATATATATATATATATATATATATATACATACATATATCTAGCAGTCTTGTAGGAAGTTCCAGCAGGTAAGAAGACTTCAGGTAGTAGTAGTAAAATCCAGCTTTATTGAGCAAATTAAAAGATTCCAGAGCTCAAAATTAAAGTGCAGGATACGTGCTATGGCAGACTACGCGTTTCGGCGGTATAAAGCCGCCCTCTTCACGGTCCCAAGCTGGTGTTGAAGTGTGGACATGCTCTTAAATAAATGAACCCACCCATGGACCAAAAAAGGCTGTGGATGAAAACAGGTGTATATAATGACCAGAGCATTAACTCCACACCGACCAAAACCAGCAAGAGAAAACCAGCATGAATGTGAACAAAGCTAGTGAAATAAACCAAAATACAACATATGTCTGGCATCAACCCGTGGATAAAAACAGACAAAGAAATCAAACAAAAAAATTCGCAAGACAAATATAAAAACATGTAAAGTAGGCAATTGTATTACAAAACAGACTGTTAGAAAATTTATCAAAGAATATAAAAAAATATATAGAGGAACATACAACAATGGAGAAAGGGAAACCAGACAACCAACAAAGTATCATAAATTAACCATAGTGTATTGCCAGGTCCATCCTATTGGTAAAACCATATGGAAGCCTGGTCTCCAGAAAAAACATCCATTTGCTTTCACTCGCTAATTTTTTTTTATGGTAATTACCCTCTCTCTCTGGTCTCTTAACCTGTTCAATACCTATAAAGGAAAAACCTTTGACATCACCCCCATGCACCTGAGAAAAATGTCGGGATACCACAGAAGCTCCTGCTAGCGGTAAATTGACAGCATCAGAAAGATGTTTACGTATTCTCTTTTTTCATTTATTCATTGTACACCCCACATATTGTCTGCTGCAAATTTCACAGTTTGTCAAATAAATAACGTTTGCAGTGTTGCAATTAATATGTGTGAGCAGGGGCGTAACTACCGCGGTCGCAGGGGTCGCCATTGCGACTGGGCCCGCAGGGTTAGGGGCCCGCGCTGCAGATCAGCAGCTGCTCCTGTCAGTGAGTGAGGAGCTGCGCTGTTCGTGCATTTTCATAGAAGTGGACGGGCAGCGCTGAGCTTCGCCCCCTCCAGTCTCTGCCTGTGATTACTGTACACTGTGCTGCCGGCGTCTGCAGGAGATAGATCAGGTGAGGGCAGCAGTGCAGTGACCGACACATGTTTGTGAGGCAGCACTTACTGTGCCTCTCCGTCCCAGCAGCGCAGCCATTGCTGTATATACTCTACCTCCCTTCCCATTGCTCTGTGCAGTTGTGCCGCCCCCGTGCCAGCAGCTGGCGCTGCTCGGATCCGGGCCTCCTGGGGTGGTGGCTCGAGGGTCTCCGGACTAGGGGGTCTCGCGGACACGCCGAATAAAAAGGGGGGACGTAGATGTACGGGCTAGGCCGTATTAAGTTCGTGACACCACCCACGGTGTGTGGTGAAATGGGACACCACCGCTGCTGTTGTGGGGCACCCGGGGGAGAGGTTGTGGCAGCTAGTTGTTAACCCCTCCGTGGGTAGTGATGGCCGCGCCGGGACCTGGTGTCTCCGTGCAGGGTATAGCGACCACAGGGAGTGTTTGTTTACTCACAGTTAATAAACCACACAAGCCTCTGGTAAACCAAGGTGCTGGTGGCCGGTGCCGCGGCCGGTTGCATTTGGGTCTCCCACCCGGCTGGTGGTCTCTATCCTTTTCCTCTGCACTGTTTTGTGTAAGGTGGACTTCCTAGTGTGAAACTCAGGAGTCCTCTCCCAGCTGGATGTGGCCTAAGGAGCCGTGCCCGCAGACGCTGGCCCATGGGATCTATGGGCCCTGGCGGTGACCTCCTATCCCTATCGTTGGGCTGTTGTCTTCTATGAGGGACTTTGGGTGGGACAGGACCTCTAGTCCTGGCCTCAATCGGTGAATTAACCAGTCCACTTGTTTCTGGTTCTGGCTTCAGGGTCCGAGTACCCCCTTTTGTGCTACGGTTTCCGGGTCGATTCCCCGTGTTGGTACCGGCGGGCTACAACCCTGTCCCAATCCACCTCGGTTCTGCCGAGGCATCTTCCTGTCTCCTGCTGATGGGCTCCTACCCTGGTACCGTTCAACTCGAACTTTTCCTGCTGGAGCTACACTTAGCTCCAGCCCACACTCCTCTCCAAACTGAACTCTACACAGAACTAACTACTGTTTTCCCGCCCCGGGCATTCTAGACCCCTGGGTGGGCGTGTCCAAACGCCTGGTCACGCCCACTGGTGTGTCTATCTTTCTTTAAGGGGGTTGACTAGGGTTTCTAGGTTGGCTGTGTGTTTCCTAGTGAGAGAAGGTGTTATGCGGGGGCCTATCTGTGACTACCTGGTTTTGCCAGGGCGTCACACAGTCACGACAGCGTCTGATCGTTTATTTACTTATGTGCGACCATGTGGAGAGGGGTGAGCTGTATGGCAGGAAAGCATCTGACCTTCTTTAAGTTCTATGCTATCTTAATGTAAACCGTTCACGGTGCTGCTTTGGACACTTTGGGATTTGGTGGGGGGTGGGGGGATGAGGTTGATAAGGTGATTAGGGTCGCCAGCCCACAGAATCAGTCACACTGTGAGCAGTGAGGAAGTGTTTGCAGCAGTTTGTTGAAAGCAGCAGAGCCAGGTCCTGTATCTAAATACAGCTAAATTACTGTGCAGTGCTCAGCTACATACACAGAAGACCTTGTGCCCACATTGCTTTTTTCATGCGTTTTTCCTTGCTTTTTTAATCGATTAAAAGCAAGAAAAATCATCCCAGCAAAGTCTGAGAATCCTGACTTGCTGTGCACATGCTGCTTCTTTTTTCCCTTACAGTTTTTGCTGCTGAAAAAAGAAGCAGCGTGTCAGTTGTTTCTGCATTTTTTCCTGCTTTTTCACCAATTGACTTCAATGGGGTCAGTGAAAAATGCAGGAAAAAGCGCATATGTATATGTAATGCCCTCGTTGAATTTTTGTGTGTTATATGCTTTTTTGACGTCACTGGGGCTCCCTGCAGCCATTTCCTCATCTCACAGTCTGTACTGCAGGACATTGCTTCTGGGAAGTCCGGGTTTCCTGCAGATCCGCCGGCATGAACTCAGTTCACCTTGTGATGTCACCAGGATTTCCTGCACCTAGGCTTTGTGGTCTTTACCTCGGGGCCTTGTTGCAGGGAACTCTGGTGACGTAGGTACCCTGGTTTGTGAGGGGATCCATGCCTCAGTAAACCGGGGTCATCATGGTGATGACCCAGGGTTACTATGGCAGCGATCGGGTCCCTGTGATTGCACTACAAGGACCCGATCGCCTGGGGAGGGGTAAGCGATGTCTCTCCCTGCCTTCTGAATGCAGTAATCACATTGATTGCAGCATTTAGAGGGTTAAACTGTTGAGAGCGGCGCGGGTATTACTCCTGGCAGCGAGAGACAGGTCCTGGCTTTGAGATCAGGTGACCGCGGGGGTACAGCACTTGAACCCCTGTAAAAACATTAAAATTAATACATCTAGTTATCAAATATTTTATAGTAGGACATATAAGTTCACAGTTCTGTTTATGTTGGAGGGCATAGTATATTAATAAAGTTTTTATAAGGAATAAATATTAGAATATCCATATTGAAAATACTTGAGTACTGACATGGAATGATATATATAAATCTTCTGGAAGCTTCTAGAAGATTATGTCATATGGAACTATGTTCAACTAAAACACCCTATATGGACTGGACAGTTGGTATATAACACACGATGGAGGGGGCTACTGGTCGCTCCTGCACGTTGTCAGCTGTCCCAGAAGGCTCCGAGGCTGCAAGATGAACACATGCTGTCCAGTCTAGGGGATAAAACCCCTGCTTTGCCATTCAGAACCCAAGGAGAGATGGATGAAGATTTCCCATTGATCAGTATGGACTAAATGAACTCTTTTTACGTAAGCTAACAAAGTATATTATTTTTCCTTTCTGTAACTGAACCTTGGCAACCATTTTTAAATAGATAAAATACATTTATTTTTTACATTTTTGAAGTCCTTTCTTTCATGCGCTTTTACGTATTTGAAGAAAAATATATTTAAGAGTATATTTTTTAATATTTTGGCGAGCTCAGTCATTGGAAATACGTATAAGTCAAGTAGCATGAAAGTTTTTTTAAATGAACTTTAAAGACTTTATAAAGCCACAGAAGTTAACTTTTGACGTATTTTCTGAGCAAGAAAGATAAAGTCAGTCCATAAGAAGTATTGGACGTCCTGAGCAAGGTGAACCAAGTCTTAGAGGATCATCCATCAGATCATCTGATCAGTTCAGGTAAGAAAATGGATTTTATCTCTTCATATGTTAAGCAAAGTAAAATTCAGTTCACTTATTCAGATATTTCTAATGTGGAAGAGATTTGGTTACGCTTTTATGGGGAGTGTGAACTTGAGAATTCACGTATAGAATGTGCAAGGTCTTTTAATAGAGAGAAACAGAAAATCAGAAATGTCTGTCATTTAGTCTATGATTTTCACAAGTTAATCGTAGAAAAATGTAAAAATGGTGGAAATAGACAACCTGAATTGTCAGGAATGTCAGTGATAGAGAAATCCAAAGACTGCTTAGAACCTGGAATGTCAGTCAGTAATATTGTGAATTCTGACTGTAATGTTGGAAATGAAAAGTCAGATTTAGACTGTAATTCAAATCAGAATCTTGACAATGGCGACAGACACGTGCTGTGTATTCAAGGTGATTTTCAGCATACTGAGAAAGAAGCAGGAAATGACGTAGTGAAGCCAGAAGGGGGAGGAGCCAGAGTGGGACACGTGCAGAGAGAAAATGGCGACGATCAGTTTAAAAAATAGAACAAACTAAGTTAGGAATTAAACTTAGAAAGAGTCTATTGGACATATGCAAATTAATTCCCGCATATAATCCTAAAATACATGTTTGCAGAAATTCAGAGATATTTGAAAGTTCCGTTGAGAAGTTAAATTTAACCAATAGTGAGACGAATCAGTTATTCCGTATGTGGATACCTCAGCATTTCTTTAGACAATTGGCATTAAAAAAGTCTTCTGACAATGAGACATTTATTTGTTCAAATGATAACGATATCATAAGGCTGAAAAATCTCATCTTCTGTGCAAGGAATTAAGCGAATCCAGATTATGAGATGTTGAAGGAATTACAAATTGAACAGAATGAGAGTACGTTCTCATTTATGTCCGTTTTTGAACGTTTGTATAGGGCGGTCATTCCAAATGTCAGATTGGATGGAATGATACATTTATTCATCAAGAAATTTAATTTCCTTGATAATGCAGCTTGTGCGGTGGCATTAAATAAAAAGTCCCTATTCGAATGTACGACATTTATCGATTTTGTTAGAAATCACCAAAGTCAATCAAAACAGAAATTAATTAATTCTGAAAAACCAACACGAAAAAGGGAGAGTTTCTGTGAAAAACCAACAGTGTCTCCCAGATCCAGATATTTCTGTGACAGGATATATGAAATTCGCAGGAAAATGCATACGTGTTATAAACCATACAATCCATCCCAATTATTATCATCTAAAAATCTTTTTCCACAGGAAAAACCTTTGTTTCCCTTGTCTCCAGTGGAGGGATTGGTCACTGGGATTGAGGATCCCAGACAAATGATGAGTAAAAGCTTTGAAAGACAGAAACAGGTGTCTTGTGCGGATCCTCTCCCCGGGTTAGAATTTGATAGCCAGCGACAGCTGGGAGACATTCTTTCTCATTTAAGGAACAAACTTGAATTACAAAATAAGTTCACAGATTCCTATAAGTATAAAATGAATCTAATAAATCGAATCTTTGAAGAAAAATTTAGGTTTGGTCTTCAGCTAAATAAAGTGGATTTCTGGGTAAATTAATTTTATTGTTTGATAAATATGATTATTCATATACAGTGAATCTATGCATATATATATATATATATATATATATATATATATATATATATATATATATATTAAAGGTAGTGATAGTAAATCAAGGTCATATTTTCATTTAGTAAAATGATAGTTTAATGTCATAAATTATTAATTTGATCTCTGTATATGAATAATAATATTTAAAATGAAATAATAAGAGAAAGTAACAGATTCTAAGTGTTTCATTTTTATCATAAATATGATAATTTTATTCTTTTATTTCCCTCAGAATTTATCAGTAAAGCAGATTGATGAAGTATTAACTTTTTATTTATACATTTGTTCTTGTCCTCAATCAGGTAACATATATCTTATTGTGTAAGGTTAATCGCGAAAGCATGATTAATAATAATTATTATTTTCTCAGGTACCAATTGCCAGAGAACTATTACTTTAACGTTTCTTTTATGAATATATATATCTTCTTTAGAGTTATTAGAAATGTAATCTGAGCTTTGGAGTGTAGTAAAACTGCTTGCTGTTTTGGAATGGTGTTCTTTGCACGTAACCAGAGCATGTGACTTGAATTACTAAAGCTAATAATAAATGTTTGTTCTATGGTCAAATGTACAGTATGTAATACATTGGAATTTGTATTTGTCAAGAAGTACTTCAAATTAGTAACATAATTTTTGAAATGCGCATAGAATAATTGGGAAAAAAGGGATATGTGTCTGTCAATGTTTCTATGTAGAAGTATATGTTAAAGAACCATGACAGTCTTGTGTGCATAGATGTGTCTATGAATGATTGATTGTCTGAGCAGCTGCCGATGTCAAGTACTTGGATCCAGGAAAGAAAAAAAAGGGAATTTTTGTTTTAATTTCGAGGTTATAATATATGTATGTATACTATTAGAATAAATAAGTTATAGTACATAAGTATAAATGGAGGAATTTATACTGAATATATCTTATTCTTAGACATATTTCTTTAATATAGAGATGTTAGGATCTTTTGTGTTAGTCACTTCTTTTACTGATACATAGATTGGTAATCATTTTTCTTTTCAAATATGGAAGTGATATTTATAATATGGTCTTGAAGATATACAACATAAATTTTAATTTAATTTAATCTTGACATATTAATTTTTATAATATCATATTTCATGATATTGAAAGGGAAAGGTTTGGTCTCAATCACACATTTATATTTGATAAATATATGTGTTCACAGGATACTTTAATAATTAATATTTCAAGTACAAAGGAAGAATTGGGAATAAAAAAAATATATTTGAAGTATATCATAATGCATTTATATACTAAGAGAAGAGTATTATTTGCAAGGTTACATGACTTAATTATTTTTATAGGTTACTGATATGATAGGTATGGAAATCCTATAAGATACTGGTAACATTAAGGTTATGTATTATTAAAGACATAGGTGTTATATACATAGAAGGCCTTATTTCTATTTCAATTTTTATTTTTATTCCGATTTTCATTTTTCCTTTTATTCCTATTTTTTATATTAATTATTATTTAATATTCACATTTTTAATCAAAATCTTAATTCTACAATTTTTATTTTTTTCTTCAAATTTTAAATATCTCAATTGAGAAAACACTTCAATATTTAGTTCAGTAATATCTAATATAAGAATATTACTTTATTAAATATGAATCATATTAAAAGGGAAAAGTTCCACTTTTTGGAAGAAAAGAATACTTCCTTCATCAATATATACAATTGTCTACTTCCTAGTAATACATTATTTTTATATTAGTATGTTAACACAATAAGGATGAAATATTACTTATAGTTACACATTTTCTTATAGTAGGTTATTTAATAAATAATAGACAAATCAAATAAATTAAATTAGAATAATAAAGATGGAAGATTGAGGTACATCTAGGTTTACCTTCCTATATTTACAAATAATATTTAAATTATATTTTTAATCAATAATAATTTATAATGGGTATTATTGTGTTTTGATGGAATCATCCAGTCTTTTCTAAAAGGTTATTTGCTTTGGTTTATAATTTTACAAATGATCTAACTAAATAAGCCACATTGTTGACTTTCATATTTATAATATGATACATGTTATAGGTACACATTATATTATTTAATATTTTATATTATATTTTGGTTACATTCAACACATTGCCACCTATGAGTTTGGAAGGGTAATGCACCAATGACAAAAAAGGTCATTACATGAGAATACTATTGTCTATACCATTATGCAGTATGATTACATCATTCTAAGTATCAATTATATTAATACTTGTACGATAATAATAATGACATGCTATTATAGTATTGGAGTTATGATACGCTGTGACATTTATTAGTGATAGTTATTGCCATATTTGGTATCTAGATTAGGGAATGAAGTCTTCAATCAAGATTACAGAAGATAAAAAGACTTTATAATTTTCCTAAAGTTAAAAGGGATTCTGCAAAAAGGTCCAAAAGGTAACGTCTCAAATGAGACTGTGAAACATACAATACACTTACCGTGTTTGCACCTCAGAAACACAGTGATCCTATGGTTCAAGGATGGACAATGACACATGGTCTGTGCATTAAGACCTCACTACAGATACTAAGAAGAGCAATGACATGTTAAAGTTAACCCCTGTCGTGCTGACCAAGAACGTCTTAACATCTGTTCCAGGATTTGACAACAGGCAGCATGGAGGATAAAGGTGACTAATGTAAATTAAACTGCACTAACATCAAAGACTTCTGCTATTCTTCTACACTCATGAACTGTGGTTTATCAACATTGGCTATGGACTTTGTAATAAAGAATAAAGTTTATGGACTTTGATCTAACGATGATAAACGCAATACGGGACTGTATTAAATTGGTAACCATTCATTTTTTTATCAAAGGATTTATTTCTAAGAGACTGTGTTTATGCCAGATTACATCGGAGATAAGAAGACATCAACTCAGAGGACATCATATGGTGACCGGATTTGTTTTTTGTATTTCTTTTTAGGTCTAGCGAAGTATAGTTATATATTTTTATATGATTGATCAGTCACGGCCTACCATAACATGAATCCACTTTATTATATTATTGAACTTACAACATGAATAATGCAAATTAATTATTATTCATCATTATTATTGATATTAATCCGTTATCGCCAAATAAGGAAAGAAGATTTGTTATTTTAATGATGTATTAATTAATTTTCGGGGTTACTTCACCCGCTTCAAGGGGGGATTGTAAAAACATTAAAATTAATACATCTAGTTATCAAATATTTTATAGTAGGACATATAAGTTCACAGTTCTGTTTATGTTGGAGGGCATAGTATATTAATAAAGTTTTTATAAGGAATAAATATTAGAATATCCATATTGAATATACTTGAGTACTGACATGGAAGGATATATATAAATCTTCTGGAAGCTTCTAGAAGATTATGTCATATGGAACTATGTTCAACTAAAACACCCTATATGGACTGGACAGTTGGTATATAACACACGATGGAGGGGGCTACTGGTCGCTCCTGCACGTTGTCAGCTGTCCCAGAAGGCTCCGAGGCTGCAAGATGAACACATGCTGTCCAGCCTAGGGGATAAAACCCCTGCTTTGCCATTCAGAACCCAAGGAGAGATGGATGAAGATTTCCCATTGATCAGTATGGACTAAATGAACTCTTTTTACGTAAGCTAACAAAGTATATTATTTTTCCTTTCTGTAACTGAACCTTGGCAACCATTTTTAAATAGATAAAATACATTTATTTTTTACATTTTTGAAGTCCTTTCTTTCATGCGCTTTTACGTATTTGAAGAAAAATATATTTAAGAGTATATTTTTTAACAACCCCCATGATCACCATGACTAAAAAATTCTCAAAAACAAGCAGGTGAAAAAACACGCAAACGCAATAAAAAATGCTCGTTTTTTCAGTTGCTTTTTTCGTTCTAAACATGCGGTTTTATGTGTAGATTTTCTGCACATAAAAACGCAATGTGGGCACATAGCCTAAAGTAGATTTGATGCAGTATGTCCTGGGAGGGTGCTTTATCTTTACAATACATGAGCTGACTTCAGCAACCAATAGTTGGTGGATGGAGAGAGGAGAGGGGGCAGGAGCGTAATAATCACAAATGTAGAGATTGTTACCAGGCCTAAAGGTATAGGGGACACGCCGACCCCAGCTTCTACTTAGACTGGATGTGCGTCTGAGGGCACACATCAACTGAAATGCATCACAGCACATAAACCCGCTGGGTCCCTGCACTGCGATACACGCTGCCGGGCAAACAGTGGCTGGCAGCTGACAGCCATACCGTGACTGGGGGCAGCGCATGGTAGTGCTGTCATGCTCTATGGAACGCACTCCGATGTCAGCTGCAGGCCACTCCGTACTCGCTACAGAGGACACTGGGAGATGTGGGAGCAGAGGCAAGATGAGTACAATTTTTTTTAAATTATTTTTATTTTTTTAATTATGCATTAGAGACAGTCCCAGACCATATATACCAGGATGGGGGACATATATACTAGGATAAGGAACATATTTATCAGGATGGAAGACATATATATTAGGATGGGCCCAGGATGTGCAACATTTTTAATATGATTGGCCCAGGATTGGATAAATATATACAAGAATGGGGACATTGTATAGCAGTATGGGGGACATATGTACCAGGATTGGGAACATTACTGCATAATGAAGGGGGGGGGAGGCAATTAATATGTCTTTATAGGATTTAGAACGCTACATGTGCCCAGTCATCTGACAGATGTCCGGAGGGGGGCCCAGGTCCAACTTTCACACCGGGGCCCATCACACTCTAGTTACGCCACTGAGTGTGGATGTAGCAGAGCCGTGTGTGTACGAGGTGTACGGAGCAGAGCCGTGTGTGTACGAGGTGTACGGAGCAGAGCCGTGTGTGTACAAGGTGTACGGAGCAGAGCCGCGTGTGTATGAGGTGTACGGAGCGGAGCCGCGTGTGTACGAGGTGTACGGAGCGGAGCCGCGTGTGTACGAGGTGTTCGGAGCGGAGCCTCGTGTGTACAATGTGTATGGAGCGGAGCCGCGTGTGTACGAGGTGTACGCAGCGGAGCTGCGTGTGTACGAGGTGAGCGAAGCCGTGTGTGTGCGAGGTGTACGGAGCGGAGTCGTGTGTGTACGAGGTAAAAAAAACATTCAATATTATTAATACATCTAGCTATCATACCCATTATAATAGGACATATTGAGTGTGATGGTGGGATATGGGGGAAGTGTATCTTGCTGTACAGATTCCTATTTTAAGCTTGGTTCACTGTCCATTATTTGTACTGCTTGTGTGTACATTGTATTGTTTTTAAGCAAGTGCAAGGTTATAGCCTCTTGTGGAACTTCCGACCCTGGGTGTGAGGGGAGGTGGGCCTAGAGTCCATCTACTGTAACCTCTTTGCTTACCATACTATGAAGAAAAAGACATGGATCACACATCTCAAAAATACAATGATCTAAAGCCGCTAGGCAATAAATTAAATAGAACATGAGGTTCTTTTGTTACCATTCTGATCAGATTGTATTAAGCCCACTGCCACGTCACGGCAAACCTCTTGAGTGGGTCCCTAACCTGACCTTTTTGTGCGGCACTGTGCACTGACCACCGCCGCAGTGACAAAGCGCCAACAGGGCGGGCGACCTGGTGCCTCACAGCACCCATGCTGCAAGGCAAAGCCCCCAAGGCTCCAGGCCGCGCCGCCCCACTGAACACCACACCACCACAACAGCAGCCACCACACAGCACCAGCACACAGTGAGAGGATCTGTACACTCACCTCCCACTGGCTCCCATATGTGGACTGGGAGCAAAAAGAAGGCTAACCCCTCTTGCAGTCTCCTGCTGATTAAAATCACCTGTGCCAAATGGGGAGAGTGCAGATCCAAGCAAAAAAAAGAGGGGGATAGAATGATATATACCATACTATGAAGAAAAAGACATGGATCGCACATCCCAAAAATACAATGATCTAAAGCCGCTAGGCAAAAAATTAAATAGAACATGAGGTTCTTTTGTTACCATTCTGATCAGATTGTATTAAGCCCACTGCCACGTCACGGCAAACCTCTTGAGTGGGTCCCTAACCTGACCTTTTTGTGCGGCACTGTGCACTGACCACCGCCGTAGCGACAAAGCGCCAACAGGGCGGGCGACCTGGTGCCTCACAGCACCCATGCTGCAAGGCAAAGCCCCCAAGGCTCCAGGCCGCGCCACCCGCCGCGCCCCCGCCGCCGCGTGTGTACGAGGTGAGCGGAGCCATGTGTGTACGAGGTGTACGGAGCAGAGTCGTGTGTATACGAGGTAAAAAAAACATTCAATATTATTAATACATCTAGCTATCATACCCATTATAATAGGACATATTGAGTGTGATGGTGGGATATGGGGGAAGTGTATCTTGCTGTACAGATTCCTATTTTAAGCTTGGTTCACTGTCCATTATTTGTACTCCTTGTGTGTATATTGTATTGTTTTTAAGCAAGTGCAAGGTTATAGCCTCTTGTGGAACTTCCGACCCTGGGTGTGAGGGGAGGTGGGCCTAGAGTCCACCTACTGTAACCTCTTTGCTTACCAGGGAGATACAGTCAGTCTGTTTGAGAAGTAGAAGGAACAAGATTGATCCTCTGGCAGGGAAAAGCTGAGGCTGCGGCCAGCATGCCAGAGAGACTCTGAGAAACCCCCATTTGCCTGGAAAAGGACTGCTGGAGGATTGTGACTGATTCCCTGGACATTTATGCCATTACTGGACAATGTTACCCTCTGTTTTGTGGATTATGTTATGGACAATTTGATTTGCTTGGAATAAATGCTTTTTGGATGGTACAGCCATCTCTCGCTCTGTTCATTGTATGATATGGGAGAAGGACCCCGTCACAACTGGTGGCAGCGGTGGGATGAACAGAACACAGCCCAATGGAGATGCACCAACAGAGTGAGTACAGAGACTGGACCATATCCAATCTACACGAGAAAGCCAGACATCTGGGCCTGAGCTATCAGGGACTGAGTAAAGAGGCCTTAATTGATCTACTGGTGGATGCGAGCCAGTCCACCTCCTCCCAGATGTCTGACGGACAAGCACTGGGGAAGGGGAACCCTGCTCCAAAAAGCCAGTGTCTGGTGTGGTTAGAAGAAGAAATGGCAGCTCTTGGCCTCGGTGTATCTCAGGAATATAAGGAGCAGGCTGCTCGCCAAGCACAGAGGAGACAAGAAACAATGGAGTCCGACAGAGGGAGAAATGTGAGTTGGAGTGTAAACCCAGCGATGCAGGAGCCTGTGCGGGTCACCCGGGCGGACTTCAAGCCATTTGATGAGGCTTCCGGTGATGTGGAAGGGTTCTTCAAGGACTTTGAGCAGCAGTGTGCGGTGATGGAGGTTCCCCACTCTGGCTGGGTGCGTTTGTTAGTGGGACTCCTGAACGGAAGCCTGGCAGAGGCTTATCGCACCATTAACTCACAGCGGAACCGGGATTATAACATTGTAAAGCGGACTATCTTAGATTACCATGCCATCACCCCAGACTCACATAGGACACAGTTCTGAGACCTCCCATGCACCACGTGGGGATCGTTTACGATGTATGCCCATAAGATGTCCCAGGCATGTCGGAGATGGCTGGAAGCGGAAGACGCTTTCACTGTGGAAGACGTTATGCAGGTATTTCTTATAGAACAATTTCTTTACAAGTGTCCCTCAGAATTATGGGAATGGGTCAGAGAGCGCACGCCGTGCACCTTGGATCGAGCTGCAGCCCTGGCTGATGAAGCCCTTACTATCCGACCGCAATGGAGGGGGCTTCTGGACTATTACCCACAGCCTGCTCCTGCTCCCCAGCCCTCTCCAGTTATATCTGCCCCTCCATGCAGCTGCAGGCCAATGACAACCACGGCTCACGATTCTGGGCCCCAACAGTTCCGACCACACCCTGAGGGAATTACAGAGAGGAGATGTTATGGGTGCGGGCAACCTAGGCACCTGCAATCCAATTGTCCCGCAAGGATTCGGAGGGACCCCCACACACCTACATCTCGTCCGGTACATTTTGTGCACTCCATTCCGCCTGAGGAAGAGTTCATACAACCTCCACCGGAGTGTACCACTGACCCCTGCACCATAGATGCCGATGTTGGAGCGTATGGCCTCCGGCCTTTGTCACCAGGTTCTCCTACTGCCTTCTCCAGAATGCACATTGGAAGGAGTATGATGCAGAGGAGATGTTATTGATGTGGGCAACCTGGGCATTTGCAAAATACTTGCCCTGCTCGTTTAAGTAATGACCTTGCACCAAATTGACCTGATCATTCTCTACAGCAGAACTACCATCAAAGTAAGCACTTACAAGAGGTTGTGCTGAATGGACAGAGAGTTATTGGATTTTGTGACTCTGGGGCATTTCTCACAATAGTTGATCCCCGGGTGGCTCGGCCAGAGGTGATACATCATGGACCAGGGATTGTTATTGAATTGGCTGGAGGACAAAGGAGGAATATCCCAAAGGCAACTGTAGATCTGGACTTTGGCTTTGGAGTCAAGCAATGTGTGGTTGGAGTGATGAGCGGCCTGCCTGCAGATATTCTCCTAGGAAATGATGTGGGAGATCTACAATGCCGATTTGTGGGTGCAGGAAACACAGTTTGAGTAAAGGAGGACAAAAAGGGAAGCTGTCCTTCCAACCCTATCGCTGTACAAGGGACTACCTTCAGCTTCTCCATCCAATACAAGCGTGGAAGCCAACACCAGAATGCTGATGGACTGTCCCGGCAAATAGAACCATAGACTATCCACAGCTGAGCAACATGGACTTAAGTGAGATGGCCAGAGGTCTGTGTAGACCTCATGGCATACTCACTTATTCAGAAGAACTTGTAAAACTGTAGGGGGGAAAAAAGCGCAATAGGGTCTTACCCGGTATGAGGGTAGACAGACAAGACAAAGAAGCACTCACCTGGTGAGGTTGTGCCAGTCAGAACCCCTTATGATAGCCTGTGAGTGCCCGGTGGTTTAGCTGCAGCCCCGGGAGAGGAATTTTGTATCACACAGGTAGAAGAGAAGACCGGGTTTATGCCGTGCTAAAAACCACTGATGCATGTAAATTAAAAGATTTCCTTTTTATTTGACAGTTCCTACGCGTTTCAGAGACATCCGTCTCCTTCCTCAGGAAAAGAAATCATATTACAGCATGGCCGCTTGGACCTATATATAAGGAGCAAACAGCCATGTATGCATTAAGGACTGCCTGTATGACTCAGAGCTGATGACTCAGAGCCACATGGTAAAGAAGAAAAAAAAAAATAAAAGGGGAAGATGGAACAATCGAGAACAACAGAAAAAAGTGTCTGAAACAGCATGATCCCAAGAAACATGGATAATTCCAACAAAGGGAATACTAAAAAATAAAAAATAAATATCAAGAAACATGGATAATTCCAACAAAGGGAATACTAAAAAATAAAAAATAAATATCAAGAAACATGGATAATTCCAACAAAGGGAATACTGAAAAAATAAAAAATAAATAAGAAACATGGATAATTCCAACAATTTATTATTTATTTTTTATTTTTTCAGTATTCCCTTTGTTGGAATTATCCATGTTTCTTGGGATCATGCTGTTTCAGACACTTTTTTCTGTTGTTCACGATTGTTCCATCTTCCCCTTTTTTTTTTTTTTCTTCTTTACCATGTGGCTCTGAGTCATCAGCTCTGAGTCATACAGGCAGTCCTTAATGCATACATGGCTGTTTGCTCCTTATATATAGGTCCAAGCGGCCTTGCTGTAATATGATTTCTTTTCCTGAGGAAGGAGACGGATGTCTCTGAAACGCATAGGAACTGTCAAATAAAAAGGAAATCTTTTAATTTACACGCATCAGTGGTTTTTAGCGCAGCATAAACCCGATCTTCTCTTCTACCTGTGTTATTCAGAAGAAGGGAGAGGTTGTGATGGTGGGATATGGGGGGAAGTGTATCTTGCTGTACAGATTTCTATTTTAAGCTTGGTTCATTGTCCATTATTTGTACTGCTTGTGTGTACATTGTATTGTTTGTAAGTAAGTGCAAGGTTATAGCCTCTTGAGGAACTTCCGTCTCTGGGTGTGGGGGGAGGTGGGCCTAGAGTCCACCTACTGTACTCTCTCTGCTTATCAGGGAGATTCAGTCAGTCTGTTTGAGAACTAGAAGGAAGAAGATTGATCCTCTGGCAGGGAAAAGCTGAGGCTGCGGCCAGCATGCCAGAGAGACTGTGAGAAACCCCCATTTGCCTGGAAAAGGAATGCTGGAGGATTGTGACTGATTCCATGGACATTTATGCCATTACTGGACAATTTTACCCACTGTTTTATGGATTATGTTATGGACCATTTGATTTGCTTGGAATAAATGCTCTTTGGATTGTACAGCCATCTCTCGCTCTGTTGATTGTGTGATATGGGAGAAGGATCCCGTCACAATTAATTAAAAAAAAACCATTTAATATTATTAATACAGCTAGCTAAACTTAGAATATTAGGACATATTGAGTATATATGCTGACAGTCCTGTCTATATTGGAGGCTTACATCATGTGTACAGCAGAATCTCCCTATATGGATTTGAACAGCTGCATATATAACATGACACTTCTCGGAGGGGAAGGGTCCGGAGGCAGAGGGGAATTGTCCCTGCAGAAGGACCCATGTCGAAGCTGCTGAGCCCTAAACCATCCACCCATCCAAGATGAAGCAACACATGATGACACGTTTCCAGCATGCCCTTACCCATTCAGGATCCAGGGAAAGATGAATGAAGAATAAGACTTCTACTGATTTAGTAAAGAAATGGACTATTATTGAACTCCTCACGTAAGCTAACGAAGAATACTATTTTTCATTTCTGTAACTGAACTAATGAATTGTTCTATTTTTGTCAACCATTTCTACTCAATATAAAATACATTTATTTTTACATTTTTTTGAAGTCTATTACTCATGCGTCTTATTACGTATTTAAAGAAAAATATATTTAAGATATATATTTTTAACAGACTATTAGACCATTATATGTATACGGTTCAAACAACACTATAATTCCATCACCACGAAAAAAGGCTCCAACCGCTTGATTAACTATATACATGAAAATCACGATGGTAACCCTCACTCCTTGTGGTTTGCAGGTCTGGTCAGATGCAATTGTTATTTTTTAGTTCACGAATGGCATTATACTGATTTTTGGTTAAATTATATAACTTTTAAGGCTAGGGCCTCATGAGCATTAATGCGATTGCATTGCATGACACTTGTCTCCCGCTCTGCTGGAGTGTAAGCTGAGTGTGATGCCACTGTGATGCTATCCTGCGATCGCAGCACAGCTGCGGGGAAGAGGGACAGGCGCTGCGGAGGAGAGGGAGGGACTTATCTCCCTATCTTTTCCCTTGTCAGCTGATGTGTATATCGCACTGCACTCCGTTGTGAAGCGAGTGCAATGCGATGTTTCTCTCGCACCCATAGACTTTTATGGGTGCGAGTGAAAGCTAATCAGATTCCACCCACAGAATGCTGCAATTGTTTTTTCGGTCCGATTAGGGCTGAAAAAAAAATTGCTCATGGGAGCTGCTCCATAGAGTAACATTGGTCCGAGTGGAAAGCGATTTTTTTTTATCACATTCCACTCTCCGTTTTACTCGCCGTGTGTCCTTAGCCTTACTGTTATTGCAGATGACATAACGGTGCAGAGCCAACAGGTCCTTTTCTACCAAATTCTGAATCATGTCTAATGATGGTATACGAGATGTTACTGGATAATAATCAGGGTTTGAAACCTTAGATTTTACATCATGATCTCCCACCAATTCTTCCAAATTACGATCCTCATCCATTTAGTTTAGCATTACAATGGCCTTCTGTTCAGAGAAAGAGAATCCTTCAAAATCTGTTCCCTTCCCCCGGTCTGCTAAACTTTCTTGTGCTCCATGTTGGGTTTTATAGGTAGCTGGACACGCTCCATGTGCTGAGCTTAACTGGCCTATATAAGGCTACCCAAGATACACCCCTGTGTCCTGGTATTAGGACTATTAGTCTGTGCAGAGCGACCTGTCTGCAGTCTCCAGAACATCTCCAGACTATCTGTGGCCTCCAGCACCTCAGCTACCAATCTGCCTGTGGCTTCCAGTATGTCTGCACCTGTCTGAGGTCTCCAGGACGTCTGCGGCTTCCAATACCTCAGTTACCTGTCTGCCTGTGGGTGTCAGTACCTCTGCAGCCTGTCTGCAGTCTTCAGGACTTCTGCTGTATGCCTGTGACTGGTAGTGCCTCTGCTACTCGTCCCAGGTTTTCCAGGATCTGCTACATGTCCGTCCACGGCTTTCAGCCTCCTGTCTGCCTACAGCTTCCATTACCTCACTTTGTGAGCCCTTCACAGAATACCAAGACCATGGATCCCAATGGCGCAGTTAGAATATTTTTTGGGAAAGTCCCTACACGACTCCGCTCCGCACACCTCGTACACACGCAGCTCTGCTCCGTGAACCTCGTACACACGCGGCTCCGCTCAAGTACACCTCGTACACACACAGCTCTGCTCCGCACACCTCGTACACACACGGCTCCGCTCCGTACACCTCGTACACACGCGGCTCCGCTCCGTACACCTCGTACACACGCGGCTCCGCTCCGTACACCTCGTACACACGCGGCTCCGCTCCGCACACCTCGTACACACGCGGCTCCGCTCCGTAAACTTCGTACACACGCGGCTCTGCTCCATACACCTCGTACACACACGGCTCCGCTCCGTACACCTCGTACACACACGGCTCTGCTACATCCACACTGTAAACCCCTCCTGACCCCACATGTGGCGCCCTGGACAAGCCAGGTCGTCACAGATACTACAACAACACACCCCACACCCCGACTAGGCACACCGAAGTCAAACAAAATCCTTGTTGCCTCCCTCCAGGGGCTAATGTCCACACCAGGGGGTGGGCCAGGCGGTTGGCCCCGCCCACCGAGGAGTTCACAGTCCTGGAGACGGGAAAAGGAAGACAGATAGAGTTTGAAGTTGGAGAAGTGAGGAGTGAAGTGAAGTGGTAGTAGAGGAGACTAAAGGCGTCCGGGTGTGTGGCCCGGACGGAACAGCAAGGTTGGCAGACGGTGGTGACCGTCTGCAGGAGAGGCTAAATGGAGCGAACCGTAAGGACCGGAGACGGGCGGTGGCCCGACGGTACCGGATCGGGGAGCAAAGAGAAGCCAGCACCATTCGGCAGGGCTTACGGACCCCGACCAGGCTAGGAGTCGCCGTAAAACCGGTCAAATCCGTTAGCGAAGGGAACCTTCGGGGTTTCCCAGCAGTCAAGACCCGATTGAAGGCAACAGCTCAAACCATAAAGGTAAACACAGTCACCGCCAAGGCTACAGTTCCCAGGGCCAGAGCCTGCGGGCAAAAGGGGCTCCCTCAGCATCCATCCAAGCTGGGGAGCGTCTTCCCGAGTAGTAGAGGCGCGAAAGCTGAAACCCCGCCCCTGTAGAGGATGAGCCGGAAAAAGACTAAGGGGGACGGATGGCGTCTGGCCGCATGTAGCCCGCGGCTATAGAAGCAGGGACGCCGGGACTCTGCGATCTGCTGATTCCTGGAAAGTATGTCTGCTCCACCCACCCAGCTACGCAGAGGCTACAGAGCTGGTGCCCGGAACGGCGGCGTGGCTCAGGGCCCGAATGGCAGGGATCTGCCGACGCTACCGGAGTCAGATATGTATGCTGATGGAGCAGTGGACCGCGGAGGTGGAGGAGGTAGCTGCGGTCGCCCGGGTGTATGGAATGGAGGCCATGATGGAGGAGCTGGTGAGTGACCCACGCCCCTGTGTCCCCGAGGGACCGGCCGTTGCGGCTGAGGGACCCGGTCTACCCCTGGCCCCCATGCCGCCTCCGTCTTCCCTGCCCGTGCACCGCGCTACTGCTGGTCCGTCTGGCGTACACCCCTTCGTAGCAGTGGCCGAGATAGTGGCGAGCCTGGCGGCTGCGGCAGCTGGCGGTGACCCGCCTGGCGCAGGGACGGATGATAGCGACTCCGGACCTGACACAGAGCCTGTTTCGGAGGAGGACGAAGGGGTCGTTGCCCTGTGTGACATGTTGGCCACTTACATCCCCCGGAGCGGAAATAACGGGTACCGGGCGGCCCTTCCTCGTCGCGCCTGCTATGCGCTGGAGGGGCTGGTTCCCGTGTTCCTCCACCCGGGGCCGGCTGAGGATGATGAAAGCGAGCAGTGATGGCAGCGGAGCCTCGCTGTAGTTGTCCCCGTTGGGACCACCAGTTTGAAAGTTTTTAAATGATAAGCGAATCAACCGAAGTTCATTTGATTGACAACCGTGATTTAACCGGCCGTTGCCGGCAACTGGTCTCCCGTAGGGACTGTCTGAAACCATTGCATAGAAACTGCTACGGACAAGCCCGAAAACTGGCAGGGCAACCACAAACTTAGTGGAATGTAAAAAAAAATGTTGTTGGCTTGATACCGTTACCGCCTCCGGAGAGGCAGATTTGGGAGGATGGGCCTGGAGGAAAGTGATGGCCCAGGCCCGCCACTACCGTAACCGGTGGCGATCCTCCGGGGGTTCAGGGGTCCCCCATGGATGTGGGTCCCCTGAAAGAGACAGAACCCGCTCGGGCAGCCTGGTGATGGACTGGGGTCAAGGGGTGCTGCCCATTTCTTAGGGGCAGCATCAGGGCCAGGTTGTTTGGGTGGGAAAAGAGCGGAAGCCGTAACCGTTTTAATAAAAATGTTTTGTAACGTTTAAGAATGTGCCTCCCGATGTGGGAAGATTAAAAAAAAAAAATGCTTATGTTTCACATGTTTTTACCGTTTTTATCTTTTGCAGTTAAAAAAATAAATAAATAAAACCGGTGATGGACGGGCAGCCCGCGGACGGTCTGCATTTTACTAAGGGGGAATGTGGCGCCCTGGACAAGCCAGGTCGTCACAGATACTACAACAACACACCCCACACCCCAGCTAGGCACACCGAAGTCAAACAAAATCCTTGTTGCCTCCCTCCAGGGGCTGATGTCCACACCAGGGGGTGGCCCCGCCCACCGAGGAGTTCACAGTCCTGGAGGCGGGAAAAAGAAGACAGATAGAGTTTGAAGTTGGAGAAGTGAGGAGTGAAGTGAAGTGGTAGTAGAGGAGACTGAAGGCGTCCGGGTGTGTGGCCTGGACGGAACAGCAAGGTTGGCAGACGGTGGTGACCGTCTGCACGAGAGGCTAATTGGAGCGAACCGTAAGGACCGGGGACGGGCGGTGGCCCGACGGTACCGGATCGGGGAGCAAAGAGAAGCCAGCACCATTCGGCAGGGCTTACGGACCCCGACCAGGCTAGGAGTCGCCGTAAAACCGGTCAAATCTGTTAGCGAAGGGAATCTCCGGGGTTTCCCAGCAGTCAAAACCCGATTGAAGGCAACAGCTCAAACGTAAAGGGAAACACAGTCACCGCCAAGGCTACAGTTCCCAGGGCCAGAGCCTGCGGGCAAAAGGGGCTCCCTCAGCATCCATCCAAGCTGGGGAGCGGGTTACCGGTGGGAAGCCATTGGAACCGTTAACACAACACAGGTGCAGGGAAAGGCAGTCACCATCAACCTACTGGGAGGAGAAACACCACAGCCGTCTGTGGGACCCGTCCATCCAGCCGTTTGTTTTACCGGAGACTTTGCATTCATTATTAGCTGATTGAGTACCACCGTGCGTGCGGCACAGCGCTGCCCCCGCGACCCTGCACCTCACCAGGCCCCGTAACCCGCCTGCCATCCATCCCTACCCCTCACCGGGCCCCGGGACAACCAACCCCCTACCCACGGAGGGGAGAAACAACATCCAAGCTGCTCCCAGTCATCGCTCCCGGGATCCCCGTCCAGAGCAGCGGTGGTGTCACCAATCTCACCACAACCGTGGGTGGCGTCACGGACAATATCCCTAAACCAAACCACTCCCCCCCTTTCACTCACGGGCGAGGAACGCCGCTCGAGTCCCCGGGATCCGGCCCACCGCTCGAGCCACCGACCGAGCGAGCAGCAGCAGCAGCCGGACCCGAGCAGTGGGAGAGCGCAGCGTCCCCTCCTCCGCCCGCGACACACACATAAACTTCCCCTCATCCAGCACCATGACAACCAGCACTGCAGAGTCCTGCATACACTGAGGAGCTGATCATGTGACCCTGACTCCTCCCCTCCATGTGACATCATCACAGGTCCTGTAAGCACAGAGCAGCCATATATCTAGTGTGCGGCTCTGCAGGTGGAGGTAGGTGCAGGGTATTATATATCTAGTGTGCGGCTCTGCAGGTGGAGGTAGGTGCAGGGTATTATATATCTAGTGTGCGGCTCTGCAGGTGGAGGTAGGTGCAGGGTATTATATATCTAGTGTGCGGCTCTGCAGGTGGAGGTAGGTGCAGGGTATTATATATCTAGTGTGCGGCTCTGCAGGTGGAGGTAGGTGCAGGGTATTATATATCTAGTGTGCGGCTCTGCAGGTGGAGGTAGGTGCAGGGTATTATATATCTAGTGTGCGGCTCTGCAGGTGGAGGTAGGTGCAGGGTATTATATATCTAGTGTGCGGCTCTGCAGGAGGAGGTAGGTGCAGGGTATTATATATCTAGTGTGCGGCTCTGCAGGTGGAGGTAGGTGCAGGGTATTATATATCTAGTGTGCGGCTCTGCAGGTGGAGGTAGGTGCAGGGTATTATATATCTAGTGTGCGGCTCTGCAGGAGGAGGTAGGTGCAGGGTATTATATATCTAGTGTGCGGCTCTGCAGGTGGAGGTAGGTGCAGGGTATTATATATCTAGTGTGCGGCTCTGCAGGAGGAGGTAGGTGCAGGGTATTATATATCTAGTGTGCGGCTCTGCAGGTGGAGGTAGGTGCAGGGTATTATATATCTAGTGTGCGGCTCTGCAGGTGGAGGTAGGTGCAGGGTATTATATATCTAGTGTGCGGCTCTGCAGGTGGAGGTAGGTGCAGGGTATTATATATCTAGTGTGCGGCTCTGCAGGTGGAGGTAGGTGCAGGGTATTATATATCTAGTGTGCGGCTCTGCAGGTGGAGGTAGGTGCAGGGTATTATATATCTAGTGTGCGGCTCTGCAGGTGGAGGTAGGTGCAGGGTATTATATATCTAGTGTGCGGCTCTGCAGGTGGAGGTAGGTGCAGGGTATTATATATCTAGTGTGCGGCTCTGCAGGTGGAGGTAGGTGCAGGGTATTATATATCTAGTGTGCGGCTCTGCAGGTGGAGGTAGGTGCAGGGTATTATATATCTAGTGTGCGGCTCTGCAGGTGGAGGTAGGTGCAGGGTATTATATATCTAGTGTGCGGCTCTGCAGGTGGAGGTAGGTGCAGGGTATTATATATCTAGTGTGCGGCTCTGCAGGAGGAGGTAGGTGCAGGGTATTATATATCTAGTGTGCGGCTCTGCAGGTGGAGGTAGGTGCAGGGTATTATATATCTAGTGTGCGGCTCTGCAGGTGGAGGTAGGTGCAGGGTATTATATATCTAGTGTGCGGCTCTGCAGGTGGAGGTAGGTGCAGGGTATTATATATCTAGTGTGCGGCTCTGCAGGTGGAGGTAGGTGCAGGGTATTATATATCTAGTGTGCGGCTCTGCAGGTGGAGGTAGGTGCAGGGTATTATATATCTAGTGTGCGGCTCTGCAGGTGGAGGTAGGTGCAGGGTATTATATATCTAGTGTGCGGCTCTGCAGGTGGAGGTAGGTGCAGGGTATTATATATCTAGTGTGCGGCTCTGCAGGTGGAGGTAGGTGCAGGGTCTCTATTATTTTGAGGTAATCATTATCATTAACCCTTCATGTCTCAGCTATTTTCAACTTTAACCAGTTCAGGACCAGTTTTCCGCTATTCCAGACTCGTTTTCATTCTGTTTTTGGTTTGTACATTCAGATTAACCCCTTAAGGATGAAGCCAGTTTTGTACTTCATGACGCGGCCATTTTTTGCAATTCTGACCAGTGTCACTTTCACACCAAAAAGTGGACCCCACGGTTTGTTCCCCACTTTCTCCTGAGCACGGTGATTCCCATATGTGGTCAGAAACCTGTGTTTGGACAAATGGGAGGGCTCAGAACGAAAGCAGCACCACGTAAATATTGAAAAAGTTGAAATAAATTGAAGATACCATGTCACATTTGCAAGGCTCCTAAGGCACCTATACAGCAGAAACCCCCACAAGTGACCCCATTTTGGACACTACACCACTCAAAGATTTTATTCAAGGAAATAGTGAGCAGGTACTTCACAAAAATGTCGCTGTAATGCCAAATTTCGCACTTTTAGGCTATGTGCCCATGATCCGGTGAGGATGCAGTGTCAGCCTTCTGCACAGATGCCAGTGTTGTCCACACGAGAATGCAGCTGCTCGTGCTCACGATCCGGGTTCAGGCCGCTGCGGACTTTATTCTCCAGGCTGCGAAGAACACTGTCATCTCCACAGTATAAACTGACATCCTGCGTCTCAGGAAGCCGCACCGCTGGTCAGTTTATGCTGCAGAGAAAGGAAGCACAGTGGGGATGAGATTTCTAAACATCCTGCTACTGCGCTTGTACTGCACAGCATCACAGTCAAAACACTCTGCGTCCAAACCACTGCAAATCCTGATAGTGGGCACATAGCCTAATAAGCTAGGATGGATGGATGGCTAGATAAATAGATGTCAAACACATATATAATGTCCCACCCCCTGCATAGTCTAAGCTGGCACCCTTTAGTAACTTTCATGGGGCACTAAAGGGTGTTTAACCTTGTATGCAGCCCTAAAAAATAAATAAATAATAAAAAAAAAACAAAAACAACAAAACTAGAGTAAAGCAGACGGCTGCAGACCACAGGTGGCAGCTTCACCTTGGCTGGTAATCCAAAATGGAGGTCTCCCCATGCTGTTTTTTTTCATTATTTATAAATAATTAAGAAAAAAAGTGGGGGTTCCCCCCCCCCCCCAAAAAAAATAGATTTCCAGTAAAGGTAAAGTGAACAGCTGTGGTGTGGTATTCTCAGGGTGGGAGGGACAATGGTTATTTGGCCCTTCTCAGCCTAAAAATAGCAGGCCGCAGTCACCCCAAAAGTGGCACAACCATTAGATGCGCTAATCCTGGTGCTTCGCCCTGACTCTTCATGTTGCCCTGATGCGGTGGCAAATGAGGTAATAAATGGTGTTGATGGGGTTGGGGTTAATGATATCATGGCGTCTATCAGATACCCGCCATCACTAACCTAGTCAGTTATAAAAAAAAAAAGACAAAAAAAAATTTATTTGAATAAACTCTCCCCAACACATTCCCTCTTTCACCAATTTATTGAAAAGAAAAAAAAATCCGGTCCACCGTAATCCTTTTTGGAAATCCCATGACGAAAATCCAGAATATAGGGGGCACGCTCAGAGAACATATCTCCCTTTTTCTGCAAGTGCAGACCCCCCATGTGATGAGTGTGGGTGCAGTGATGCTGCACTCACACTTCCTGGGTCCGCAGCATGACAGTGTGAGCTGCAGTAAGCTCAGTGTCACTACTAGCAGGGAGCCGACTGAGAGCCATTCTGCACATGCGGCCAGCATCTTTTTAGAAGGAGGAGAAGGGATCGTCACTGCAGGAGGTAACGAGAGACTGGGGATTGACAGGGGGTGACCTGGCTGGACCTGGGGAGACCTTTGATGTCACATCTGACATGTCAGATGCAACAGAACTCAGAGGAGGAGGATGAGCGCAGCATGCGCGGCGGCCATTTTAGATCATGGGGTTGAGTGTGGGACTAGGGGGGCACTTTGGCCACATCGGGGGACCAGGGAGGCGACTTATCTCCCATCTACATTGATTAATTATACCAGGTGGTAGATAAATCATTTTTTCCCACCTGAATCGTGATCGCTAGGGTCTGAGCTATCCCCGATAGCTGAAACCACAGAGATTTTCCGATGCTGAGGGGCGGTATACACTTTATTTCTTGCCGCTGTTTTAAAACGGCGAATCAGAATAAGTACCTTTTTGTGCTACCATTTTAATCCGTAAGGCAGTTATAAAGGGGTTAAAGATCTGTGAAAATCTTTTTCCTTGTTCGGATATTCAAGTAAATGTTGCGCATTTTCTCGTGATTTCCTCGGCTTCATTTTCATGTTCCTCTCATCGTATTTATTGTTTTTGCTTTTATGACGAGGCTGAAGTCGGTTTCTTATTCGACGATTTTTTTTAAAAAATTTTTAATGATTTTTAGCAACAAAAATAAAAAATCACAATATAATCCACTGCAGTGCGGAGCCCGGATGTGAATACACTGAAGAGCAGCAACAAAAATGATAAAACTGGCACAAAACTGGCATCAAAGTGGCACCGAAGGGTGTTGTGGAAAGGGTTAAATGGCCTTGGGCCACTGATCTATATAGGTGAAACCATAATAATATGAGAATAGACTGAAATCAGAGAACAATGGCGGCTTTCCCTTTATGATTACAAATTAATGCCAGAAACCCATTTACATCAGCCGGAAGAGAACTTTACAGAACACCAGTTACTTATTCACATCTGGGTGAATTGGCTATTTGCTCACTTTGGTGCCAGTTCTGATGCCCAGAACCCATTTGGGCCGGGCTGGAGTGACCTGAATCTGATGAGAGGCATCACTATATAATGGAGGTGTGAGATCAGTGACCCAAGGCCATTTAACGCTTTCAAAAAAGCCTCCGGTGCTCACTTTGATGGCCAGTTTTGTGCCACTTTTATAATTTTTGTAGCTGCTTTTAAGTGTATTCACATCCGGGCTCCTCGCTGTATTGTACTTTATTATTGGGATTTTTTTACGTTTGTTGTTAAACCTGTAAAAAGAAAAACAGAAAAAAAATCCAAATAAGAAACCAACTTCAGCCCCGAATAAGGAACTGACCAATAAGAAACCAACTTCAGCATCGAGTTTGTTATTGCTGATGTCGAGCGATACTGGTGGGAAAATGAGGGAAATGTCTGTTATTACCACATATATACCCTGCCCCCCTCCCGCAGTGACTGACAGCCGCTCAGCATTAGAACCTGCTGTCAGTCATTGCTGAGAGTATGTATACATCCACTGATCACTGTATACTGAGCGGTGACTAAAACCTCATCGGGGCCATCCCTATGACTGAAAGCCGGACACTGTCATATTATATGTTTCTGACCACAGGTAAATATTTCTTAGCTATTTAGTAACACTTATTATTTTGTATATATGGCTGATTTTTACCTGGTCGGGGCTAATAGAGATTTGGATTGACCGTGGTATTTTCTTATATTTCACATATTCCAAGTAGGGAGGCGGGAGGGGTCAGTTCAGTATTTAAGTATATTTAATTTCCTTCTTATCAGTGACCACATGACCTCTGTGTATGGGGGAGGAAGCACCGTCAGCTCTTTCCACCTTGAAAATAAGCCCTAGTAGGATTTTTGGGGCTTTTTTGACTATACTGTAATTAAAATATAAGCCCTACTCTAAAAATAAGCCTTAGCTGCGTTTCCATAGGGAAGTGTCCAAGCATCTTAAAAAGTTAAAGAATACAGCAGGACTCGTCATCAAAGAAAGCAGACATCCCCAAAAGAAAGCAGACTGACCCCCCCCCCCCTCCCCACCCAAAACAAAAATCAAACTTACCAGACCCCAAACAATTACAGTTGACAAGTACCGATGGTGGATGGGCTCTCACATAGAGATCTGTGTCACTGTCAGGTCCCTCACCATTCCCGCTGCATTGCACCGCAGAGCTGTGTATACAGTGACCGAGAAGGCAGAGGCAGTAATAAACCGTCTGTGCCTTATGTAGAGATGGACGGATTTCCTCTCCGTTGCTACATGTTTGCATATAGATGCACTGTTATGTAATGACATTGTAGAACATCACTACAGAGTAGGAGTCAGATCGCCCGGATGTTTAACCCCTTCACCCCGGCCAATTTTTCAGGGGGTTTTATTGTTTTTTTCGCTCCCCTTCTTCTGAGAGCTGTAACTTTATTATTTTTCAGTCCATTTTGCCATGTGGGGCTTGTTTTTTGTGGAACAAGTTCTACTTTTCAATGAAACCATGAGTTTTACCATATAGTGCACTGGGAAACAGCAAAAAAATTCCAAATGCAGAAAAATTGCAAACAAAGCGTGATTGCACGATTGTTCTTCAGATATTTTATTCTCTGTGTTTACTATATAGAAAAGCTGATGTGTCGCTGTGATGCCTGAGGTCGGTACAAGTTCGTAGACATCAAACATGAATAGGTTTACTTTCATCTAAGGGGCTAAAAAAAGAGGTTTGTCCAAAAAAGTGGTGCACATTTTGCGCATCCTGTAGCGTTCTCATGATCTATGGCTCAGTGACGGCTTACTTTTTCTGTCTCAAGCTGAAGATTTTAATTGTACCGTTTTTACGCAGATACTACAGTTTGATCGCCTGTTATCGCATTTTGCTCAAAATTTATGGTGACCAAAAAACATAATTTTGGCGTTTGGCATTTTTTTGCCGCTATATCGTTTATCAATCAGATTAATTGAGTTTATATTTTGATAGATCAGGCCTTTCTGAACGCGGCGATACCAAATGTGTGTATATTTTTATTTTTCTTAACCCTTTCATTGTCAATGGGGTGAAAGGAGCGTGATTTGAACTTTTAGTGTTTTGTTTTTTTTTAATTTTTGAAAACTTTTTTTTTTACTTATTTTTATTTTACTAGTTCCCCTAGGGGGCTATAAGGATCAGCAGTCTGATCGCTCATTCATTTATCCAGATCAGAGCAGCACTGGTCAGATCGGGAAAAATACTCATCTCCTGTATCCTGCAGTACTTGGCTGCTTGTTACAGGACCTAAGTCATGTGGGCTACAGGAGTCATCATATGACCCTGTACTACCATCACAACCATCGGATCCACGTGATCAGGTCACGTGATTTCCCGTGGAGGCCTATGAGTAAAGTTTTATGGCGATTGCGATTATACTGGGGCTGTCACAATTTGACAGTGCCATTTAAGAGGTTAACAGCCCCAGGCAGATCGCGGATCTGCTCGTATCTGCTAGGCACACATCTCAGCTGTACAAATCAGCTGAGGTGTGCGCCTATCACTGCCGGCAGCAGCAGGAGAGAATTAACACTGACCGCTAGGACATAATTTTACTGCCCGCAGTCGTTAAGGGGTTAAAGTCTACGAGCTCCGAAACCAGTTTAGAATATCTAAACTTTATTTACATAATTTTTCTAGTTTAGGAGTGAAATATAATGCGGGCACATTTTGTAATTGGGATCATTTTCACTATTTTGCTGCCTTCAAACAAGAAATGGGTGGTAAATTGTGCGTGAGCGAGTGCACAGATCCGTACGCCATGTGTGGCCCCTCTTCTTCCGTTAGAGACAAGAATACATCGAATCCTAATTCCATTGCACTGTTCTTAACCGAAAAACTGGGAAATGTGTTATTTTTGCTCTTTTGTATTTTCCTACTCTTATTCCGGGAGCAATTACGCTTTTTTTTTTCCGCTCACATTGCCATATGAAGGATTGTGTTTTATTATAAAGATCATTTGCTACTTTTATCGGTCGGTTGTACTACTTACATAGCACATTTCATGTTGAAATTTTTTTCCTACTCAAATGATATCTCACCTCCCTTATCTCCATTAATTTTACATATGGGCTCATCTCCTTCCCATTCAGGGCCTTTATAATATCGGATCCTCTCAGTGGAGATCTTCTATAGAAGAGAATTCTCCTGATTGCCCCGTGAAGGATGGATATGGCCAGGGACAAGATGGCGGAGAGGATGTTACACCTCACCCTAGAGATCCTCTTCCGGCTTACTGGAGAGGTGAGAGATTCTGATGACGTCACATTACATCATTCTTATCTATGGGAATAACGGATGGACAGAACTGGAGAGGTGAGGACTCTGGAAATGTCTGGAGTGAGATTTATTACTGTGTCTCTCTATATCCAGGATTACACAGTAGTGAAGAAGACCTCTAGTGAGCGCTGTCAGGCCCCTGTGTCTGAGGGATGGGGAAGACCCCTGAGCCCAATCACGGGGCCTCCACCTCACCCCCCGATACATGAGGACATCAATGACCAGAAGATCCTGGAACTCACCTACAAGATGATTGAGCTGCTGACTGGAGAGGTGACACTGCTGGGAATGCTGGGACATTATACAGTAACGCTATGAAGGGATCGGGGGTAACGGTATCATTGTATGTGTCAGGTTCCTATAAGGTGTCGGGACGTCACCGTCTATTTCTCCATGGAGGAGTGGGAGTATTTAGAAGGACACAAAGATCTGTACAAGTACGTCATGATGGCGGTTCCCCAGCCCCTCACATCACCAGGTAATAGACAGGACTAAATACACACGGCCTATAATTATCTGTATGTAAGGAATGAATTCAGTCCCTGTATGTGTCTCCTCCAGTTCTATCCAGTAAGAGGACAACACCAGAGAGATGTCCCCGTCCTCTTCTTCCACAGGACTGTAAACAAGAAGACCCCGATGTTCCTCAGGATGTGTTTCCTCCAGCTCTATCCAGTAAGAGATATCTACTCATGTACTTTCTGCACTAATTTTGTGTTTACATCTTTAGGCTTTCTGCTCTGGTTTTTCAGTTGTATTTTCTTTGCTTCTGCTTCTTCTGCTGTTTGCTTCTAGTGTCTTCTCTATGTTGTTTTGAAGGCAACTCAAAGACCTGCAGAGGGTTCATGAATACCCTGTTTCCCTGAAAATACGATCTACACCGAAAATAAGCCCTAGCATGATTTTATGGGATTTTTGGAGAATGCTTGAAATATAAGCCCTACTCCAAAAATAAGCCCTAGTTACAGTCAGAGCCAACGTTGGGAGGTGTCAAACTGCGCAATTTCACTGGAACCCAACTCTCTTAGTGATCCCATCAGTTGTATTCTAAGGTTGTTTAAGGACCTTTGATGATTTCAAAGTCATGTGACATGATGTAACCAAAGGTCTCTTAATTGCAGGAGTCTAAAAGAACTGAACAAAAGACAGGCTGGCATACAGGACTGGCATTAGGGGAAAGAGAGAGCAAACTGGACAATTTCAAAGGGCCCCCATTCTCCTAAGGGCCCCAGTGTTTATATGTCGATTTTAGGACTGCTTAAGGACGTTTTTGACAACATGTCATGTGACCAAAGATCTCTTAATTACAGAAGTCTAAAGCTGAAAAGGCGACAGGCTGGTGTCTATGTGTGTTCACGCCAGTTTTAACCAGCTTTGCCAAAATAGGCAGAGCATGACCAGAAGAAGGGTGTGATGCCACGGCTTCTTTAATTCGTAACAAACTGTGGCATTCGCTATGCCAGAAATCTTACTCTAGTCCCTAACATCATTTTTCAGTGTCCATCTCTGGTCTTGATGAACTGGAGCCCTAATGGTTATCTGCACAGCCCGCAAGACCCTGCTACCTGCTTTTACGTCGAACCACAGGCTTGGGCAGGCTAGCAAGAGTTATTCTCCAGACATACTGGTAGTTGTTGTGTATTATTGCTGTGAGCTGTTGTGGTGTTAACCCTTTTTGTCTTTTTGTTGCTGCCTTCCTGCTCTTGCTTTTCTCCGTAGTCCCTCACTGTTTATTTCTGTGAGTTTGCAATGTGTCCCATCCGTCTTAATCTATGTTTCCATCATTTTCCTGCCCCTTCCTTCCCTAGGGCTATAACATATTTGATCTGGTCAGGGGAGTTGTAAGGCATGGGACTCCGCCATCTCCAACTTCAGTGGTAATCCAGAGGTTAGGAATAGCTTAAGGTCTCCTAGCATGAGGGACAGTATAGGAGCCACCTGTTGCTGATTATCCTGGTCACATTGTGATAATCAGATTATTTACTGTAGCACATTCTAGAACTGGTGCTAGGAATGGGAGAGCCGAATTAACGAAGATGTAGCTCTTAGATGTTGAAATTGGAAAACAGATTCAGAATACATTTTTTCCTCATTTTAATTTCTGATGTTATGGTTTAAAAAAATAAATGTACTTTCGAGATAATATCATTAAAAATAATAACATTGTGTTTATTTTTAGCAGATGACTGTATTGGGGGTTCAGATGGAAATCTAATATCTTCAGAATTTATAACAGATGATGACAGTATCACACATGATAGATATGAAGAGCATGCTGCTGTCCCAGATATACCTCCAGTCCTTCCTCGGAAAGCTTTATCACATGATCTTTTCAAACAAGTCCAAAATTCCGATTTATCACAGAATTGTAAGCAAAATAAAAGTTACAGAAGTGATATGGAACATGAAGCCGCTCCTACAAGGGAGAAACCGTTTTCATGCCCAGAATGTGAGAAATGTGTTGCTCGAAAATCCAACCTTATTTATCATCAAAAATATCACACAGGGGAGAAGCCATTTTCTTGTTCAGAGTGTGAGAAATCTTTTGTTCAGAAATCGGAACTTGTTAGACATCAGAAAAATCACACAGGGGAGAAGCCATTTTCATGTTCAGAGTGTGGGAAATGTTTTATTCAGAAATCAGAACTTGTTAGGCATCAAAGAATTCACACAGGGGAGAAGCCATTTTTATGTTCAGAATGTGAGAAATGTTTTAACCAGAAATCAGAACTTGTTAGGCATCAAAGATCTCACACAGGGGAGAAGCCATTTTTATGTTTAGAGTGTGGGAAATCTTTTTACCAGAAGTCACAACTTGTTAGGCATCAAAAATCTCACACAGGGGAGAAGCCATTTTTATGTTCAGAATGTGGGAAATATTTTTACCAGAAATCAGAACTTGTTAGGCATCAAAGATCTCACACAGGGGAGAAGCCATTTTCATGTTCAGAATGTGGGAAATGTTTTATTCTAAAATCAAATCTTGTTACGCATCAAAGATCTCACACAGGGGAAAAGCCATTTTCATGCCTGGAATGTGGTAAATGTTTTACTAGGAAATCATCTCTTTTTGACCATGAAAAGGTTCACACAGGAGATAAACCATTTTTATGTTCTGAATGTGGGAAATGTTTTTCTCAGAAATCAGATCTTGTTAAACATGTGAAGAGGCTGCACAGGAAAGAAACCTTTTTCATGTTGTGAATAATTGAAATGTTTAAGGGGTAAATCAATTCTTGTCGACTATGAGAAAACCCACACAGTAGAGGAGCCATTCTTGTATTCAGAATTTGGCAGATATTTTTATCAATAATCAGGTCCTGTTGTGAGATGAGTCACATAGGAGAAATCATCATGATGTACTGTGATTCAATGGGTTTTATCCAAAAATCAATTGCTCCACTAAGAATTGGTCAGGGAAAGCACCATTTTCTTTCTTTTTAAACTTACTGTATTATTATGACCATAAGCCGCACCTAGGTTTTAGTGGAGGAAAATAGGGAAAAAAAATGTAGGAAAAAATGTAGTCATTACGCACTTATGGGGGAAAATGTGCTGCTAACACTGTTATGGGGGCAATATCCCCCAATTCTGTATTAGTGTCCCCCATCCTGGGCCCCTTTCAGTTATATATGTCGATCATTCTGGTGCATATGTCATTCTTCCTGGTAAATATGTTCCCTATATTTGTCCTATCCTGGTGTATATGGCTCGCATCCTGGTATATATGGCCCTCATCCTGGGCTCATCCTGGTATATATGATCCCTATCCTGGTATATATGGCTCTCATCCTGGTATATATGGCAATCATCATGGTATATATGGCCTTCATCCTGGGCTCATCCTCGTGTATATGATCCCCCATCCTGGGCCCATTCTGGAATATATCTTTTATCCTCGTATATATGTTCCTCATCTTGGTATTTACAGGTTAAAATGGGCCCCCTTACTTCTTGGGATGCAGGTTGCACCAATGATGTGTCTGCTTCTGCTGTCATCCTGGTATATATATCCCTCATCACGCTGCAGACATAAAAAAAAATGATTATACTCATCATCCCTCTGCTCCCCCAGTGTGCGGTCTCGTCTTTGACGGCAAGTGAATTCAGTGTGGAAGCGGCGCATCGCATGACGTCACTGCCACGCACCTGCAGTTACACGCGTATATCAGCTCCCGAAATATTCACTGCTCCCCATACCTGGGATTATGGACTTGGGGAGTAGTGAATATTCATTCTCTAATAGCAGACACACGTGATCACCCAGCTGCAGCATTAAGTTGGCGGCTGGGTGATCATGTGTGCCTGCTATTAAAGAGGATGAATATTCACTGCTCCCCACACACAATTCTACCCACCCCTCGATGCCAGCTTCAGTGCTCAGAGGTAGACGCGATTATGGGAGTGAGGAGCAGTGAATATTGAAGAGTGAGTATTGAAGTATATCACATTGTATATAATTGCATTTCAAAACTTGTTGTTTTGTTAATAAATACTTATAAATATATATTCTTCATGCCTGTCTTTCTGTTGTTTAGATGTGATGATTTTGCCTCAGAACCTCTGGAGTTGAGGCAGAGCTGTAGACATTTGACACAAAAATAGTGAGGGGAGAATTGAATCACACTGTATCTTAGTGTCACGCTAGGTACGGGAAAGTACCAAGCGCACGGAGGAAGGGAATGGAAGGGAAACCCTGTGTCTAGGAAGATGATGACCCCTGACTAAACCTACTGCTGGTCCCTGAGGTCCCTCATTACCCGAAATAGGTTTTGCACCTATGCGCCAAGCCGGATACCTGACCCTAGGTATCCCTAATGCTGGGCCCTAAATAGGGAACAGATGGGATGAGCTCTTTGTCAACCCCACTAAAGAACTATAGAAGACACAAGGGGGACACAAGGAAATGCATGATCTACTTATCATTAATGTCTCAGGAAGGAGTTCAGCAGAGCTTTCAGCAACAACACCACAGAGGAGAACAAGCCATCTGCTTGCAACCTCGGTTGGAAAGAACTGAAAATATCACCAGCACAATCCAAAGGAAGGAATGGGAATTTAAACACAAAGGGAATACTGATAATTAACAGGTGGGTGGAAGTCGAGCTCCTGCTGGGTCCAAAAGGGAGAGAGATAAATCCAGCAGGAATGCATTCTGTACGGACGCTGTGAGCATTGATGGCAAGAAACCACATGACTGTCTGTCACCCGTGACACCTAGCTATGTGGAAGTTATTAAGACATTCCGGTCCCAATTCATCACACTTTTATACCAAGAAAGGTCACACAAACTTTGAAAAGTCTCACATACTTGGCTTAACTCAGAGTCGGTGAAGAGCAAGTAACATTTATGATACCTCTGCTGGGGTTTTCGGAATTAATGGGGTTCTGTCACCAAGTGTTTAACTCATAATTAAACGGCAGAATAATATAAAGACAGGGACTCTGATTCCAATGATGTGTCACTTACTGGGTTGCTTGCTGTAGTTTTGATAAAACACTGTATTACCGCTAGGGAATTATCACTAGAGAACTAGTAAACCTGCTGCCATGAAAACAGAGAAGATCCTGCACTCGTGTTCAATATATATAAAACTTGACTTTTATTTATATTCCATTAAAAATCCAATATCAATCACATCCAGGATATAAAATCCCCATGAATGATGACATGTGGTGATGGTACGCGTTTCGAGCTGACACCCTCTTAATCTCAATCCAAGTAAACCTGCTGCCATGTATTCTCGTTCTCCATAAGCTCTGTATGACCCCACCCCACCCCACCCCTGATTGGCAGCTTTCTGTCTATGCTTATTGTACACAGCTGCCAATCAGTGATGTGGGTGGGGTTATACACAAGAGCATTTCAAGAAATGGTAGATCTTAAGCAGATAAAACTGATTTTTATCAAAACTTCAGCAAGCAGCCAAGTAAGTGACACATCGCTGGAATAAGGGTTTCTTCTTATACAGGTCGATTGGACACACGTTACAAGTAGCTTTGTTACTCTTAATCTATAAATCACATCCTGAAGCCATACACTATTAATTTTATATATTTAATCTGAAAAGTAAGCAGTGTTTACCTCAGGGGTGGGGAACCTCAGGCCCGCGGGAAGCATGCGGCCCGCCATGACCTTTTCTGTGGCCCCCCGGGCAGATTGCGGGGGACAGCAGTGTTCAAGCCGCCACTGCTGTCTTGCAGTCCACAGGCCCTTTAAATCCCCACATGCTCTGCTTCTGCATACCAGTGGGTTCTCCCGCTGTCCAGTGCCAGCTTGCTCAGGACTTATTTTGTGGGCAGGTTTAGCGCTCTGCGCTTCCATCCCACAGCAGCTTCATAGCTTCCAGCGGCGTGTGCCCGCCCTCTGGTGGTGTGCCTCCTCTCCGGTGCTGTGAGTCTGGCGCTGCTGTGTGTCCAGCGCCTGCCCTCTGCTGCTCTGTGCCCCGTCCAGTGCTTTGTGTCCCGCCCCCCCCAGTTCTGTGTACCATCCTCCCCTCAGAGTTGCGTGCAACCCTCAATGCTGTGTATCCTCGCCAGGTTTGTGTCCCCCCAGTGATGTCAGGGCTCCTCAAGAGCTGTGTGCAGCCCCCCAGTGATGTCTGTGCTCCCCCCAGTAATGTCTGTGCTCTCCCCAGTGATGTCTGTGCTCCCCAGTGATTTTGTGCTCCCCCCAGTGATTTCTGTGCCTTCCCCCCCAGTGATGTCTGTGCCCTCCCCAGCAATGTCTGTACCCTGCAGTGATGTCTGTTCCCTCCCCAGTGATGTCTGTACCCTCCCCAGCAATGTCTGTACCCTGCAGTGATGTCTGTGCCCTCCCCAGTGATGTTTGTACCCTGCAGTGATGTCTGTGTCATTCCCAGTGATTTCAAATATATAGGTGTACGGCACTCCTGGGGTTATGATTGGTGCTCAGAAAGGGTCCAACTCTGTATTCATATAGAAAGAAGAATCCGGCACTCGATATTGTAGCGGAAAAAAGATGATCCCTTTAATTGGTATAATGTCAATATCATCGATGTTTCGGTCTATATGACCTTCCTCATATATACACTGTCAAAATGTGCTGGACACAAAGAAAACAGATAATCAGCTGTGAAATGCTGTGCACAGCAGGTGAGGGATATGTGATGAGAAAGAGGCACAATGGTAAATACATTATGTTAAAAAGTATAAGCCAACCATGAATAATCAGCAGTCACTGGAGGGAAAACACCTGACCAGGTGGAGAAAGTGAATACTGCACGCCTGCGGATAGCGGTGTCGCTGTGGTGAATGGCGTGACTGAGCTGTGATAGGGTGGGCTGTTTAAACCTCCAAGTGAGTGGTGATAGGTGCCGCAGGACCGGAAGTGACGCGGATCCTGATGGCGGCGCGCATATACATCTCGCTGAAATTTTTTTTTTTTTTTTAAAAAAAGATAGGTGCAAAATATATATATATAAAATTTTCAATATTATATAAACAAATACATAGGTATACTAATGGATAAAATGTATTATCTTTAGTTAAAAGCAAAAAACTCAATGTCATTGTTTAATCCATAAGGTTTAAGAGTATTTCATTCAAACATCCATTGGCTTTCTGCTCTCGACATTTTTTAATAACCCCCCCTCCCCGTCTCCAGTCTTCCATTATTTTTTGGATCCCCCAAACTTGTGAACCAGAGAAGGATCCTCCATGTGTTTTCATATAATGTATAGAGAGGGGGTGTTTAGTACACTTTTTCTTCACATTTCTAATATGTTTTTATTTACAAATACAATTCGATATATATATATATATATATATATATATATATATATGGGGTCAAAAATTATCTCAAAGAATATTGAAAACCCCAGAATTATAAAATTATCCTTTATTATAACAAAGCTAAAATTGACTCACAATAAACACATTCAATGTCTCAACTGGGTTCAGCCAGTTAGGGGGTAAGTGAACAAATAGCAGCGCACAATTTATAAAGATATTCACATTATAGATATTAGAGGGTTTGTGTACAATTCATACTAATATTCAATTTTTGCCCTCCAAACCCCTGCTAAGCTCACTGCCAATCAATGGTATAGGAGCTGACTATAGAGACAAAAAGATTTTTTGTCTCCATGTCCAGTTCCAACCTTTACCCAGTTATAGACCTATAATATATAACCACAGATATCCAGATATCACCCCTAGTAAACCCTATTGATGTTTTCATTGACTGCTATTCAATATCCATATCACAGTCTTAATTAAAAAAAAAAAAAAACACAGAGGAAAAACAGGGATGATCTTCAAAATTGGGTGCACCCTGGAATACCTTCAGGTTATTCCCAACAGAACCAAAACCCAACATATAGTGCAAACCCATCCATTGAACTGTTGATTTAAATATCGTGCACACCATGAAATGCCAAAAGAGGTCACTCCCTACAGGACAGAGACTTAATATCGGCCTAAGACCGTCATCTGAACTATCGATGTACTGGTCCTATCCGGCACTCTACACTTTATCTGAGGTGTTTGGGGTAAGTGACATTGGTTGTACTTGTTTGTGTATTTGGAATCAGCTGACTGGGTTTATCCTATGTAGTTTTGGGGCGACAGTGGTATATATATATATGTATCTTTGGGCTCTCCATTTTATTTTATATGGAGTAGACCTATAATGGTGAAGTGATCATTTATATATGTGAAGTGGGATAATCACAGTATCTAATGGTTTGGGGACGATCCTGATTTTCAGGAATTTCTATCTTTTTCCCTAAACACTAAAATAGTGGGACTATTTTATAGCTTTATATAGCTAAAGACCTTAATGGATTAGTCTTCTTATGTATATATTAAGAAGTATGTTTCATCTATACTGAGAGACTGTATATATTTCTCTCCCCCTTTTCTAGATCCATATTGAATATTGATATTAAACTCATGGATCAATAAAACCTCCTGATGAACCCTTTGGCTCTATCATACAAGGGGGGAAACGCGTCGAGGTGTAAGGTGTAAATTGTATCCTAAAGAGTGTGGACCTATCAAGCACAGTGTGTCTAACCATTACCAAAAGGAACCTGCGACATGTCACGCTTCTGAAATCAACTACCTCTGTGAAGAAGGATATTTATAAAATATTTCCCTTCAGAATAATTTCCAGTGGATGTGTGATAAATTATTCATCTATCAAGAATCCTATCAAGGAACAAGTTGTGGTTATTGGACTGTTTATTTTATACCATCTGTGGCATATATGTGTGTGTTTGTTTTACTATGGAAATTTTTCTAAGTTAACAGTTCAGATGACGGTCTTAGGCCGATATTAAGTCTCTGTCCTGTAGGGAGTGACCTCTTTTGGCATTTCATGGTGTGCACGATATTTAAATCAACAGTTCAATGGATGGGTTTGCACTATATGTTGGGTTTTGGTTCTGTTGGGAATAACCTGAAGGTATTCCAGGGTGCACCCAATTTTGAAGATCATCCCTGTTTTTCCTCTGTGTTTTTTTTTTTTTAATTAAGACTGTGATATGGATATTGAATAGCAGTCAATGAAAACATCAATAGGGGTTACTAGGGGTGATATCTGGATATCTGTGGTTATATATTACTAGAAGGTGGCCCGATTCTACGCATCGGGTATTCTAGAATTTACGTATTGTGTAGTTAATGTATGATTTTTGTTATATATATCTATATACAGTTAGGTCCAGAAATATTTGGACAGTGACACAAGTTTCGTTATTTTAGCTGTTTACAAAAACATGTTCAGAAATACAATTATATATATAATATGGGCTGAAAGTGCACACTCCCAGCTGCAATATGAGAGTTTTCACATCCAAATCGGAGAAAGGGTTTAGGAATCATAGCTCTGTAATGCATAGCCTCCTCTTTTTCAAGGGACCAAAAGTAATTGGACAAGGGACTCTAAGGGCTGCAATTAACTCTGAAGGCGTCTCCCTCGTTAACTTGTAATCAATGAAGTACTTAAAAGGTCTGGGGTTGATTACAGGTGTGTGGTTTTGCATTTGGAAGCTGTTGCTGTGACCAGACAACATGCGGTCTAAGGAACTCTCAATTGAGGTGAAGCAGAACATCCTGAGGCTGAAAAAAAAGAAAAAATCCATCAGAGAGATAGCAGACATGCTTGGAGTAGCAAAATCAACAGTCGGGTACATTCTGAGAAAAAAGGAATTGACTGGTGAGCTTGGGAACTCAAAAAGGCCTGGGCGTCCACGGATGACAACAGTGGTGGATGATCGCCGCATGCTTTCTTTGGTGAAGAAGAACCCGTTCACAACATCAACTGAAGTCCAGAACACTCTCAGTGAAGTAGGTGTATCTGTCTTTAAGTCAACAGTAAAGAGAAGACTCCATGAAAGTAAATACAAAGGGTTCACATCTAGATGCAAACCATTCATCAATTCCAAAAATAGGCAGGCCAGAGTTAAATTTGCTGAAAAACACCTCATGAAGCCAGCTCAGTTCTGGAAAAGTATTCTATGGACAGATGAGACCAAGATCAACCTGTACCAGAATGATGGGAAGAAAAAAGTTTGGAGAAGAAAGGGAACGGCACATGATCCAAGGCACACCACATCCTCTGTAAAACATGGTGGAGGCAACGTGATGGCATGGGCATGCATGGCTTTCAATGGCACTGGGTCACTTGTGTTTATTGATGACATAACAGCAGACAAGAGTAGCCGGATGAATTCTGAAATGTACCGGGATATACTTTCAGCCCAGATTCAGCCAAATGCCGCAAAGTTGATCGGACGGCGCTTCATAGTACAGATGGACAATGACCCAAAGCATACAGCCAAAGCTACCCAGGAGTTCATGAGTGCAAAAAAGTGGAACATTCTGCAATGGCCAAGTCAATCACCAGATCTTAACCCAATTGAGCATGCATTTCACTTGCTCAAATCCAGACTTAAGACGGAAAGACCCACAAACAAGCAAGACCTGAAGGCTGCGGCTGTAAAGGCCTGGCAAAGCATTAAGAAGGAGGAAACCCAGCGTTTGGTGATGTCCATGGGTTCCAGACTTAAGGCAGTGATTGCCTCCAAAGGATTCGCAACAAAATATTGAAAATAAAAATATTTTGTTTGGGTTTGGTTTATTTGTCCAATTACTTTTGACCTCCTAAAATGTGGAGTGTTTGTAAAGAAATGTGTACAATTCCTACAATTTCTATCAGATATTTTTGTTCAAACCTTCAAATTAAACGTTACAATCTGCACTTGAATTCTGTTGTAGAGGTTTCATTTTAAATCCAATGTGGTGGCATGCAGAGCCCAACTCGCGAAAATTGTGTCACTGTCCAAATATTTCTGGACCTAACTGTATATATATAGATGTTGTTGTGTGTAGTTACCAAGTGTTTGTGTAGGAGCTGTACATGTTCTGGGTGTTGTCTGGGTGTGGCGGGGGGTGAGAGCGGTGTTGTGTGTGTGTTGCGTTGTTTGTTGAGCGCTGTGTGTCTGTAGCGTTGTGTGTGTGTGTGTTGCGCGGTTTGTGTGGGTGTGGTGTGTTTTGGGGGGAGGTATGTTTTGTGTAATGTGTGTGTTGCATGATATGTGCGTATATTTATGTATGCCGCGGTGTTTGTGTGTTGGGTGTTGTGTGTGTGCAGCGTTGTCTGTGTGTGTGGGTGTCTGTGTAGGGCGGTGTTTGTGGTTCCCAGTGTGTGTGTGGTGTGTTGTGTGTGTTGGGGGAGGTGTGCACCTCCCATCGTGCTCCATCCGCCATGCTGCGCACCCCCCATCGTGCTCCATCCGCCATGCTGCGCACTCCCAAACGTGCTCCATCCGCCATGCTGCGCACTCCCAAACGTGGTCCATCCGCCATGCTGCGCACTCCCAAACGTGCTCCATCCCCCATGCTGCGCACTCCTCATCGTGCTCCATCCCCCATGCTGCGCACCCCCCATCGTGCACCATCCCCCATGCTGCACCAGCATCAGCCTCTCTCCTCCCAGCATCAGCCTCTCTCCTCCCAGCATCAGCCTCTCTCCTCCCAGCATCAGCCTCTCTCCTCCCAGCCTCAGCCTCCCCCAGCATCAGCCTCCCTCTCCCAGCCTTCCCAAGGATCAGCCTCTCTCCTCCCAGCCTCCGTCCTCCCAGCCTTCCCCAGCATCAGCTTTCCCCTCCCAGTCTCCCTCAGCATCAGCCTCTCTCCTCCCAGCCTCAGCCTCTCTCCTTCCAGCCTCCCCCAGCATCAGCCTCTCTCCTTCCAGCCTCCCTCAGCATCAGCCTCCCCTTCCCAGCCTTCCCCAGGATCAGCCTCTCTCCTCCCAGCCTCCTTCCTCCCAGCCTCCCCCTCCCAGCCTCCCTCAGCATCAGCCTTCCCCTCCCAGTCTCCCCCAGCATCAGCCTCCCCAAGCATCAGCCTCCACCAGCATCAACCTCTCTCCTTCCAGCCTCCCCCAGCATCAGCCTCCCCAAGCATCAGCCTCCACCAGCATCAGCCTCCCTCGTCCCAGCCTCCCCCAGCATCAGCCTCCCCCAGCATCAGCCTCCCCCTCCCAGCCTCCCCCAGCATCAGCCTCTCTCCTCCCAGCATCAGCCTCTCTCCTCCCAGCATCAGCCTCTCCTCTCTGTCCCCAGCATCAGCCTCTCTCCTCCCAGCCTTCCCCAGCATCAGCCTCTCTCCTCCCAGCCTCCCCCAGCATCAGCCTCCCCCAGCATAAGCGTCTCTTCTTCCAGCCTCCCCCAGCATCAGCCTCTCTCCTTCCAGCCTCCCCCAGCATCAGCCTCCCTCTCCCAGCCTTCCCCAGGATCAGCCTCTCTCCTCCCAGCCTCCGTCCTCCCAGCCTTCCCCAGCATCAGCTTTCCCCTCCCAGCCTCCCTCAGCATCAGCCTTCCCCAGCATCAGCCTCTCTCCTCCCAGCCTCAGCCTCTCTCCTTCCAGCCTCCCGCAGCATCAGCCTCTCTCCTTCCAGCCTCCCTCAGCATCAGCCTCCCCTTTCCAGCCTTCCCCAGGATCAGCCTCTCTCCTCCCAGCCTCCTTCCTCCCAGCCTCCCCCTCCCAGCCTCCTTCAGCATCAGCCTCCCCCTCCCAGCCTTCCCCAAGATCAGCCTCTCTGCTCCCAGCCTCCTCCAGCACGCCGTGCTACTCTGCCGACACTCACACACCCGATCGCATACACTCACACACACCCGATCGCATACACTCACACACACCCGATCGCATACACTCACACACACCCGATCGCATACACTCACACACACAGACACTGACGATATCGCACATACGCGCTCACACTCACAACATCCGGAGATACCACATGCTTCTGGCCATGTGATCCTCCGTCAGGTCCTGGAAGGTCACAACAGCACAGTATCGAGGCCGAGAAGCAAGGGATATCGCCGGATACTGTGAGTGTGTGGATGCGATGTGATGTGTATGTGAGGTGTGTGTGAGGTGTGTGTGAGAGTGAGTGTGATCTGATGTGTGTGTATGTGTGTGTGTGTGCTGTTATGTGTGTGCGTGTGGATCTTCCGCCGCTGCAGGACCTTGATGCGCTTGTAACCAGCTGGTAACTATGCTAGCATGGTTACCAACGTATCCACACCACTCCCGTGCGAGCGGGGGGCGGGGGGGGGGAAGTACAGTACTCACCTTCGTGACAGCCGTGTCAGTTCGGGGAATGCGCGGGGGGGAGGGGGGCGGGGCCAGAGCTAGCGTGCATTGCGTGAGGGGGGCGGGGCGTGGCCGAATTGCCAATGCCTGCAGGGTGCCGGGGCGAGAGGCCAATCTGTGGGGGGGTGGAGCCTGGGCGAGTGGCTGGCCAATCCGTGTGGGGGCGCAGCCTGGGCGAGCGGCCAATCCGTGGGGGGGCGGGGCCATGGCGAGCCCAGCGGCCAATCAGCTTTGTGTCACCGTAAGGACACAATTTTGAAGCATGACAGACAGACAGACAGAATAAGGCAATTATATATATAGATAGGTCTATAACTGGGTAAAGGTTGGAACTGGACATAGAGACGAAAAATCTTTTTGTCTCTATAGTCAGCTCCTATACCATTGATTGGCAGTGAGCTTAGCAGGGGTTTTGAGGGCAAAAATCGAATATTAGTATAAATTGTACACAAACCCTCTAATATCTATAATGTGAATATCTTTATAAATTGTGCACTGCTATTTGTTCACTTACCCCCTAACTGGCTGAACCCAGTTGAGACATTGAATGTGTTTATTGTGTCTGTGAGTCAATTTTAGCTTTGTTATAATAAAGGATAATTTTATAATTCCGGGGTTTTCAATATTCTTTGAGATAATTTTTGACCCCATATATATATATATATATATATATATATATATATATATATATATATATATATATATATATATATATATATATATATATATATATATATATATATACTAAAAGGTGGCCCGATTCTACGCATCGGGTATTCTAGAATTTACGTATTGTGTAGTTAATGTATGATTTTTATTATATATATCTATATATATATATATAGATGTTGTTGTGTGTAATTACCAAGTGTTTGTGTAGGGGCTGTACATGTTCTGGGTGTTGTCTGGGTGTGGCGGGGGGTGAGAGAGGTGTTGTGTGTGTGTTGCGTGTGTTGCGTTGTTTGTTGAGCGCTGTGTGTCTGTAGCGTTGTGTGTGTGTGTGTTGCGGGGTTTGTGTGGGTGTGGTGTGTTTTGGGGGGAGGTATGTTTTGTGCAATGTGTGTGTTGCATGATATGTGCGTATATTTATGTATGCCGCGGTGTTTGTGTGTTGGGTGTTGTGTGTGTGCAGCGTTGTCTGTGTGTGTGGGTGTCTGTGTAGGGCGGTGTTTGTGGTTCCCAGTGTGTGTGTGGTGTGTTGTGTGTGTTGGGGGAGGTGTGCACCTCCCATCGTGCTCCATCCGCCATGCTGCGCACCCCCCATCGTGCTCCATCCGCCATGCTGCGCACTCCCAAACGTGCTCCATCCGCCATGCTGCGCACTTTCAAACGTGCTCCATCTGCCATGCTGCGCACTCCCAAACGTGCTCCATCCACCATGCTGCGCACTCCCAAACGTGCTCCATCCCCCATGCTGCACCAGCATCAGCCTCTCTGCCCCCAGCATCAGCCTCTCTCCTCCCAGCATCAGCCTCTCTCCTCCCAGCATCAGCCTCTCTCCTCCCAGCATGAGCCTCTCTGTCCCCAGCATCAGCCTCTCTCCTCCCAGCATCAGCCTCTCTCCTCCCAGCATCAGCCTCTCTCCTCCCAGCCTCAGCCTCCCCCAGCATCAGCCTCCCTCTCCCAGCCTTCCCAAGGATCAGCCTCTCTCCTCCCAGCCTCCGTCCTCCCAGCCTTCCCCAGCATCAGCTTTCCCCTCCCAGCCTCCCTCAGCATCAGCCTCTCTCCTCCCAGCCTCAGCCTCTCTCCTTCCAGCCTCCCCCAGCATCAGCCTCTCTCCTTCCAGCCTCCCTCAGCATCAGCCTCCCCTTCCCAGCCTTCCCCAGGATCAGCCTCTCTCCTCCCAGCCTCATTCCTCCCAGCCTCCCCCTCCCAGCCTCCCTCAGCATCAGCCTTCCCCTCCCAGTCTCCCCCAGCATCAGCCTCCCCAAGCATCAGCCTCCACCAGCATCAGCCTCTCTCCTTCCAGCCTCCCCCAGCATCAGCCTCCCCAAGCATCAGCCTCCACCAGCATCAGCCTCCCTCGTCCCAGCCTCCCCCAGCATCAGCCTCCCCCAGCATCAGCCTCTCTCCTCCCAGCATCAGCCTCTCTCCTCCCAGCATCAGCCTCTCCTCTCTGTCCCCAGCATCAGCCTCTCTCCTCCCAGCCTTCCCCAGCATCAGCCTCTCTCTTCCCAGCCTCCCCCAGCATCAGCCTCCCCCAGCATCAGCGTCTCTTCTTCCAGCCTCCCCCAGCATCAGCCTCTCTCCTTCCAGCCTCCCCCAGCATCAGCCTCCCTCTCCCAGCCTTCCCCAGGATCAGCCTCTCTCCTCCCAGCCTCCGTCCTCCCAGCCTTCCCCAGCATCAGCTTTCCCCTCCCAGCCTCCCTCAGCATCAGCCTTCCCCAGCATCAGCCTCTCTCCTCCCAGCCTCAGCCTCTCTCCTTCCAGCCTCCCGCAGCATCAGCCTCTCTCCTTCCAGCCTCCCTCAGCATCAGCCTCCCCTTCCCAGCCTTCCCCAGGATCAGCCTCTCTCCTCCCAGCCTCCTTCCTCCCAGCCTCCCCCTCCCAGCCTCCTTCAGCATCAGCCTTCCCCTCCCAGTCTCCCCCAGCATCAGCCTCCCCCTCCCAGCCTTCCCCAAGATCAGCCTCTCTGCTCCCAGCCTCCTCCAGCACGCCGTGCTCCTCTGCCGACACTCACACACCCGATCGCATACACTCACACACACCCGATCGCATACACTCACACACACCCGATCACATACACTCACACACACCCGATCGCATACACTCACACACACCCGATCGCATACACTCACACACACAGACACTGACGATATCGCACATACGCGCTCACACTCACAACATCCGGAGATACCACATGCTTCTGGCCATGTGATCCTCCGTCAGGTCCTGGAAGGTCACAACAGCACAGTATCGAGGCCGAGAAGCAAGGGATATCGCCGGATGCTGTGTGTGGATGCGATGTGATGTGTATGTGAGGTGTGTGTGAGGTGTGTGTGAGAGTGAGTGTGATCTGATGTGTGTGTATGTGTGTGTGTGTGCTGTTATGTGTGTGCATGTGGATCTTCTGCCGCTGCAGGACCTTGATGCGCTTGTAACCAGCTGGTAACTATGCTAGCATGGTTACCAACGTATCCACACCACTCCCGTGCGAGCGGGTGGCGGGGGGGAGTACAGTACTCACCACCGTGACAGCCGTGTCAGTTCGGGGAATGCGCGGGGGGGGGGCGGGGCCAGAGCTAGCGTGCATTGCGTGAGGGGGTGGGGCGTGGCCGAATTGCCAATGCCTGCAGGGTGCCGGGGCGAGAGGCCAATCTGTGGGGGGGCGGAGCCTGGGCGAGCGGCTGGCCAATCCGTGTGGGGGCGCAGCCTGGGCGAGCGGCCAATCCGTGGGGGGGCGGGGCCATGGCGAGCCCAGCGGCCAATCAGCTTTGTGTCACCGTAAGGACACAATTTTGGAGCATGACAGACAGACAGACAGACAGAATAAGGCAATTATATATAGATATCGAATTGTATTTGTAAATAAAAACATATTAGAAATGTGAAGAAAAAGTGTACTAAACACCCCCTCTCTATACATTATATGAAAACACATGGAGGATCCTTCTCTGGTTCACAAGTTTGGGGGATCCAAAAAATAATGGAAGACTGGAGAGGGGGGGTTATTAAAAAATGTCGAGAGTAGAAAGCCAATGGATGTTTGAATGAAATACTCTTAAACCTTATGGATTAAACAATGACATTGAGTTTCTAGCTTTTAACTAAAGATAATACATTTTATCCATTAGTATACCTATGTATTTGTTTATATAATATTGAAAATTTTTATATATATATTTTGCACCTATCTTTTTTTTTTTAAAAAAAAAAAATTTCAGCGAGATGTATATGCGCGCCGCCATTAGGATCCGCATCACTTCCGGTCCCGCGGCACCTATCACCACTCACTTGGAGGTTTAAAAAGCCCGCCCTTTCATAGCTCAGTCGCGCCATTCACCACAGCGACACCGCTATCCGCAGGCGTGCATTATTCACTTTCTCCACCTGGTCAGGTGTTTTCCCTCCAGTGACTCCTGATTATTCATGGTTGGCTTATACTTTTTAACATAATGTATTCACCATTGTGCCTCTTTCTCATCACATATCCCTCACCTGCTGTGCACAGCATTTCACACCTGATTATCTGTTTTCTTTGTGTCCAGCACGTTTTGACAGTGTATACATGAGGAAGGTCATATAGACCGAAACGTCGATGATATTGACATTATACCAATTAAAGGGATCATCTTTTTTCCGCTACAATATCGAGTGCCGGATTCTTCTTTCTATATGAATACGGAGTTGGACCCTATCTGAGCACCAATCATAACCCCAGGAGTGCCGTACACCTATATATTTGAAATCACTGGGAATGACACAGACATCACTGCAGGGTACAGACATTGCTGGGGAGGGTACAGACATCACTGGGTATAGCACAGACATCACTGCAGGGTACAGACATTGCTGGGAATGGCACAGACATCACTGGGGGGAAGGCACAGAAATCACTGGGGGGAGCACAAACATCACTGGGGAGCACAGACATCACTGGGGAGAGCACAGACATTACTGGGGGGAGCACAGACATCACTGGGGGGCTGCACACAGCTCTTGAGGAGCCCTGACATCACTGGGGGGACACAAACCTGGGGAGGATACACAGCATTGAGGGTTGCACGCAACTCTGAGGGGAGGATGGTACACAGAACTGGGGGGACGGGACACAAAGCACTGGACGGGGCACACAGCAGCAGAGGGCAGGCGCTGGACACACAGCAGCGCCAGACTCACAGCACCGGAGAGGAGGCACACCACCAGAGGGCGGGCACACGCCGCTGGAAGCTATGAAGCTGCTGTGGGATGGAAGCGCAGAGCGCTAAACCTGCCCACAAAATAAGTTCCGAGCAAGCTGGCACTGGACAGCGGGAGAACCCACTGGTATGCAGAAGCAGAGCATGTGGGGATTTAAAGGGCCTGTGGACTGCAAGACAGCAGTGGCGGCTTGAACACTGCTGTCCCCCGCAATCTGCCCAGGGGCCGCAGAGAAGGTCATGGCGGGCCGCATGCTTCCCGCAGGCCTGAGGTTCCCCACCCCTGAGGTAAACACTGCTTACTTTTCAGATTAAATATATAAAATTAATAGTGTATGGCTTCAGGATGTGATTTATAGATTAAGAGTAACAAAGCTACTTGTAACGTATGTCCAATCGACCTGTATAAGAAGAGACCCTTATTCCAGCGATGTGTCACTTACTTGGCTGCTTGCTGAAGTTTTGATAAAAATCAGTTTTATCTGCTTAAGATCTACCAGTTCTTGAAATGCTCTTGTGTATAACCCCACCCACATCACTGATTGGCAGCTGTGTACAATAAGCATAGACAGAAAGCTGCCAATCAGGGGTGGGGTGGGGTCATACAGAGCTTATGGAGAACGAGAATACATGGCAGCAGGTTTACTTGGATTGAGATTAAGAGCGTGTCAGCTCGAAACGCGTACCATCACCACATCTCATCATTCATGGGGATTTTATATCCTGGATGTGATTGATATTGGATTTTTAATGGAATATAAATAAAAGTCAAGTTTTATATATATTGAACACGAGTGCCGGATCTTCTCTGTTTTCATGGCAGCAGGTTTACTAGTTCTCTAGTGATAATTCCCTAGCGGTAATACAGTGTTTTATCAAAACTACAGCAAGCAACCCAGTAAGTGACACATCATTGGAATCAGAGTCCCTGTCTTTATATTATTCTGCCGTTTAATTATGAGTTAAACACTTGGTGACAGAACCCCATTAATTCCGAAAACCCCAGCATAGGTATCATACATGTTACTTGCTCTTCACCGACTCTGAGTTAAGCCAAGTATGTGAGACTTTTCAAAGTTTGTGTGACCTTTCTTGGTATAAAAGTGTGATGAATTGGGACCGGAATGTCTTAATAACTTCCACATAGCTAGGTGTCACGGGTGACAGACAGTCATGTGGTTTCTTGCCATCAATGCTCACAGCGTCCGTACAGAATGCATTCCTGCTGGATTTATCTCTCTCCCTTTTGGACCCAGCAGGAGCTCGACTTCCACCCACCTGTTAATTATCAGTATTCCCTTTGTGTTTAAATTCCCATTCCTTCCTTTGGATTGTGCTGGTGATATTTTCAGTTCTTTCCAACCGAGGTTGCAAGCAGATGGCTTGTTCTCCTCTGTGGTGTTGTTGCTGAAAGCTCTGCTGAACTCCTTCCTGAGACATTAATGATAAGTAGATCATGCATTTCCTCGTGTCCCCCCTGTGTCTCTCTATAGTTGTTTAGTGGGATTGATAAAGAGCGCATCCCATCTGTTCCCTATTTAGGGCCCAGCATTAGGGATACCTAGGGTCAGGTATCCGGCTTGGCACATAGGTGCAAAACCTATTTCGGGTAATAAGGGACCTCAGGGACCAGCAGTAGGTTTAGTCAGGGGTCATCATCTTCCTAGACACAGGGTTTCCCTTCCATTCCCTTCCTCCGTGCGCTTGGTACTTCCCCGTACCTAGCGTGACACTAAGATACAGTGTGATTCAATTCTCCCCTCCCTATTTTTGTGTCAAATGTCTACAGCTCTGCCTCAACTCCAGAGGTTCTGAGGCAAAATCATCACATCTAAACAACAGAAAGCCAGGCATGAAGAATATATATTTATAAGTATTTATTAACAAAACAACAAGTTTTGAAATGCAATTATATACAATGTGATTTACTTCAATACTCACTCTTCAATATTCACTGCTCCTCACTCCCATAATCGCGTCTACCTCCCGGCACTGAAGCCGGCATCGACGGGGGGGGTAGAATTGTGTGTGGGGAGCAGTGAATATTCATCCTCTTTAATAGCATGCACACATGATCACCCAGCCGCCAACTTAATGCTGCAGCTGAGTGATCATGCGTGTCTGCTATTAGAGAATGAATATTCACTACTCCCCAAGTCCATAATCCCAGGTATGGGGAGCAGTGAATATTTCGGGAGCTGATGTACGCGTGTAACTGCAGGTGCATGGCAGTGACGTCATGCGATGCGCCGCTTCCACACTAAATTCACTTGCCGTCAAAGACGAGACCGCACACTGGGGGAACAGAGGGATGATGAGTATAATCATTTTTTTTTATGTCTGCAGCGTGATGAGGGACATATATACCAGGATGACAGCAGAAGCAGACACATCATTGGTGCAACCTGCATCCCAAGAAGTAAGGGGGCCCATTTTAACCTGTAAATACCAAGATGAGGAACATATATACGAGGATAAAAGATATATTCCAGAATGGGCCCAGGATGGGGATCATATACACCAGGATGAGCCCAGGATGAAGGCCATGTATACCATGATGATTGCCATATATACCAGGATAGGGATCATATATACCAGGATGAGCCCAGGATGAGGGCCATATATACCAGGATGCGAGCCATATACACCAGGAAAGGACAAATATAGGGAACATATTTACCAGGAAGAATGACATATACACCAGAATGATCGACATATATAACTGAAAGGGGCCCAGGATGGGGGACACTAATACAGAATTGGGGGATATTGCCCCCATAACAGTGTTAGCAGCACATTTTCCCCCATAAGTGCGTAATGACTACATTTTTTCCTACAATATTTTTCCCTATTTTCCTCCACTAAAACCTAGGTGCGGCTTATGGTCATAATAATACAGTAAGTTTAAAAAGAAAGAAAATGGTGCTTTCCCTGACCAATTCTTAGTGGAGCAATTGATTTTTGGATAAAACCCATTGAATCACGGTACATCATGATGATTTCTCCTATGTGACTCATCTCACAACAGGACCTGATTATTGATAAAAATATATGCAAAATTCTGAATACAAAAATGGCTCCTCTACTGTGTGGGTTTTCTCATAGTCGACAAGAATTGATTTACCAGTTAAACATTTAAATTATTCACAACATGAAAAAGGTTTCTTTCCTGTGCAGCCTCTTCACATGTTTAACAAGATCTGATTTCTGAGAAAAACATTTCCCACATTCAGAACATAAAAATGGTTTATCTCCTGTGTGAACCTTTTCATGGTCAAAAAGAGATGATTTCCTAGTAAAACATTTCCCACATTCTGAACATGAAAATGGCTTCTCCCCTGTGTGAGATCTTTGATGCCTAACAAGTTCTGATTTCTGGTAAAAATATTTCCCACATTCTGAACATAAAAATGGCTTCTCCCCTGTGTGAATTCTTTGATGCCTAACAAGTTCTGATTTATGGTTAAAACATTTCCCACATTCTGAACATGAAAATGGCTTCGCCCCTGTGTGATTTTTCTGATGCCTAACAAGTTCTGATTTCTGAACAAAAGATTTCTCACACTCTGAACAAGAAAATGGCTTCTCCCCTGTGTGATATTTTTGATGATAAATAAGGTTTGATTTTCGAGCAAAACATTTCTCACATTCTGGGCATGAAAACGGTTTCTCCCTTGTAGGAGCGGTTTCATGTACCATATCACTTCTGTAACTTTTATTTTGCTTACAATTCTGTGATAAATCGGAATTTTGGACTTGTTTGAAAAGATCATGTGATAAAGCTTTCCGAGGAAGGACTGGTGGTATATCTGGGACAGCATCATGCTCTTCATATGTATCATGTCTGATACTGTCATCATCTGTTATAAATTCTGAAGATATTAGATTTCCATCTGAACCCCCAATACAGTCATCTGCTAAAAATAAACACAATGTTATTATTTTGAATGATATTATCTCGAAAGTACATTTATTTTTTTAAACCATAACACCAGAAATTAAAATGAGGAAAAAATGTATTCTGAATCTGTTTTCCAATGTCAACATCTAAGAGCTACATCTTCGTTAATTCGGATCTCCCATTCCTAGCACCAGTTCTCTGGAATGTGCTGCAGTAAATAATGTTATGGATTATCACAATGTGACTGCAGGATTATCAGGGACAGGTGGCTCCTATACTGTCCCTCATGCTAGGAGACCTTAAGCTATTCCTAACCTCTGGATTACCACTGAAGTTGGAGATGGCGGAGTCCCATGCCTTACTACTCCCCTGAACAGATCAAATACGTTATAGCCCTGGGGAAGGAAGGGGCAGGAATATGATGGAAACATAGATTAAGACAGATGGGACACATTGCAAACTCACAGAAATAAACAGTGAGGGACTAAGGAGAAAAGCAAGAGCAGGAAGGCAGCAACAAAAAGACAAAAAGGGTTAACACCACAACAGCTCACAGCAATAATACACAACAACCACCAGTATATCTGGAGAATAACTCTTGCTAGCCTCCCCAAGCCTGTGGTTCGACGTAAAAGCAGGTAGCAGGGTCTTGCGAGCTGTGCAGATAACCATTAGGGCTCCAGTTCATCAAGACCAGAGATGGACACTGAAAAATGATGTTAGGGACTAGAGTAAGATTTCTGGCATAGCGAATGCCACAGTTTGTTACGAATTAAAGAAGCCATGGCATCACACCCTTCTTCTGGTCATGCTCTGCCTATTTTGGCAAAGCTGGTTAAAACTGGCGTGAACACACACACACACACACCAGCCTGTCGCCTTTTCAGCTTTAGACTTCTGTAATTAAGAGATCTTTGGTCACATGACATGTTGTCAAAAACGTCCTTAAGCAGTCCTAAAATCGACATATAAACACTGGGGCCCTTAGGAGAATGGGGGCCCTATGAAATTGTCCAGTTTGCCCTCCCTTTCCTCTAATGCCAGTCCTGCATGCCAGCCTGTCTTTTGTTCAGTTCTTTTAGACTCCTGCAATTAAGAGACCTTTGGTTACATCATGTCACATGACTTTGAAATCATCAAAGGTCCTTAAACAACCTTAGAATACAACTGATGTGGTCACTAAGAGAGTGGGGTTCCAGTGAAATTGCGCAGTTTGACACCTCCCAACGTTGGCTCTGACTGTAACTAGGGCTTATTTTTGGAGTAGGGCTTATATTTCAAGCATTCTCCAAAAATCCCATAAAATCATGCTAGGTCTTATTTTCGGTGTAGGTCATCTTTTCAGGGAAACAGGGTATTCATGAACCTTCTGCAGGTCTTTGAGTTGCCTTCATAACAACATAGAGAAGACATTAGAAACAAACAGCAGAAGAAGCAGAAGCAAAGAAAATACAGCTGAAAAACCCAGAGCAGAAAGTCTAAAAATGTAAACACAAAATTAGTGCAGAAAGTACATGAGTAGATATCTCTTACTGGATAGAGCTGGAGGAAACACATCCTGAGGAACATCGGGATCTATTTGTTTACAGTCCTGTGGGAGAAGAGGACGGGGACATCTCTCTGGTGTTGTCCTCCTACTGGATAGAACTGGAGGAGACACATACAGGGACTGAATTCATTCCTTACATACAGATAATTATAGGCCGTGTGTATTTAGTCCTGTCTATTACCTGGTGATGTGAGGGGCTGGGGAACCTCCATCATGACGTCCTTGTATAGATCTTTGTGTCCTTCTAAATACTCCCACTCCTCCATGGAGAAATAGACGGTGACGTCCTGACACCTTATAGGAACCTGACACATACAATGATACCATCACCCCCCGATCCCTTCATAGCATTACTGTATAATGTCCCAGCATTCCCAGCAGTGTCACCTCTCCAGTCAGCAGCTCAATCATCTTGTAGGTGAGTTCTAGGATCTTCTGGTCATTGATGTCCTTATGTATCGGGGGGTGAGGTGGAGGCCCCGTGATTGGGCTCAGGGGTCTTCCCCATCCCTCAGACACAGGGGCCTGACAGTGTTCACTAGAGGTCTTCTTCACTACTGTGTAATCCTGGTTATGGAGAGACACAGTAATAAATCTCACTCCAGACATTTCCAGAGTCCTCACCTCTCCAGTTCTGTCCATCTGTTATTCCCATAGATAAGAATGATGTAATGTGACGTCATCAGAATCTCTCACCTCTCCAGTAAGCCGGAAGAGGATCTCTAGGGTGAGGTGTAATATCCTCTCCGCCATCTTGTCCCTGTCCATATCCATCCTTCACGGGGCAATCAGGAGACTTCTCTTCTATAGAAGATCTCCACTGAGAGGATCCGATATTGTAGGGACCTGAATGGGAAGGAGATGAACCGATATGTAAAATTAATGGAGATGAGGGAGGCAAGATATCATTTGAGTAGGAAAAAAAATTAAACATGAAATGTCCTATGTAAGTAGTAAAACCGACCGATAAAAATAGCACATTATCTTTATAAAAAATCCCACAATCCTTTATACGGCAATGTGAACGGAAAAATAAAAGAGTAATTGCTCCCGAAATAAGAGTAGGGAGGTACGAAAGAGCAAAAACAAAACATTTCCCAGTTTTTCGGTTAAGAACAGGGCAATGGAATTAGGATTCGATGTATTCTTGTCGCTAACGGAAGAAGAGGGGCCACACATGGCGTACGGATCTGTGCACTCGCTGACGCACAATTTACCACCCATTTCTTGTATGAAGGCAGCAAAATAATGAATATTATCCCAATTACAAAATGTGCCCACATTATATTTCACTCCTAAACTAGAAAAATTAGGTAAATAACAAAGTTTAGATATTCTAAACTGGTTTTGGAGCTCGTAGATTTTAACCCCTTCACGACCGAGGGCAGTAAAATTATGTCCTAGCTGTCATAGTGTTAATTCCCTCCCGCTGCTGCCGGCAGCTGGCGGAGATAGGTGCACACCTCAGCTGATTTGTACAGCTGAGATGTGTGCCTAGCAAATACGAGCAGATCCGCGATCTGCCTGGGGCTGTTAACCTCTTAAATGGCACTGTCAAATTGTGAGAGCCCCAGTATAATCGCAATCACCATAAAACTTTACTCATAGGCCTCCACCGGAAGTCACGTGTCCTGATCACGTGGATCCGATGGTTGTGATGGTAGTACAGGGTCATATGATGACTCCTGTAGCTCACATGACTTAGGTCCTGTAACAAGCAGCAAAGTACTGCAGGATACAGGAGATGAGTATTTTTCCCGATCTGACCGATGCTGCTCTGATTGGAAGACATGAATAAATGATCAGACTGCTGATCCTTATAGCCCCCTAGGGGAACTAGTAAAATAAAAATAAGTAAAAAAAAAAAGTTTTCAAAATTTAAAAAAAAAAAGTTCAAATCACGCTCCTTTCACCCCATTGACAATGAAAGAGTTAAAAAAAATAAAAATATACACACATATTTGGTATCGCCGCGTTCAGAAAGGTCTGATCTATCAAAATATGAAACCAATTTATCTGATTGATAAACTATATAGCGGCAAAAAAATGCCAAAATTATGTTTTTTGGTCGCCGTAAATTTTGAGCAAAATGCGTAGTATGTGCGCAAAAACGGTACCATTAAAATCTTCAGCTTGAGACAGAAAAAGAAAGCCGTCACTGAGCCATAGATCATGAGAACGCTACGGGATGCGCAAAATGTGCACCACTTTGTTGGAAAAACTTCTCTTTTATTAGCCCCTTAGATAAAAGTAAACCTATTCATGTTTGATGTCTACGAACTTGTACCGACCTCAGACATCACAGCGACACATCAGTTTTTCTATATAGTAAACACAGAGAATAAAATATCTGAAAAACAAATCGTGCAATCACGCTTTGTTTGCAATTTTTCTGCATTTGGAATTTTTTTGCTGTTTTCCAGTGCACTATATGATAAAACTCATGGTTTCATTGAAAAGTACAACTTGTTCCACAAAAAACAAGCCCCACATGGCAAAATTGACTGAAAAATAAAAAAGTTACAGCTCTCAGAAGAAGGGGAGCGAAAAAAAACAAAACCCCCTGAAAAATTGTCCAGGGGTGAAGGGGTTAAACATCCGGGCCATCTGACTTCTACTCTGCAGTGATGTTCTACAATGTCATTACATAACAGTGCATCTATACACAAACATGTAGCAATGGAGAGGAAATCCGTCCATCTCTACATAAGGCAGAGACGGTTTATTACTGCCTCTGCCTTCTCTGTCACTGTATACACAGCTCTGCGGTGTAATGCAGCTGGAACAGCAAGGGACCAGACAGCGACACAGATCTCTGTGTGAGAGCCCATCCACCATCGGTACTTGCCAACTGTAATTGTTTGGGGTCTGGTAAGTTCGATTATTCTTTTGGGGGGTGGGTCTGCTTTCTTTTGGGGGTGTCTGCTTTCTTTGACGAAGAGTCCTGCTGTATTCTTTAACTTTTTTAGATGCTTGGACACTTCCCTATGGAAACGCAACCAAAGCTTATTTTTAGAGTACGGCTTATATTTTAATAACAGTATAGTCAAAAAAGCCCTAAAAAATACTACTAGGGCTTATTTTACGGGTAGATCTTATTTTCAAGGTGGAAAGAGCCGACGGTGCTTCCTCCCCCCATACACAGGGGCCATGTGGTCACTGCTAAGAAGGAAATTAAAAATACTTAAATACGGACCTGACCCCCCCCTGCCCCCCTCTTCCTTGAATATGTGAAATATAGGAAAATACCACTGTGAATCCAAACCTCCGTTATTAGCCCTGATAGGGCAGTAAGACCCCTTTTCCAGAAACCACTATAGAATAATGCTTAATACAGTTTAATTTGTCACGATGACCTGCAGACTCTCCCGTGACTTTTACACAAGTAACAGCTTGTACCGGGCACAACTATGATTTTATTAGTAATAAACAAGCTGCTAAGCACAATTATTGCTACATTCAGCATATTGATCAGAACCTGCAGATGTCACGCGTAATATTAGATCATAGTTATTAGATCATAATGGACTTTGGCTAACACGTCCACACATACACGTCTACACACCTACCTGTGTATAAATATGAGAGTGATTTGTTCCATAAACTTATGGTATTTGCATTTTTACCCAGGCTCATTATTGACTCTGCGTCAATTGCATTCGGACTGCAGTCTTACCATCCAGTTTGGATACCATCCAATATATCTAAATGATCTGATTTAGACCAACCTGACAGCCCCGACCAGGTAAAAATCCGCCATATATACAAAATAAGAAGTGTTACAAAATAGCTAAGAAATATTTACATGTGGTTCTAAACATATAATATATAGGTAAGGATGCTTGACCTCGGGGAGATCAACATCCAACACCGCGGAGACACCATCACGTGTTTCTCAACGCAGTGACACTAGAACAAGGCCCCCTGGGAAAATATGCAAAACAAGAATGACGCAGAGACACCATCACCTGTTTCTCAAGGTTGGCAGGAAACTAGCCAGGTCTATAACTGGGAAGGAACAACCACGGGAAGGGCAGTCTCCAGTCAAGGAAACCACCTATACCAAAACATGGTATCCATCCACAGACAGCTGTTTCGAGGTATTTGCCTCTCATCAGTGTGGAGTAGGAAACTGGCTAGTGGGAGCAATGCCTTACCTATGTAGTCTTCTACTAGGCATTGCCCCCACTAGCCAGTTTCCTACTCCACACTGAAGAGGGGCAAATACCCCGAAACAGCTGTCTGTGGATGGATACCATGTTTTGGTATAGGTGTTTCCTTGACTGGAGACTGCCCTTCTCGTGGTTGTTCCTTCCCGGTGAAAGACCTGGCTAGTTTCCTGCCAGCGTTGAGAAGTATGTGATGGTGTCTCCGCGGCATTCTTGTTTTGCTTATTTTCCCAGGGGGCCTTGTTCTAGTGTCACTGCGTTGAGAAAGACGTGATGGTGTCTCAGCGGTGTTGGATGTTGATCTCCCCAAGGTCAACCATCCTTACCTACCGTGTTTCCCCGAAAGTAAGACAGTGTCTTACATTCTTTTTACCCCCAAAAGTCCCACTATGTCTTACTTTCGGGGTATGTCTTATATTAGAAAAAATCCCACAGCAATCGCAGCAAGTCTCCATGCAATGTACCGTATGGGGACTTGCCGCGATTGCGCCCTAAGTGTACCGCAAGTTAAGGAAACTTAACCACCAGCGGCTGCACATGAGGGCACTGAGGCTGCGTGTTTTTGTATGTTGTCCATGGTCCTGATGGACCACGGACAACATTACTGCAACATTTCAACATTTCTCCGGCATGTCAGGGCGCTCAGCTGAGCGCTAAGCCGCCGGCATGTCAGGGCACTCAGCTGAGCGCTCAGCCGCCGGCATGTCAGGGCACTCAGCTGAGCGCCAGACCGCCGGCATGTGTCAGCTCTCAGCTGATCGCTAAGCCGCCGGCATGTCAGGGCGCTCAGCTGAGCGCCCGACCGCCGGCATGTGACAGCTCTCAGCTGAGCGCTCTGCCGCCAGCATGTCAGGGCGCTCAGCTGAGCGCTCGGCCGCCGGCATGTCAGGACGCTCAGCTGAGTGCTTTGCCGCCGGCAAGTCAGGGCGCTCAGCTGAGCGCCAGACCGCCTGCATGTGTCAGCTCTCAGCTGATCGCTAAGCCGCCGGCATGTCAGGGCGCTCAGCTGAGCGCCTGACCGCCGGCATATGACAGCTCTCAGCTGAGCGCTCTGCCGCCGGCAAGTCAGGGCGCTCAGCTGAGCGCCAGACCGCCTGCATGTGTCAGCTCTCAGCTGATCGCTAAGCCGCCGGCATGTCAGGGCGCTCAGCTGAGCGCCTGACCGCCGGCATATGACAGCTCTCAGCTGAGCGCTCTGCCGCCGGCATGTCAGGGCGCTCAGCTGAGCGCTTTGCCGCCAGCAAGTCAGGGCGCTCAGCTGAGCGCTTTGCCGCCGGCAAGTCAGGGCGCTCAGCTGAGCGCCCGACCGCCGGCATGTGACAGCTGTCAGCTGAGCGCTCTGCCGCCGGCATGTCAGGGCGCTCAGCTGAGCGCTCGGCCGCTGTAACTGTACTGTAAAGATGAAAAAAAAAAATAAATAAATTTTTACTACGTCTTACTTTCGGGGTATGTCTTACATTAGCCGACCCCCTCAAAACCCCCACTATGTCTTACTATCGGGGGTGTCTTACTATCGGGGAAACACGGTATGTAGTCTTCTACTAGGCAATGCTCCCACTAGCCAGTTTTTTACTCCACACTGATGAGGGGCAAATACCCCGAAACAGCTGTCTGTGGATGGATACCATGTTTTGGTATAGGCGGTTTCCTTGACTGGAGACTGCCCTTCCCGTGGTTGTTCCTTCCCGGTGAAAGACCTGGCTAGTTTCCGGCCAGCGTTGAGAAACATGTGATGGTGTCTCCGCGGCATTCTTGTTTTGCTTATAAACATATAATATGTCAGTGTCCAGCTTTCAGTCATAGGGATGGCCCCGATGAGGTTTTAGTTATTGCTCAATATACAGTGATCAGTGGTTGTATACGCGCTCTCAGCACTAAAGCCTGCTTTACACGAGACGACCGATCGTGCGATTTCACAATCGATCGTACCCGCCCCCGTCGTTTGTGCGTCACGGGCAAATCGCTGCCCGTGTCGCACAAACTCGTTTAACCCCCGTCACACGTACTTACCTTCCGGACGACCTTGCTGTGAGCGACGAAAGTCCACTTCCTGAAGTGGGAGAGACGTTCAGCGTCACCGCGACGTCACGCGGCAGCCGGCCAATAGAAGCGGAGGGGCGGAGATGAGCGGGATGAAAACATCCCGCCCACCTCCCTCCTTCCACATAGCTGGCGGGTGCCGCGGGACGCAGGTAAGCGGTGTTCATCATTCCCGTGGTGTCACACGGAGTAACGTGTGATGCCACGGAAACGATGAACAACCGGCGCCATTTTAATTAAACAATTTTATGAAACCTAGCGACGAGTACACGACTCACGATATGTGAGCGATACTGCGTCACTAGGAGGTGTCACACGAGACGACAGTGTACGATGCCGGATGTGCGTCACGAAAACCGTGACCCCCGACGATGCATCGCACGATCGGTCGTCTCGTGTACAGCAGGATTAAGGCTGCTTTCACACATCCAATTTTTGCTGTCAGACACAATCCGTTGAAAAACGATTAAAACGGATCCGGCGCCGGATCCGTTTTATTCCCCAATGACTTGTATTAGCGCCGGATTGTGTCGGATGGCCTTGTGTTGCATGCGGCGTCCACCAAATCCAGCGAAATTTCTTGGTCCGGCTGCCGGAAAGGACGCAGCATGCAGCGTTTTTTGTCTCCGGCAAAAAAAAACGGACCACGATGGATCCGGCACCATCCGGCATGTTGTTATAGAAGCCTATGGGCGCCGGATCATCGCCGGCGTCGTCCGGAAAAAAACGCATTCCAGTGATGGATCCATTTTTTTAATCTGAGCATGCTCAGATGAGATGTGAATTCATTTCTGGCCTCTCTCTCTCTGTCGGTCTCTCTCCCTCTCTGTCAATCTCTCCCTCTCAACCTCTCTTTCATACTCACCGATACCGGGCACGGCGCTGCACAGCTGTCACATTGCTCTGGCGCCTTCTCATACTTTTGAAAATGCCGGCCGCTCATTATTTCATCTCGTATTCCCTACTTTCTCCGCCCACTGGCACCTATGATTGGTTGCATTCAGATGCGCCCCCACGCTGAGTGACAGCTGTCTCACTGCAACCAATCACAGCCGCCGGTGGGCGGGTCTATGTAGTGCAGTACAATAAATAAGTAAATAATTTTTAAAAAAACAGCGTGTGGTCCCCACCCCCCAATTTTGATACTAGCCAAGATAAAGCCACACGGCTGAAGGCTGGTATTCTCAGGATGGGGAGCCCCACGTTATGGGGAGCCCCCCAGCCTAAAAATATCAGTAAGCAGCCGCCCAGAATTGCCGCATCCATTAGATGCGAGTGTCCCGGGACTCTACCCGGCTCATTCCGAATTGCCCTGGTGCGGTGACAATCGGGGTAATAAGGAGTTAATGGCAGCCCATAGCTGCCACTAAGTCCTAGGTTAAACATGGCAGGCATCTATGAGACACCCCCAATTATTAACCTGTAAGCGAACGTAAATAAACACATACCCCTGAAAAAATCCTTTAATTTGAAATAAAAGACAAAAAACACCCTCTTTCACCACTTTATTAAAATCCCCAAATACCCCTCCAGGTCCAACGTAATCCACAGAGGTCCCACGACGTTTTCAGCACTGCTACATTGGAAGCTGACAGAGAGTGGCCACAGACCGTGACCGCTCTCTGTCAGCTCCACGTAGCAACTGAAGTGAGTCGTGCTGTCAGCGGTGGCATCACTCAGGTAGTGCCGGTGAGTGCGGTGATGATGGGTGCGGTAGTGCCTGCATGTGTGCGGTGATAATTGGAGAGGTAGTGCCTGTGTGTGCGCGATGATGATGGGGCGGTAGTGCCTGCGTGTGTGCGATGATGATGGGAGCGGTAGCGCCGGGGTGTGTGCGGTGATGATGGGTTCGGTAGTGCTTGCGTGTGCGGTGATGATGGGTTCGGTAGTGCTTGCGTGTGCGATGATGATGGGAGCGGTAGTGCCTGCGTTTGTGCGGTGATAATGGGAGTGGTAGTGCCTGCGTGTGTGCGGTGATGATGGGGACGGTAGTGCCTGCGTGTGTGTGGTGATGATGGGAGCGGTAGTGCCTGCGTGTGTGTGGTGATGATGGGGATGGTAGTGCCTGCGTGTGTGTGGTGATGATGGGAGCGGTAGTGCCTGCGTGTGTGCGGTGATGATAAGTGCAGTAGTGCCTGTGTGTGTGCGGTGATGATGGGTACGGTAGTGCCTGCATGTGTGTGATGATGAATGGGGTGGTAGTGCCTGCGTGTGTGCGATGATGATGGGAGCTGTAATGCCTGCGTGTGTGCGGTGATGATGGGGGCAGTAGTGCCGATGTGTGTGCGGTGATGATGGGGACGGTAGTGCCTGCGTGTGTGCGATGATGATGGGAGCTGTAATGCCTGCGTGTGTGCGGTGATGATGGGGGCGGTAGTGCCGGGTGTGCGGTGATGAAGGGAGCGATAGTGCCGGGGTGTGTGGTGATGATGGGGGCGGTAGTGTTGGGGTGTGCGGTGATGATGGGAGCGCTAGTGCCGGGGTGTGCGGTGATGATGGGAGTCGTGGTGCCGGGGTGTGCGGTGATGATGGGGACGGTAGTGCCTGCGTGTGTGTGGTGATGATGGGGGCAAAGTGCCTGCGTGTGTGTGGTGATGATAGGTGCGGTAGTGCCTGCGTGTGTGCGATGATGATGGGAGCTGTAATGCCTGCGTGTGTGCGGTGATGATGGGGGCGGTAGTGCCGGGTGTGCGGTGATGAAGGGAGCGATAGTGCCGGGGTGTGTGGTGATGATGGGGGCGGTAGTGTCGGGGTGTGCGGTGATGATGGGAGCGCTAGTGCCGGGGTGTGCGGTGATGATGGGAGTCGTGGTGCCGGGGTGTGCGGTGATGATGGGGACGGTAGTGCCTGCGTGTGTGTGGTGATGATGGGGGCAAAGTGCCTGCGTGTGTGGTGATGATAGGTGCGGTAGTGCCTGCGTGTGTGCGATGATGACGGGAGCTGTAATGCCTGCGTGTGTGCGGTGATGAAGGGAGCGGTAGTGTCGGGGTGTGCGGTGATGATGGGGGCGGTAGTGTCGGGGTGTGCGGTGATGATGGGAGCGGTAGTGCCGGGGTGTGCGGTGATGATGGGAGCGGTGGAGCCGGGGTGTGCGGTGATGATGGGGGCGGTAGTGCCGGGGTGTGCGGTGATGATGGGGGCGGTAGTGCAGGGGTGTGCGGTGATGATGGGGGCGGTAGTGCAGGGGTGTGCGGTGATGATGGGGGCGGTAGTGCAGGGGTGTGCGGTGATGATGGGAGTGGTAGTGTCGGGGTGTGTGCAGTGATGATGGGGGGCGGTAGTGCCGGGGTGTGCGGGGATGAAGGGAGCGGTAGAGCCGAGGTGTGCGGTGATGATGGGGGCGGTAGTGCCGGGTGTGCGGGGATGATGGGGCGGTAGTGCCGGGGTGTGCGGTGATAAAGGGAGCGGTAGAGCCGAGGTGTGCGGTGATGATGGGGGCGGTAGTGCCGGGGTGTGCGGTGATGATGGTGGCGGTAGTGCCGTGGTGTGCGGTGATGATGGTGGCGGTAGTGCCGGGTGTGCGGGGATGATGGGGCGGTAGTGCCGGGGTGTGCGGTGATAAAGGGGGCGGTAGTGCCGGGGTGTGCGGTGATGATGGGGGCGGTAGTGCCGGGGTGTGCGGTGATGATGGTGGCGGTAGTGCCGGGGTGTGCGGTGATGATGGTGGCGGTAGTGCCGGGGTGTGCGGTGATGAAGGGAGCGGTAGTGCCGGGGTGTGCGGTGATGAAGGGAGCGGTAGTGCCGGGGTGTGTGGTGATGATGGGGGCGGTAGTGCCGGGCTGTGTGGTGATAATGGGGGCGGTAGTGTCGGGGTGTGCGGTGATGATGGGGGTGGTAGTGCCGGGGTGTGTCGTGATAATGGGGGTGGTAGTGTCGGGGTGTGCGGTGATGATGGGGGTGGTAGTGCCGGGGTGTGCAGTGATGATGGGGGTGGTAGTGCCGGGGTGTGCAGTGATGATGGGGGCGGTAGTGTCGGGGTGTGTGGTGATGATGGGAGCGGTAGTGCTGGGGTGTGTGGTGATGATGGGGTCGTAGTGCCGGGGTGTGTGGTGATGATAGGGGTGGTAGTGCCAGGGTGTGTGGTGATGAAGGGAGCGGTAGTGCCGGGGTGTGTGGTGATGATGGGGGCAGTAGTGCTGGGGTGTGTGGTGATGATGGGGTCGTAGTGCCGGGGTGTGCGGTGATGAAGGGAGCGGTAGTGCCAGGGTGTGTGGTGATGAAGGGAGCGGTAGTGCCGGGGTGTGTGGTGAGGATGGGGGCAGTAGTGCCAGGGTGTGTGGTGATGATGGGGTCGTAGTGCCGGGGTGTGCGGTGATGAAGGGAGCGGTAGTGCCAGGGTGTGTGGTGATGAAGGAAGCGGTAGTGCCAGGGTGTGTGGTGATGATGGGGACGGTAGTGCCGGGCTGTGCGGTGATGAAGGGAGCGGTAGTGCCGGGGTGTGCGGTGATGAAGGGAGCGGTAGTGCCGGGGTGTGTGGTGATGATGGGGGCGGTAGTGCCGGGCTGTGTGGTGATAATGGGGGCGGTAGTGTCGGGGTGTGTGGTGATGATGGGGGTGGTAGTGCCGGGGTGTGCAGTGATGATGGGGGTGGTAGTGCCGGGGTGTGCGGTGATGATGGGGGTGGTAGTGCCGGGGTGTGCGGTGATGATGGGGGTGGTAGTGCCGGGGTGTGCAGTGATGATGGGGGCGGTAGTGTCGGGGTGTGTGGTGATGATGGGGGCGGTAGTGTCGGGGTGTGTGGTGATGATGGGAGCGGTAGTGCTGGGGTGTGTGGTGATGATGGGGTCGTAGTGCCGGGGTGTGTGGTGATGATAGGGGTGGTAGTGCCAGGGTGTGTGGTGATGAAGGGAGCGGTAGTGCCGGGGTGTGTGGTGATGATGGGGGCAGTAGTGCTGGGGTGTGTGGTGATGATGGGGTCGTAGTGCCGGGGTGTGCGGTGATGAAGGGAGCGGTAGTGCCAGGGTGTGTGGTGATGAAGGGAGCGGTAGTGCCGGGGTGTGTGGTGATGATGGGGGCAGTAGTGCCAGGGTGTGTGGTGATGATGGGGTCGTAGTGCCGGGGTGTGCGGTGATGAGGGGAGCGGTAGTGCCAGGGTGTGTGGTGATGAAGGAAGCGGTAGTGCCAGGGTGTGTGGTGATGATGGGGACGGTAGTGCCAGGGTGTGCGGTGATGAAGGGAGCGGTAGTGCCAGGGTGTGCGGTGATGATGAAGTCTCTCTCTCTCCCCCTTTGACATGAAAAAGAAAAAAAAACAAAAATGGATCAGTATTTTACTGGATCCATCGCATCAGTTTTAACACAATCTGCGACGGATCTGTTGCATCAGGCACAAACCGGAGTGTGCCTGATGGCAAAAAACGGATGTGTGAAAGCAGCCTAACAGCAGGTTCTAATGCCGAGCGGCTGTCAGTCACTGCGGGGGCAGGGGATATATGTGGTAATAACAGACATTTCCCTTATTTTCCCACCAGTATCGCTCAACATCAGCAATAAAAACTCGATATTGAAGTTGGTTTCTTATTTATCAGTTTCCTATTCGGGGCTGAAGATGGTTTATTATTTGGATTTTTTTTCTATTTTTCTTTTTACAGGTTTAACAAGAAACGTAAAAAATAATCATAATATAATACAATACAGCGAGGAGCCCGGATGTGAATACACTTAAAAGCTGCTACAAAAATTAGAAAACTGGCACAAAAATGGGCAGCAAAGGGCGTTTTGGAAAGGGTTAAATGACCTTGGGTCACTAATCTGACACCACCATTATATAGTGATGTCTCGCATCAAATCCAGGGCCAAGCCCGGCCCAAATGGGTTCTGGGAATCAGAACTGGCAGCAAAGTGAGCAAATAGCCAATTCACTCAGATGTGAATAAGTAGCTGGAGTTCTGTAAAGTTCTCTTCCGGCTGATGGAAATGGGTTTCTGGCATTAATTAGTAATCACAAAGGGAAAGCCGCCATTGTTCTCTGATTTCAGTCTATTCTCACATTATTATGGTTTTACCTATATAGATCAGTGATCAAAAGGCCATTTAACCCTTTCCATAACGCCCTTCGGAGCCACTTTGATGCCTATTTTTGTGCCAGATTTATCATTTTTTTGCTGCTTTCAGTGTATTCACATCCGGGCTCCGCACTGCAGGGGATTATATTGTTGTCATTTTTTATTTTTGTTCCTAAAAAACATTAAAAAAAAAAAAAAGATTTCCAAGTAAGAAACCGACTTCAGCCTCATCATGAAAGCAAAAACAATAAAGACGACGACAGTAACATGAAAATGAAGCCGAGGAAATCACGAGAAAAGATGCAACATTTACTTGAATATCCAAACAAGGAAAAAGATTTTCACAGATCTTTAACCCCTTTATGACAGCCTTACGGAATAAAATGGTGGCAGAAAAAGGTACTTATTCTGATCTGCCGTTTTAAACAGCGGCAAGAAATAAAGTGTATACCGACCCCCAGCATTGGAAAATCTCTGGGGTTTCAGACACCGAGGGTAGCTCAGACCCTGGAGATCACAATTTGGGCCGAAAAAAATAATTTATCTCCCAACTGGCATGATCAATCATGTCAGATGGGAGATACATCTCCTACCCCGGTCCCCCGATGTGGCCAAAGTGCCCCCCAGTCCCACGCCCCACCCGATCATCTAAAATGGCCGGCACGCACGCTGCGCTCATCCTCCTCCTCTGAATTCTGTCGCATCTGACATGTCAGATGTGACATCAATGTGCTCCCCATGTCCTGCCAGGTCACCCCCTGTCAATCCCCGGTCTCCTGTTACATCCTGCAGCGACGATCCCACATGATCCCCCCTCTTCCTTCTCAAAAGATCCTGGCCGCATTCGCAGAGCGGCTCTTAGCTGGCTCCCTGCTAGTAGTGACACTGAGCTTACTGTAGCTTACACTGTCGTGCTGTGGATCCATGTAGTGAGTGCAGTATCACTGTATCCACAGTCCTTACATGGAGGGTCTGCACCTCCAGAAAATGGGGGATACGTTTTCTGAGCATGCCCCCCATATTGTGGAAGGTCCAGAGTCGTCATTGGACCTCCTCTAAAATGAATTACGGCGGATCAGATTTTTTTTTCTTTTTAACATATTGGTGAAAGAGGAAATGTGTTAGGGAATGTTTTTTTCAAATTTTTTGTTTTTTTGCCTTTTTTATTTTTTCTTACTGACTAGGTTAGTGATGGCAGGTATCTGATAGACGCCGTGACATCATTAATCCCAACCCCATCAATTACCCAGTTTGCCACCGCACCCGGGCAACGGGAAGAGCCGGGGTGAATCGCAAGGATTAGTGCATTTAATGGATGCGCCACTTATGGGTGGCTGCGGCCTGCTATTTTTAGGCTGAGAAGGGCCAAATAACCATGGTTCCTCCCACCCTGAGAATACCAGACCACAGCTGTTCACTTTACCTGTGCTGGAAATCTATTTTGGGGGGGACCCCACTTTTTTTCTTAATTATTTATAAATAAATTAAAAAAAAAACAGCATGGAGAGACCTCCATTTTAGATTACCAGCTAAGGTGAAGCTGCCATCTGTGGTCTGCAGCCGTCTGCTTTACTCTAGTTTTGTTGTTTTTTTTTTTTAATTTTTTATTTATTTTTTAGGGCTACATAAAAGGTTTAACACCCTTTAGTGCCCCATGAAAGTTACTAAAGGGTGCCAGCTTAGACTATGCAGGGGGGTGGGACATTTATATGTGTTTGACGTCTATTTATCTAGCCATCTATCCATCCATCTATCCTAGCTTTCTAGGCTGTGTGCCCATGATCAGAATTTGCAGTGGTTTGGATGCAGAGTGTTTTGACTGCGTTGTTGTGCAGTACAAGCGCAATAGCGGGATGTTTAGAAATCTCCTGCCCACTGTGCTTCTTTTCTCTGCAGCATAAACTGACCAGCGGCGCGGCTTCCTGAGACGCAGGATGTCAGTTTATGCAGTGGAGATGAGAGTGTTCTTCGCAGGGGGAATAAAGTCCGCAGCGGCCTGAACCCGGATCGTGGGCACGGGCAGCTGCATTCTCGTGTGGACAACACTGGTATCTGCGCAGAAGGCTGACACTGCATCCTCACCGGATCATGGGCACAGCCTAAAAGTGAGAAATTTGGCACTACGGCAACATTTTTGTGAAGTACCTGCTCACTATATCCCTGAATAAAATCTGTGAGTGGTGTAGTGTCCAAAATGGGGTCACTGGTGGGGGATTTCTGCTGTATACTGTAGGTACCTTAGGAGCCTTGCACATGTGACATGGTATCTGCAATTTATTTCAACTTTCCCAATATTCACGTGGTGCTGCTTCCGTTCTGAGCCCTCCCATTTGTCCAAACAGAGGTTTCTGACCACATGTGAGGTATCACCGCGCTCAGGAGAAAGTGGGGAACAAAGCGTAAGGTCCACTTTTTGGTGTCAAAGTGACAGTGGTCAGAATTGCAAAAACTGGCCAAGTCATGAAGTACAAAACTGGCTTCATCCCTAAGGCTAAGTTCACATTTCCGTTGTTTTGCATCAGTCACATGCGTTGCTTGACGCATGTGACTGATGCGTTGTACAACGGATGACAAAGAAAAGAATTTCATTGTCGGACTCCGTTGTGTGTGGGGGGCGGAGTTCGGGAGGCGGAGTTCGGGGGCGGAGCTGAAGACGTCAGTGCTGCGGTCTGTATGGCTGGGGACAGGTGAGTGAGTGTGTGTCTACATGCGTGTGTTCATGCGGAGTACGGGAGGGGGCGGAGTGCGAGGGGGCGGAGCCGAGCGGGGCCATGGAGCTCAGGACGTCAGTGCCGAGGGGACTGCAGGGCTGGGGACAAGTGAGTGTGTGAGTGTGTGTGTGAGTGTACACATGCGGAGTGCGGGAGGGGGCGGAGCCGAGTGGTGAAGTGTCGGCCTCCTTGCACACTGTATCCAGGGTAAATATCGGGTAACTAAAATCAAAGCACTTTTTGCTTGGTTACCCGATATTTATCTTGGTTACCAGCATACACCGCTTAGCGCGGGCTCCCTGCACTCGTAACCACTGTAAATATCGGGTAACTAACCAAAGCGCATTGCTTCGTTACCCGATGTTTATCCTGGTTACGGGGCAAGGAGCCAGAGAGAGCATGCGCAGCAAAATCCTATGGATCGCGCTGCTCAACAAACGTTACAGGCTGCGTTGCTCCCGCCCGGCAGTCAGGTAAAAAACGACTGACCGCGATGCAGCGGATGCAACGCAGCATCATCAGTCGCAATCCGTCACTAATAGAAGTCTATGGGGAAAAACAGGATTCCTGCAAAATATTTTGCAGGATACTGTAATTCCTCAAGGCTACGGATTGTGACTGATGCAAAACAACGGAAGTGTGAACTTCGCCTAAGGGGTTAAACTGAATGTACAAACCAAAAACAGAATGAAAACGAGTCTGGAATAGCGGGAAACTGGTCCTGAACTGGTTAAAGTTGAAAATAGCCGAGACATGAAGGGGTTAATGATGATTCCCTCAAAATAATAGAGACCCTGCACCTACCTCCACCTGCAGAGCCGCACACTAGATATATAATACCCTGCACCTACCTCCACCTGCAGAGCCGCACACTAGATATATAATACCCTGCACCTACCTCCTCCTGCAGAGCCGCACACTAGATATATAATACCCTGCACCTACCTCCACCTGCAGAGCCGCACACTAGATATATAATACCCTGCACCTACCTCCACCTGCAGAGCCGCACACTAGATATATAATACCCTGCACCTACCTCCACCTGCAGAGCCGCACACTAGATATATAATACCCTGCACCTACCTCCACCTGCAGAGCCGCACACTAGATATATAATACCCTGCACCTACCTCCATCTGCAGAGCCGCACACTAGATATATAATACCCTGCACCTACCTCCACCTGCAGAGCCGCACACTAGATATATAATACCCTGCACCTACCTCCTCCTGCAGAGCCGCGCACTAGATATATAATACCCTGCACCTACCTCCTCCTGCAGAGCCGCACACTAGATATATAATACCCTGCACCTACCTCCACCTGCAGAGCCGCACACTAGATATATAATACCCTGCACCTACCTCCTCCTGCAGAGCCGCACACTAGATATATAATACCCTGCACCTACCTCCACCTGCAGAGCCGCACACTAGATATATAATACCCTGCACCTACCTCCACCTGCAGAGCCGCACACTAGATATATAATACCCTGCACCTACCTCCTCCTGCAGAGCCGCACACTAGATATATAATACCCTGCACCTACCTCCACCTGCAGAGCCGCACACTAGATATATAATACCCTGCACCTACCTCCTCCTGCAGAGCCGCACACTAGATATATAATACCCTGCACCTACCTCCTCCTGCAGAGCCGCACACTAGATATATAATACCCTGCACCTACCTCCACCTGCAGAGCCGCACACTAGATATATAATACCCTGCACCTACCTCCACCTGCAGAGCCGCACACTAGATATATAATACCCTGCACCTACCTCCACCTGCAGAGCCGCACACTAGATATATAATACCCTGCACCTACCTCCACCTGCAGAGCCGCACACTAGATATATAATACCCTGCACCTACCTCCCCCTGCAGAGCCGCGCACTAGATATATAATACCCTGCACCTACCTCCACCTGCAGAGCCGCGCACTAGATATATAATACCCTGCACCTACCTCCACCTGCAGAGCCGCGCACTAGATATATAATACCCTGCACCTACCTCCACCTGCAGAGCCGCACACTAGATATATAATACCCTGCACCTACCTCCACCTGCAGAGCCGCACACTAGATATATAATACCCTGCACCTACCTCCACCTGCAGAGCCGCACACTAGATATATAATACCCTGCACCTACCTCCACCTGCAGAGCCGCACACTAGATATATAATACCCTGCACCTACCTCCATCTGCAGAGCCGCACACTAGATATATAATACCCTGCACCTACCTCCACCTGCAGAGCCGCACACTAGATATATAATACCCTGCACCTACCTCCACCTGCAGAGCCGCACACTAGATATATAATACCCTGCACCTACCTCCTCCTGCAGAGCCGCACACTAGATATATAATACCCTGCACCTACCTCCTCCTGCAGAGCCGCACACTAGATATATAATACCCTGCACCTACCTCCACCTGCAGAGCCGCACACTAGATATATAATACCCTGCACCTACCTCCCCCTGCAGAGCCGCACACTAGATATATAATACCCTGCACCTACCTCCACCTGCAGAGCCGCACACAGATATATAATACCCTGCACCTACCTCCACCTGCAGAGCCGCACACTAGATATATAATACCCTGCACCTACCTCCACCTGCAGAGCCGCACACTAGATATATAATACCCTGCACCTACCTCCACCTGCAGAGCCGCACACTAGATATATAATACCCTGCACCTACCTCCACCTGCAGAGCCGCACACTAGATATATAATACCCTGCACCTACCTCCACCTGCAGAGCCGCACACTAGATATATAATACCCTGCACCTACCTCCACCTGCAGAGCCGCACACTAGATATATAATACCCTGCACCTACCTCCACCTGCAGAGCCGCACACTAGATATATAATACCCTGCACCTACCTCCACCTGCAGAGCCGCACACTAGATATATAATACCCTGCACCTACCTCCACCTGCAGAGCCGCACACTAGATATATAATACCCTGCACCTACCTCCACCTGCAGAGCCGCACACTAGATATATAATACCCTGCACCTACCTCCACCTGCAGAGCCGCACACTAGATATATAATACCCTGCACCTACCTCCACCTGCAGAGCCGCACACTAGATATATAATACCCTGCACCTACCTCCACCTGCAGAGCCGCACACTAGATATATGGCTGCTCTGTGCTTACAGGACCTGTGATGATGTCACATGGAGGGGAGGAGTCAGGGTCACATGGTCAGCTCCTCAGTGTATGCAGGGCTCTGCTGTGCTGGTTGTCATGGTGCTGGATGAGGGGAAGTTTATGTGTGGGGTCAGGAGGGGTTTACAGTGTGGATGTAGCAGAACCGTGTGTGTACGAGGTGTACGGAGCAGAGCCGTGTGTGTACGAGGTGTACGGAGCAGAGCCGTGTGTGTACGAGGTGTACGGAGCGGAGCCGAGTGTGTACGAGGTGTACGGAGCGGAGCCGTGTGTGTACGAGGTGTACGGAGCAGAGCCGTGTGTGTACGAGGTGTACGGAGCAGAGCCGTGTGTGTACGAGGTGTACGGAGCAGAGCCGTGTGTGTACGAGGTGTACGGAGCAGAGCCGTGTGTGTACGAGGTGTACGGAGCAGAGCCGTGTGTGTACGAGGTGTACGGAGCAGAGCCGTGTGTGTACGAGGTGTACGGAGCGGAGCCGTGTGTGTACGAGGTGTACGGAGTGGAGCCGTGTGTGTACGAGGTGTACGGAGCAGAGCCGTGTGTGTACGAGGTGTACGGAGCGGAGCCGTGTGTGTACGAGGTGTACGGAGTGGAGCCGTGTGTACGAGGTGTACGGAGAGGAGCCGTGTGTGTACGAGGTGTACGGAGCAGAGCCGTGTGTGTACGAGGTGTACGGAGCAGAGCCGTGTGTGTACGAGGTGTACGGAGTGGAGCCGTGTGTACGAGGTGTACGGAGCGGAGTCGTGTGTGTACGAGGTGTACGGAGCAGAGCCGCGTGTGTGTACGAGGTGTACGGAGCTGAGTCGTGTAGGGACTTTCCCAAAAAAGATCGTAACTGCGCCATTGGGATCCATGGTCTTGGATTCTGTCAGGGGTCACAGTGAGGTAATGGAGGCTGTAGGCAGCAGGAGACTGAAAGCCGTGGACGGACATGGAGCAAATATCCTGGAAGACCTGGGACGAGTAGCAGAGGCACTACCAGTCACAGGCATACAGCAGAAGTCCTGGAGACTGCAGACAGGCTGCAGAGGTACTGACACCCACAGGCAGACAGGTAACTGAGGTATTGGAAGTCGCAGACGTCCTGGAGACCTCAGACAGGTGCAGACATACTGGAAGCCACAGGCAGATTGTAGCTGAGGTGCTGGAGGCCACAGATAGTCTGGAGATGTTCTGGAGGCTGCAGACAGGTCGCTGTGCACAAACTAATAGTCCTAATACCAGGACACAGGTGAGTATCTTGGTAGCCTTATATAGGCCAGTTAAGCTCAGCACATGGAGCGTGTCCGGATACTTACAAAGCCCAACATGGAGCACAGGAAAGTTTAGCAGACCGGGGGAAGGGAACAGATTTTGAAGGATTCTCCTTCTCTGAACAGAAGGCCATTGTAATGCTAAACTAAATGGATGAGGATCGTAATTTGGAAGAATTGGTGGGAGATCATGATGTAAAATCTAAGGTTTCAAACCCTGATTATTATCCAGTAACATCTCGTATACCATCATTAGACATGATTCAGAATTGGGTAGAAAAGGACCTGTTGGCTCTGCACCGTTATGTCATCTGCAATAACAGTAAGGCTAAGGACACACGGCGAGTAAAACGGAGAGTGGAATGTGATAAAAAAAAAATCGCTTTCCACTCGGACCAATGTTACTCTATGGAGCAGCTCCCATGAGCACTTTTTTTCTCAGCCCTAATCGGACCGAAAAAACAATTGCAGCATTCTGTGGGTGGAATCTGATTAGCTTTCACTCGCACCCATAAAAGTCTATGGGTGCGAGAGAAACATCGCATTGCACTCGCTTCACAACGGAGTGCAGTGCGATATACACATCAGCTGACAACGGAAGAGATAGGGAGATAAGTCCCTCCCTCTCCTCCGCAGCGCCTGTCCCTCTTTCCCGCAGCTGTGCTGCGATCGCAGGATAGCATCACAGTGGCATCACACTCAGCTTACACTCCAGCAGAGTGGGAGCCAAGTGTCATGCAATGCAATCGCATTAATGCTCATGAGGCCCTAGCCTTAAAAGTTATATAATTTAACCAAAAATCAGTATAATGCCATTCGTGAACTAAAAAATAACAACTGCATCTGACCAGACCTGCAAACCACAAGGAGTGAGGGTTACCATCGTGATTTTCATGTATATAGTTAATCAAGCGGTTGGAGCCTTTTTTCGTGGTGATGGAATTATAGTGTTGTTTGAACCGTATACATATAATGGTCTAATAGTCTGTTAAAAATATATATCTTAAATATATTTTTCTTTAAATATGTGATAAGACGCATGAGTAATAAACTTCAAAAAATGTAAAAATAAATGTATTTTATATTGAGTAGAAATGGTTGACAAAAATAGAACAATTCATTAGTTCAGTTACAGAAATGAAAAATAGTATTCTTCGTTAGCTTACGTGAGGAGTTCAATAATAGTCCATTTCTTTACTAAATCAGTAGAAGTCTTATTCTTCATTCATCTTTCCCTGGATCCTGAATGGGTAAGGGCATGCTGGAGACGTGTCATCATGTGTTGCTTCATCTTGGATGGGTGGATGGTTTAGGGCTCAGCAGCTTCGACATGGGTCCTTCTGCAGGGACGATTCCCCTCTGCCTCCGGACCCTTCCCCTCCGAGAAGTGTCATGTTATATATGCAGCTGTTCAAATCCATATAGGGAGATTCTGCTGTACACATGATGTAAGCCTCCAATATAGACAGGACTGTCAGCATATATACTCAATATGTCCTAATATTCTAAGTTTAACTAGATATATTAATAATATTAAATGTTTTTTTTTTAATTAATTGTGACGGGATCCTTCTCCCATATCACACAATCAACAGAGCGAGAGATGGCTGTACAATCCAAAGAGCATTTATTCCAAGCAAATCAAATGGTCCATAACATAATCCACAAAACAGTGGGTAAAATTGTCCAGTAATGGCATAAATGTCCAGGGAATCAGTCACAATCCTCCAGCATTCCGTTTCCAGGCAAATGGGGGTTTCTCACAGTCTCTCTGGCATGCTGGCCGCAGCCTCAGCTTTTCCCTGCCAGAGGATCAATCTTCTTCCTTCTAGTTCTCAAACAGACTGACTGAATCTCCCTGATAAGCAAAGAGGTTACAGTAGGTGGACTCTAGGCCCACCTCCCCCCACACCCAGAGACGGAAGTTCCTCAAGAGGCTATAACCTTGCACTTACTTACAAACAATACAATGTACACACAAGCAGTACAAATAATGGACAATGAACCAAGCTTAACCCTTTAGTGACGGAGCTAATTTTCACCTTAATGACCAGACCAAATTTTGCAATTCTGACCAGTGTCACTTCATGAGGTTATATCTCTGGAACGCTTCAACGGATCCCGGTGATTCTGAGATTGTTTTTTCGTCACATATTGGACTTCATGTTAGTACCAAATTTAGGACAATATTTTTTGCGTTTATTTATGAAAAAAATTGAATATTGGCAAAAATTTTGAAAATTTTGCAAATTTCAACTTTTGAATTTTTATACCGTTAAACCAGAGATTTCTGTGACACAAAATAGTTAATAAATAACATTTCCCACTTGTCTACTTTACATCAGCACAATTTTGGGAACAAAATTTTTTTTCGTTAGGACGTTAGAGGGGTTCAAAGTTTATCAGCGATTTCTCATTTTTACATCAAAATTTACAAAACCAGTTTTTTAGGGACCACATCACATTTGAAGTGACTTCAATAGGCCTAGATGACAGAAAATACCCAAAAGTGACACCATTATAAAAACTGCACCCCCCAAAGTACTCAAAACCACATTCAAGAAGTTTATTAACCCTTCAGGTGCTTCACATGAACAAAAGCAATGTGGAATGAAAAAAAGCAAAAATTAAATTTTACCTAAAAATGTTGCTCTAACCCAAATTTATTCACTTTTAGAAGAAATAACACAACAAAATGGACCCCAAAACTTGTTCCCCACTTTCTTATGAGCGCGCCGATACCCCACATGTGGTCAGAAACCTCTGTTTGGACAAATGGGAGTGCTCGGAACAGAAGGAGCAATATTTGAATTTTGGAAAGCAAATTTGGCTGAAATAGATTGCGGGCACCATGTTGCATTTACAGGTCCGCTAAGGTACCTAAACAGAAGAAACCCCTCACAATTGACACCATTTTGGAAACTAGACCCCTCAAGGCTTCTATCTAGGGGTATAGTGAGCATTTTAGATCCACAGGTACTTCACAGATTTTGTTAACGTTACGTTGTCATATTGAAAATTTTAATAATTTTCTCAAAAATGTTGCTTTAGCATCAATTTTCTCACTTTTTCAAGAGGTAATTCCAAAAATGTGACCTCAAGGTTTGTTAACCACTTTTTTATGAGCGCGGTGATACCTCACATGGGGTCTGAAACCTTTGTTTGGACAAATGGGAGGGCTTGGAACGAAAGGAGCAATATTTGAATTTTGGAAAGGAAATTTGGCTGAAAAAGATTGCGGGCACCATGTCACATTTGGAGGACCCCTAAGGTACCTAAACAGCAGAAACCCCGCACAAGTGACCCCATTTTGGAAACTAGGCCCCTCAAGGAATTTATCTAGATGTTTGGTGAGTACCCTGAACCCCCAGGTGCTTCACAGAATTTTATAACGTTGAGCCATGAAAAAAAAAAAATAAAATTTTACCACAAAATTGTTATTTCAACCAGGTAGCTTTTTTTTTTACAAGAGTAAAAGGAAAAAATTCAGCATAACATTTATTGTGCAATTTCTCCTGAGTTTGGCGATACCTTATATGTGGTGGAAATCAACTGTTTGGGCGCATGGCAGGGCTCGGAAGGGAAGGAGTGCCATTTGACTGCAAAATTGGCTGGAATCAATAGCGGACGCCAGGTTGCATTTGGAGAGCCCTTGAGGTGCCTAAACAGTGGCTGTCCCCCACAAGTGACTCCATTCTGGAAACAAGACACCTCAAGGCTTTTATCTAGGTGTATAGTGAGCAGTTTGAATCCACGAATACTTCACAGAATTTGATAAGCTTAGGTTGCCATATTGAAAATTTTCATTTTTTTCACAAAAATGTTGCTTCAGCATCAAATTTCTCACTTTTTCAAGAGACAACAACAAACCGTGGACCCAACAGGTTTTTATCCAATGTCTTATGAGCACAGGGATACCCCACATGTGGCCAAAAACCTCTGTTTGGATAAATTGGAGGGCTTGGAATGGAAGGAGCACCATTTGAATTCTGGAAAAGTTGAGATAAATTGCGGGCACCATGTCACATTTGCAGGGCCCCTTGGGTACCTATACATTAGAAACCCCCCACAAGTGACCCCATTTTGGAAACTGGATTTTATTCAGGAGTATAGTAAGCATTTTGAATCCACAGGTACTTCACAAAAATGTTGCTGTAGCAACAAATGTCTCACTTTTAGGCTATGTGGCCATGATCCAGCGACACGGCGTCTAGTACACAGTGTCAGCCTTCCTGCAGAGATGTGAGTGTTGTCCACGGGAGAACGCAGCTGCCCATGCCCACGATTTGGGTTCAGGCCGCTGTGGAGCTCTATGCTACCTGCAGAGAACACTCATCTCCGCAGCATAAATTGACATGCGGAGGCTTGGGAAGCTGCACCACAGGTCAGTGTATGCTGCGGAGAAGAGAAGCACAGTGGGCATGGGATTTCTAAAAATCCTTCCACTGTGCTTCTACTGCACAACGCAGCGTTATGGACGCAGGGAAAACACTCTGCGCCCAAAACGCTGCAAACCCTGATCGTGGGCACACAGCCTAAAATGCTACAATGGATGAATGGATAGATGTCAAACAAATATAACGTCCCACCCCCTGCATATTCTAAGCTGGCGCCCTTTAGTGCCTTTCATGTGGCACTAAAGGGTGCCTAGCCTTGTATTTAGCCCCCCAAAAAATTAATAATTAAAATAAACGACGTGGGGTCCCCCCTATTTTTGATAGCCAGCTAGGGTAAAGCAGACAGCTGTAGCCTGCAAACCACAGCTGACAGCTTCACCTTGGCTGGTGATCAATTTGGAGGGCTCCCCAGGCGTTTTTAAAAAAAAAAAAAAAACGTGGGGTCCTCCCCAAATTAGATCACCAGCCAAGGTGAAGCGGACAGCTGGGGTCTGGTATTCTCAGGGTGGGAAGAGCCATGGTTATTGGACTCTTCCCAGCCTAAAAATAGCAGGCCGCAGCCGCCCCAGAAGTGGCGCATCCATTAGATGCGCCAATCCTGGCGCTTCGCTCCAGCTCATCCCGCGCCCTGGTGCGGTGGCAGACGGGGTAATATATGGGGTTGATACCAGCTGTAATGTCACCTGGCATCAAGCCCTGGGGTTAGTGATGTCACGGCATCTGAACAGATACCCGACATTACTAACCCAGTCAAGTAATAGAAAAAAATAAAGACAAAAAAAAAATTTATTTGAAAAAAAAACTCCCCGAAACATTCCTCTTTTACCAATTTATTGAAAATAAATAAATTTCGGTCGCTGTAATCCATTTTGGAGGTCCCACGCCGACTCTGGATCTTCTAGAATATGGGGGGCACGTTCAGGGAACGTATCCCCCATTTTCTGGAAGAGCAAGCTCTCCATGAGCAGTGTGGGTGCAGTAATCTGAGAATACTGCACTCACACTGCCCCGGTCCAACCTAGGGCAGAGTGACCTGCAGTAACCTCATTCTAGAATATGAGGGGCACGCTCACAGAACGTACCCCCCATTTTCTAGAACAGCAGTCTCTCCATGTGAGGAGTGTGACTGCAGATTACCGCACTCACCCTCCCCCGGTCCACAGTGGAGTAGCCTGTGCAGTAGCGACGTCAGCAGGATCCCTGCTTGCAGGGATCCAGCTGACAGCCGCTGTCTGCGCATGCGCCGTCAGCTTTCAAGAAGGAGGCGGCGTGCTGTGATCGCGGGGCCGGAGCAGGAGCACCAGCAGCCAGGTAACGTAAAACCGGGGGCTGGGGGGGGGGGGGGGGGCGACGGCGACGGCGACGGCGGGACCTGGGGACAACTTTCTGCCGCATGTGACGTGTCACATGCGGCAGAAAGTGCAGGATGAATGCGGCCGCCATCTTCCACGCTCCGGAGGGGGGAGGGGGGAGGCGGCTCTGGAGACCGGAGGGGGCTCCGGGGACCAGAGATCTCCGGTGGACCGGAGGAGGGGTCAGGGGGAGGACATTTCCCTCCGATCTGAAATGTTTGATCATTTCAGATCGGAGGGAAATGAATGCAGAGCCGGCGGCGGCGGGAGTTTTCAGCGCGCGTCGGCGCCATCTTGGATTTTCCGGAGGGGGGGTAGGGGTGGTGGGGGGACTCTCCGGTACTGGGGGCTTTGGGGGCACTAAGGGCTCATATTTATTTCTCATCTGACATGTTTGATCACGTCAGATGAGAAATAAAACAATTTTACCGGCCATTTATTTTTTTTTAATGTTGTCGCCGGTATACGGTGTATACCGGCGATCGCATTAACGGGGTCCAAAAAAAACACCCCGATTCATAATCTTGGGGGTCTCAGCTACCTCCGGTAGCTGAAACCCCCGAGATTTTTCGTCACTGGGGGGCGCTACAAGCTTTTTCCGGCCTGACGTCTCAAGACGTCGGAACAGAATAAGTACCCTGTTTTTCCGACGTCTTGAGACGTTAGGCCGTCGCTATGGGGTTAAAATAGAAATCTGTACCGCAAGATACACTTCCCCCCATATCCCACCATCACAACCTCTCCCTTCTTCTGAATAACACAGGTAGAAGAGAAGATCGGGTTTATGCCGCGCTAAAAACCACTGATGCGTGTAAATTAAAAGATTTCCTTTTTATTTGACAGTTCCTACGCGTTTCAGAGACATCCGTCTCCTTCCTCAGGAAAAGAAATCATATTACAGCAAGGCCGCTTGGACCTATATATAAGGAGCAAACAGCCATGTATGCATTAAGGACTGCCTGTATGACTCAGAGCTGATGACTCAGAGCCACATGGTAAAGAAGAAAAAAAAAAAGGGGAAGATGGAACAATCGTGAACAACAGAAAAAAGTGTCTGAAACAGCATGATCCCAAGAAACATGGATAATTCCAACAAAGGGAATACTTAAAAAATAAATAATAAATTGTTGGAATTATCTATGTTTCTTATTTATTTTTTCAGTATTCCCTTTGTTGGAATTATCCATGTTTCTTGATATTTATTTTTTATTTTTTCAGTATTCCCTTTGTTGGAATTATCCATGTTTCTTGGGATCATGCTGTTTCAGACACTTTTTTCTGTTGTTCTCGATTGTTCCATCTTCCCCTTTTTTTTTTTTTTTTTTTTTTTCTTCTTTACCATGTGGATCTGAGTCATCAGCTCTGAGTCATACAGGCAGTCCTTAATGCATACATTAGAGAAATACTAGAGAAATACTTTGGCGTAGTGTTGGGGCTCTATTGCATTGATCAATTCAGTAGCTAAATTTCTCTTGATTCATATGTTCATGGCAGTAATGCAGATTCCATTTTTCCCATATTCACTCTTACATATAGCTATTGGATTTTTCAAGTCAGTATTCACACAGCAGTTTCTGCTATTTCATGTATTCCCCTTACATAGTCACTGGTGTGCATACCTTATCTCCCCATAGACATCTTAATGCATACATGGCTGTTTGCTCCTTATATATAGGTCCAAGCGGCCTTGCTGTAATATGATTTCTTTTCCTGAGGAAGGAGACGGATGTCTCTCAAACGCGTAGGAACTGTCAAATAAAAAGGAAATCTTTTAATTTACATGCATCAGTGGTTTTTAGCGCGGCATAAACCCGGTCTTCTCTTCTACCTGTGTGATACAAAATTCCTCTCCCGGGGCTGCAGCTAAACCACCGGGCACTCACAGGCTATCATAAGGGGTTGTGACTGGCACAACCTCACCAGGTGAGTGCTTCTTTGTCTTGTCTGTCTACCCTCATACCGGGTAAGACCCTATTGCGCTTTTTTCCCTCCTACAGTTTTACAAGTTCTTCTGAATAAGTGAGTATGCCATGAGGTCTACACAGACCTCTGGCCATCTCACTTAAGTCCATGTTGCTCAGCTGTGGATAGTCTATGGTTCTATTTGCCGGGACAGTCCATCAGCATTCTGGTGTTGGCTTCCACGCTTGTATTGGATGGAGAAGCTGTAGATAGTCCCTTGTACAGCGATAGGGTTGGAAGGACAAGCTTCCCTTTTTGTCCTCCTTTACTCAAACTGTGTTTCCTGCACTCACAAATCGGCATTGTAGATCTCCCACATCATTTCCTAGGAGAATATCTGCAGGCAGGCCGCTCATCACTCCAACCACACATTGCTTGACTCCAAAGCCAAAGTCCAGATCTACAGTTGCCTTTGGGATATTCCTCCTTTGTCCTCCAGCCAATTCAATAACAATCCCTGGTCCATGATGTATCACCTCTGGCCGAGCCACCCGGGGATCAACTATTGTGAGAAATGCCCCAGAGTCACAAAATCCAATAACTCTCTGTCCATCCAGCACAACCTCCTGTAAGTGCTTACTTTGATGGTAGTTCGGCTGTAGAGAATGAACAGGTCAATTTGGTGCAAGGTCATTACTTAAACGACCAGCAGGGCAAGTATTTTGCAAATGCCCAGGTTGCCCACATCAATAACATCTCCTCTGCATCGTACTCCTTCCAATGTGCATTCTGGAGAAGGCAGTAGGAGAACCTGGTGACAAAGGCCGGAGGCCATACACTCCAACAGAGGCATCTATGGTGCAGGGGTCAGTGGTACACTCCAGTGGAGGTTGTATGAACTCTTCCTCAGGCGGAATGGAGTGCACAAAATGTACCGGACGAGATGTAGGTGTGTGGGGGTCCCTCTGAATCCTTGCGGGACAATTGGATTGCAGGTGCCTAGGTTGCCCGCACCCATAACATCTCCTCTCTGTAATTCCCTCAGCGTGTGGTCGGAACTGTTGGGGCCCAGAATCGTGAGCCGTGGTTGTCTTTGGCCTGCAGCTGCATGGAGGGGCAGATATAACTGGAGAGGGCTGGGGAGCAGGCTGTGGGTAATAGTCCAGAAGCCCCTTCCATTGCGGTCGGATAGTAAGGGCTTCATCAGCCAGGGCTGCAGCTCGATCCAAGGTGCACGGCGTGCGCTCTCTGACCCATTCCCATAATTCTGAGGGACACTTGTAAAGAAATTGTTCTATAAGAAATACCTGCATAACGTCTTCCACAGTGAAAGCGTCTTCCGCTTCCAGCCATCCCCGACATGCCTGGGACATCTTATGGGCATACATCGTAAACAATCCCCACGTGGTGCATGGGAGGTCTCAGAACTGTGCCCTATGTGAGTCTGGGGTGATGGCATGGTAATCTAAGGTAGTCCGCTTTACAATGTTATAAACCCGGTTCCGCTGTGAGTTAATGGTGCGATAAGCCTCTGCCAGGCTTCCGTTTCAGGAGTCCCACTAACAAACGCCTCCAGCCAGAGTGGGGAACCTCCATCACCGCACACTGCTACTCAAAGTCCTTGAAGAACCCTTCCACATCACCGGAAGCCTCATCAAATGGCTTGAAGTCCGCCCGGGTGACCCGCACAGGCTCCTGCATCGCTGGGTTTACACTCCAACTCACATTACTCCCTCTGTCGGACTCCATTGTTTCTTGTCTCCTCTGTGCTTGGCGAGCAGCCTGCTCCTTATATTCCTGAGATACACCGAGGCCAAGAGCTGCCATTTCTTCTTCTAACCACACCAGCCACTGGCTTTTTGGAGCAGGGTTCCCCGTCCCCAGTGCTTGTACGTCAGACATCTGGGAGGAGGTGGACTGGCTCGCATCCACCAGTAGATCAATTAAGGCCTCTTTACTCAGTCCCTGGTAGCTCAGGCCCAGATGTCTGGCTTTCTCCTATAGATTGGATATGGTCCAGTCTCTGTACTCACTCTGTTGGTGCATCTCCATTGGGCTGTGTTCTGTTCATCCCACCACTGCCACCAGTTGTGACGGGGTCCTTCTCCCATATCATACAATCAACAGAGCGAGAGATGGCTGTACCATCCAAAAAGCATTTATTCCAAGCAAATCAAATGGTCCATAACATAATCCACAAAACAGAGGGTAACATTGTCCAGTAATGGCATAAATGTCCAGGGAATCAGTCACAATCCTCCAGCAGTCCTTTTCCAGGCAAATGGGGGTTTCTCACAGTCTCTCTGGCATGCTGGCCGCAGCCTCAGCTTTTCCCTGCCAGAGGATCAATCTTGTTCCTTCTACTTCTCAAACAGACTGACTGTATCTCCCTGGTAAGCAAAGAGGTTACAGTAGGTGGACTCTAGGCCCACCTCCCCTCACACCCAGGGTCGGAAGTTCCACAAGAGGCTATAACCTTGCACTTACTTAAAAACAATACAATGTACACACAAGCAGTACAAATAATGGACAGTGAACCAAGCTTAAAATAGGAATCTGTACAGCAAGATACACCTCACCCCATATCCCACCATCACACTCAATATGTCCTAATATAATGGGTATGGTAGCTAGATGTATTAATAATATTGAATGGTTTTTTTACCTCGTACACACACGACTCCGCTCCGTACACCTCGTACACACACGGCTCCGCTCACCTCGTACACACGCAGCTCCGCTCCGTACACCTCGTACACACGCGGCTCCGCTCCGTACACATTGTACACACGCGGCTCCGCTCCGTACACCTCGTACACACGCGGCTCCGCTCCTTACACCTCGTACACACGCGGCTCCGCTCCGTACACCTCATACACACGCGGCTCTGCTCCGTACACCTCGTACACACACGGCTCTGCTCCGTATACCTCGTACACACACGGCTCTGCTACATCCACACTCAGTGGCGTAACTAGAGTGTGATGGGCCCTGAAAAAACGAGCATTTTTTATTGCGTTTGCGTGTTTTTTCACCTGCTTGTTTTTGAGAATTTTTTAGTCATGGTGATCATGGGGGTTCAAGTGCTGTACCCCCGTGGTCACCTGATCTCAAAGCCAGGACCTGTCTCTCGCTGCCAGGAGTAGTACCCGCGCCGCTCTCAGCAGTTTAACCCTCTAAATGCTGCAATCAATGTGATTACTGCATTCAGAAGGCAGGGAGAGACATCGCTTACCCCTCCCCTGGCGATCGGGTCCTTGTAGTGCAATCACAGGGACCCGATCGTTGCCATAGTAACCCTGGGTCATCACCATGATGACCCCGGTTTACTGAGGCATGGATCCCCTCACAAACCAGGGTACCTACGTCACCAGAGTTCCCTGCAACAAGGCCCCGAGGTAAAGACCACAAAGCCTAGGTGCAGGAAACCCTGGTGACATCACAAGGTGAACTGAGTTCATGCCGGCGGATCTGCAGGAAACCCCGGTGATCCACAGGCATGAACTCGGATTCACCTTGTAATATCACCGGACTTCCCAGAAGCAATGTCCTGCAGTACAGACTGTGAGATGAGGAAATGGCTGCAGGGAGCCCCAGTGACGTCAAAAAAGCATATAACACACAAAAATTCAACGTGGGCATTACATATACATATGCGCTTTTTCCTGCATTTTTCACTGACCCCATTGAAGTCAATTGGTGAAAAAGCAGGAAAAACTTCAGAAACAACTGACACGCTGCTTCTTTTTTCAGCAACAAAAACTATAAGGGAAAAAAGAAGCAGCATGTGCACAGCAAGTCAGGATTCTCAGACTTTGCTGGGATGATTTTTCTTGCTTTTAATCAATTAAAAAAGCAAGGAAAAACGCACGAAAAAAGCAATGTGGGCACAAGGTCTTCTGTGTATGTAGCTGAGCACTGCACAGTAATTTAGCTGTATTTAGATACAGGTGTGGAGCCCCGCAAACGCTGTGTCGGTGCATTACCTTCAGGGACTCCACGTAGCTGGTTCTTGTCACAGGTAGGAGATCTTCTTCTTGTCGTGACGCCACTCTCAGTATTGCGGCCAGTAGGGACCGCCACTGCAGGTTGAGGGTCGCCTGGGGCTGATGGTATGTGCAGTTAGTTGTAATAGCCTCCTGAGAGTGAGGCAAGCCCCAGGGCCCTGTGTAGATGTGTAGGACTACAAGGCGCAGAATGACTCAACACAGGCAGGATGTCTTTCAGGGTTTTTACTCACTTCAGGTGGCAGGGTGAGTAACCCGGGCGTAGCTGGGATGAACCAGATGGGAACCAGGTATCCTTCAGGCTGACTTTATGAGGGTGACTACTGACTCGCCTTCCTTAGCCCTTGGTGGTTTGGGGTGACCCCGACTTTGAGTCCCTATGGGGGTCACCCAGGGAAGATGCTGCAGCCTCTCTCCCCCTTTTGTTTGCCGTTTGCTTGTTCCCCGGACCAGGCCACTCCAGCTGCTTGCCTCCTGTGACCTATGGGCCCTCACTGCGGTTACGTGGCTGCGGCTTTTGTGGTGTTGTGGTGTGGGCTTTGAGAGCCCCACACCGGCAGGTTTAGCAGAAGAAAGCTGGATCTATCTTCGCTTCGGGATCTGCCGCCCGGTTGGGCCTGGTGCTCTCTAGCAGTCTCCTTACTTCCCACTCCGTGCTTTCTCTCTAGCTGAAGCTGGCTTTCAGGTAGCACTCCTAGTTGACCGTTCTCCCCCGTCAGTAGCCACTGCGCGGGCGCTGTTAGACAGCAACAGCCCCACAGGTCTGCTCCTCACTGAGCCCTATGGAGTTCTCTGCTCTAACTGACTCACTGCCCCTCCTCTCCTGTTCTTGCCTACGCCACCTAGCAACCAGATTCTCTTACCACACCCCTTGAGAGGAGATAATTAATAATAATAATTTTATTCATTTATATAGCGCTATTAATTCCACAGCGCTTTACATACATTTGCAACACTGTCCCCATTGGGGCTCACAATCTAGAGTCCCTAACTGTATGTCTTTGGAGTGTGGGAGGAAACCGGAGTACCCGGAGGAAACCCACGCAAACACGGGGAGAACATACAAACTCCTTGCAGATGGTGTCCTTGGTGGGATTTGAACCCAGGACCCCAGCGCTGCAAGGCTGCAGTGCTAACCACTGAGCCACCGTGCCGCCCGGCTTTTGGCCCCCTCCACTATTCCAGTGAAGGTCCAGGCTTTTCCCCCTCCTGGGATCCCCAGGGGTCCTCTCATGGGTACATGTGTGAGACCTGATCACTATGCGCCTGTGTACCACACCCCTGTCAGCCTTCTGGATTACCTGTATTGTACTGTCCCCAGCATGGGTGCAGTACTCAGTGGTGCCTGACCAGGTCAGGGGCGCCACATTCCCCCTTAGTTATCACCAGCATGTCCTCGGGCTGCAAGACAACATTTTAAAATGCATAAAACATTAAAACATGTAAAACATTTAAAAGCACCAGGTACCATACATCACCACCCTCCACCCACAAGTCCGTTAACCCACCCAAAACCCTTTCACGTTGGCCGCGACTTCAGCCACTTCTGGCAGGATGTAGAGGCGGCTTACATGGGCTGGTGGTTTCAGGGTATACCTGGCCTGGTGGATCCGCGCCTTCAGCCTCTTCTGGCAGGATGCAGAGGCGGCCTCCACAGTTGGTGCTGACCAGGTACCCTCTTTGTGGTGGAGAGCCAGGCCCCATAAACAGGCATGCTCTCTGGTCGCAGGTGAGCCAAGGCCCTATATACGGACGGGCTCCTCCTGGTTGCAGACGAGCCAAGCCCCTAAACAGGCTGACTCTGGTGGTGGTGGTGCCCTCTGGTGTAACTATTTACACTGCGAGAGTTTGTGGCTATAGCCAGTTCATAGCCTTAAGGTTTATGGTTTTTCTCACAATAGTTTTTGTGGGCACATGCTTAAACGTGAACGTTGCAAAACAAACTTTTTCAAAACTTTAACTGATAACTTCTTTCTTTACTTTACTTTACTCCTCTTTACCAGGGCTTGAGCCTGTATGGCGGTGGCACCTGCTGCTTTCCTGCTCTCTGTCGTCGTCTGTGGTCGTCTCATCCGTAGGTTCTTTTTCTCTGCTTTGTCTTCCTTCTCTTTCTTTAGGACTTTGTGTTACGTCCAGGGCATACAATCCTCTTTCACCTTGATGCATAGTAAACTGGACTGAATCTCCCATCTTTAGATTTCTGCCAGGGTGTCCTCTAGGCAGATGAGCTCTCACATCTCTTCTGTTGACAAATATCCCTTCTTTGATACCAGGTGCTACGATGAATCCATATCCACTTCTCAGATTAAAATCCTCCACTACTCCTCTGAAAAGGGGTCCTCTGGCCTGGGCTTTGGACCTTCTCAGGGCTCGTTTTTCTTGCAGGTCTCTGGCGGTGACTTCTCTCTGCTCTGGAGATGACGGTGCAGAGGATAGTTGCGTTCTGTTGCGGTGTGTCTTACGGGCTGGATTCTGTAGGGTGCAGCTCACAAACTCCCAGGTAAGGCTTTTGGGCAGATCTTCTTCTGCAGATGGTGTCAGGTCTTCCTCATCCCAGCGAGAATAAGGCAGCATCTCTGGCTCTGGGTATGGCTCTGGAGTCAGCCCCTCAACCTCCTGGCCTCCTCCCCCCCTTAGTTCTTCCTGGCACTCCTTGGGTAGCAGTGCTGGGGATGGACTTCTTTCTGCCGGCCCAGGTGGGGAACTCTTTGCCGTGGTTGCTGCGGGAGCTGTCGGGATACTCTTTGGGGTGTGCGGAGGGAGCATGTACCGCTCCACCATCTCCCGTGGGAACTTAGCTTCCAGGTCGGCTTTTAGCTGCCAGTATGCGGAGTCCTCACCTACCAGGGATTGCCTAGCAGGGACTTCCTGAACCTGGGGAGCCTTGTCTGCTCTGGCCTTGCGGGCCGGGGTAAATGGTACGTCAGCCTTGTCTTGGCGGGCCGCGCCTGGCATGGCGGCGGCCTGGTCTTGGCGGGCCGCGCCTGGCATGGCGGCGGCCTGGTCTTGGCGGGCCGCGCCCCGTATGGCGACGGCCTGGTCTTGGCGGGCCGCGCCCTGTATGGCGGCGGCCTGGATCGGCGTCGCAGCTGCGATGGGATCCGTGCAGGCTGGGCTGGGCGTCGCTGCAGGGACCGGGGCTTGGCGGGCCGAGCAGGGCATCGCTGCGGCGGCCGGGGCTTGGCGGGCCGAGCAGGGCCTCGCTGCGGCGGCCGGGTCTTGGCGGGCCGAGCAGGGCATCGCTGCGGCGGCCGGGGCTTGGCGGGCCGAGCAGGGCATCGCTGCGGCGGCCGGGTCTTGGCGGGCCGAGCAGGGCATCGCTGCGGCGGCCGGGTCTTGGCGGGCCGAGCAGGGCCGAGCAGGGCATCGCTGCGGCGGCCGGGTCTTGGCGGGCCGCACCTGGCGTGGCTGCGGCCTGGTTCAGCGTCGCCGCACCGGGCGCCTCTTCAGGGACCGCGGGCGTGGCAGTAGGGGTCGGGGCACTTGCGCTAGCCGGGGCATCACTCGACTCACCCATCGTTGGCAGCATCGGGGTCTGAGTTGTCACCGCCCGATCTGGCACTCGGTGCGCGGCTCTCTCCTCGTAGGCCCGAACCGCCGCGGTCATCCATAGGAACTCCTCGCGTCCCTCTCTGATCAGCCTTCCGACCCTGGCTTCTAGTTGATCGCAGAACTCGGCAAGCTCCCGACACCACCAGGCAGCGGAGCCTGGCTCTGGATCTCTGCTCTCAGACGCCATCTTCATTAGCAAGCTGCTGGCTTCTCCCCTGCTCCGCCGTCTCCGGACGCTTCCGCTCTCTTCGCTGGCAAGCTCCGAACTCTGCAGGGGATCTCTGGGTAGCCACACCTCTTCGTGGGCGGTAACTTCTTCCAGCGCGGGCTGCTGTTGTTTTTCAGCGCGCTTTTCATGGTGGCAATATGGCGGCGCTTCCAATTTTTCAAGCGGACCGCCCAGGCACATGGTCACCTGTCTGAACAGGTCTAGTCCTTATCCTGTTCGTGACGCCAGATGTGGAGCCCCGCAAACGCTGTGTCGGTGCATTACCTTCAGGGACTCCACGTAGCTGGTTCTTGTCACAGGTAGGAGATCTTCTTCTTGTCGTGACGCCACTCTCAGTATTGCGGCCAGTAGGGACCGCCACTGCAGGTTGAGGGTCGCCTGGGGCTGATGGTATGTGCAGTTAGTTGTAATAGCCTCCTGAGAGTGAGGCAAGCCCCAGGGCCCTGTGTAGATGTGTAGGACTACAAGGCGCAGAATGACTCAACACAGGCAGGATGTCTTTCAGGGTTTTTACTCACTTCAGGTGGCAGGGTGAGTAACCCGGGCGTAGCTGGGATGAACCAGATGGGAACCAGGTATCCTTCAGGCTGACTTTATGAGGGTGACTACTGACTCGCCTTCCTTAGCCCTTGGTGGTTTGGGGTGACCCCGACTTTGAGTCCCTATGGGGGTCACCCAGGGAAGATGCTGCAGCCTCTCTCCCCCTTTTGTTTGCCGTTTGCTTGTTCCCCGGACCAGGCCACTCCAGCTGCTTGCCTCCTGTGACCTATGGGCCCTCACTGCGGTTACGTGGCTGCGGCTTTTGTGGTGTTGTGGTGTGGGCTTTGAGAGCCCCACACCGGCAGGTTTAGCAGAAGAAAGCTGGATCTATCTTCGCTTCGGGATCTGCCGCCCGGTTGGGCCTGGTGCTCTCTAGCAGTCTCCTTACTTCCCACTCCGTGCTTTCTCTCTAGCTGAAGCTGGCTTTCAGGTAGCACTCCTAGTTGACCGTTCTCCCCCGTCAGTAGCCACTGCGCGGGCGCTGTTAGACAGCAACAGCCCCACAGGTCTGCTCCTCACTGAGCCCTATGGAGTTCTCTGCTCTAACTGACTCACTGCCCCTCCTCTCCTGTTCTTGCCTACGCCACCTAGCAACCAGATTCTCTTACCACACCCCTTGAGAGGAGATGGAGGCTTTTGGCCCCCTCCACTATTCCAGTGAAGGTCCAGGCTTTTCCCCCTCCTGGGATCCCCAGGGGTCCTCTCATGGGTACATGTGTGAGACCTGATCACTATGCGCCTGTGTACCACACCCCTGTCAGCCTTCTGGATTACCTGTATTGTACTGTCCCCAGCATGGGTGCAGTACTCAGTGGTGCCTGACCAGGTCAGGGGCGCCACACAGGACCTGGCTGTGCTGCTTTCAACAAACTGCTGCAAATACTTCCCCACTGCTCACAGTGTGACTGATTCTGTGGGCTGGCGACCCTAATCACCTTATCAGACTCAACCCCCCCCCCCACCAAATCCCAAAGTGTCCAAAGCAGCACCGTGAACGGTTTACATTAAGATAGCATAGAACTTCAAGAAGGTCAGAAGCTTTCCTGCCATACAGCTCACCCCTCTCCACCTGGTCGCACATAAGTAAATAAACGATCAGACGCTGTCGGTGACTGTGTGACGCCCTGGCAAAACCAGGTAGTCACAGATAGGCCCCCGCATAACACCTTCCCTCACTAAGAAACACACAGCCAACCTAGAAACCCTAGTCAACCCCCTTAAAGAAAGATAGACACACCAGTGGGCGTGACCAGGCGTTTGGACACGCCCACCCAGGGGTCTAGAAAGCCCGGGGCGGGAAAACAGTAGTTAGTTCTGTGTAGAGTTCAGTTTGGAGAGGAGTGTGGGCTGGAGCTAAGTGTAGCTCCAGCAGGAAAAGTTCGAGTTGAACGGTACCAGGGTAGGAGCCCTGGTGCCTCTGGCTAGGAGGCAGACGGTGGTCTCCATCAGCAGGAGACAGGAAGATGGCTCGGCAGAACCAAGGTGGACTGGGACAGGGTTGTAGCCCGCCGGTACCAACACGGGGAATCGACCCGGAAACCGTAGCACAACAGGGGGTACTTGGACCCTGAAGCCAGAACCAGAAACAAGCGGACTGGTTAATTCACCGATTGAGGCCAGGACTAGAGGTCCTGTCCCACCCAAAGTCCCTCATAGAAGACAACAGCCCACCGATAGGGATAGGAGGTCACAGCCAGGGCCCATAGATCCCACGGGCCAGCGTCTGCGGGCACGGCTCCTTAGGCCACATCCAGCTGGGAGAGGACTCCTTAGTTTCACACTAGGAAGCCCACCTTACACAAAACAGTGCAGAGGAAAGGATAGAGACCACCAGCCGGGTGGGAGACCCAAATGCAACCGGCCGCGGCACCGGCCACCAGCACCTTGGTTTACCAGAGGCTTGTGTGGTTTATTAACTGTGAGTAAACAAACACTCCCAGCGGTCGCTATACCCTGCACGGAGACACTAGGTCCCGGCGCGGCCATCACTACCCACGGAGGGGTTAACAACTAGCTGCCACAACCTCTCCCCCGGGTGCCCCACAACAGCAGCGGTGGTGTCCCATTTCACCACACACCGTGTTTGGCATCACGAACTTAATACGGCCTAGCCTGTACATCTACGTCCCCCCTTTTTATTCGGTGTGTCCGCGAGACCCCCTAGTCCGGAGACCCTCGAGCCACCACCCCAGGAGGCCCGGATCCGAGCAGCGCCAGCTGCTGGCACGGGGGCGGCACAACTGCACAGAGCAATGGGAAGGGAGGCAGAGTATATACAGCAATGGCTGCGCTGCTGGGACGGAGAGGCACGGTAAGGGCTGCCTCACAAACATGTGTCGGTCACTGCACTGCTGCCCTCACCTGATCTATCTCCTGCAGACGCCAGCAGCACAGTGTACAGTAATCACAGGCAGAGACTGGAGGGGGCGAAGCTCAGCGCTGCCCGTCCACTTCTATGAAAATGCACGAACAGCGCAGCTCCTCACTCACTGACAGGAGCAGCTGCTGATCTGCAGCGCGGGCCCCTAACCCTGCGGGCCCAGTCGCAATGGCGACCCCTGCGACCGCGGTAGTTACGCCCCTGCTCACACATATTAATTGCAACACTGCAAACGTTATTTATTTGACAAACTGTGAAATTTGCAGCAGACAATATGTGGGGTGTACAATGAATAAATGAAAAAAGAGAATACGTAAACATCTTTCTGATGCTGTCAATTTACCGCTAGCAGGAGCTTCTGTGGTATCCCGACATTTTTCTCAGGTGCATGGGGGTGATGTCAAAGGTTTTTCCTTTATAGGTATTGAACAGGTTAAGAGACCAGAGAGAGAGGGTAATTACCATAAAAAAAAATTAGCGAGTGAAAGCAAATGGATGTTTTTTCTGGAGACCAGGCTTCCATATGGTTTTACCAATAGGATGGACCTGGCAATACACTATGGTTAATTTATGATACTTTGTTGGTTGTCTGGTTTCCCTTTCTCCATTGTTGTATGTTCCTCTATATATTTTTTGATATTCTTTGATACATTTTCTAACAGTCTGTTCTGTAATACAATTGCCTACTTTACATGTTTTTATATTTGTCTTGCGATTTTTTTTGTTTGATTTCTTTGTCTGTTTTTATCCATGGGTTGATGCCAGACATATGTTGTATTTTGGTTTATTTCACTAGCTTTGTTCACATTCATGCTGGTTTTCTCTTGCTGGTTTTGGTCGGTGTGGAGTTAATGCTCTGGTCATTATATACACCTGTTTTCATCCACAGCCTTTTTTGGTCCATGGGTGGGTTCATTTTTTTAAGAGCATGTCCACACTTCAACACCAGCTTGGGACCATGAAGAAGGCGGCTTTATACCGCCGAAACGCGTAGTCTGCCATAGCATGTATCCTGCACTTTAATTTTGAGCTCTGGAATCTTTTAATTTGCTCAATAAAGCTGGATTTTACTACTACTACCTGAAGTCTTCTTACCTGCTGGAACTTCCTACAAGACTGCTATATATATATATATACCAACAACCTACCTTCTCATTCCCTGTGAGTGGTTAGTTGTCCTTCCTCATTCTCAGGTCCTCTGCCAGAGGCCTGGGAGTTTGAGGGTTCTACACAGGATCTTAGTTGTTCCCAGCACTCGCTTTTCTGGACAGAGTCCAGGTGTTGCTCCTGGAATCTGTTGCAGCCATTTTTCCAACTTAGGCTAGGTTCACACACTGCGTTTTTTTTACACTGCTTTTTAGCACAGAAACGCAGCGTCTTTAAAAAACGCATGAAAAAACGCAGGAAAGAATTGACATGTCCATTTTTTTTTTTTAAGCTCAAAAACGCAGCTTAAAAAAAAAGTTGTGTGCGGACTGCAAAAAATGAAAACTCATAGACTTTGCTGAGGAAGCAAAGTCATGCAGTTTTGAGGCCAAAAACGCACCCGAAAAACGCCGCGAAAAACGCACTGTGTAAACTTACCCTTAGGGGTCACTGCTCCAAGGGCTCCTATCACCACTGGAATCACTGTTACCTTCACCTTCCACATCTTCTCCAGTTGTTCTTTAAGGCCCTGGTATTTCTCCAGCTTCTCATATTCCTTCTTTCTGATGTTACTGTTATTAGGCACTGCCACATCTATTATCATTGCGGTCTTCTGATCCTTGTCTACTATTGTCGCGGGCGGGGAGGAGGGTGTCAGCACACTACGCTCACCCCTTCTTCTCGGGTCCGGCGGCTGCTGCTCAGTGGTGGCTCGAGCGGTGGGCCGGATCCCGGGGGTTTCTCGAGCGGCACTCCTCGCCCGTGAGTGAAAGGGGTTTGTTGGGTGCGGGGATTGTTTATAGTCCGTGACGCCACCCACGGTTGTGGTGATTTCACCACCGCTGCTCTATATGGGGATCCCGGGGATGGTGATGCGGAGCAGCCAGATGTTGTGTTGCCCCTCTGTGGGTAGGGGTTGGTGATCCCGGGGCCCGGTGACGGTTTGGGAGGTGCAGGGCCTGGTGGGCGCAGGGACGCGGGGGCAGCGCTGTGCCTTGCGGCACTGTGGCACTCACTCAGCCTGAGACGTTGACACAGTTTGTACGGTAAACCAAACGGCTGGTAAGACGGTCCCACGGACGGCTGCAATTGCTCTCCCAGTAGGTGACGGTGATGTCCCTCTTCCTTGCACCTTGTGTACTTGTTGGTTGCGATGGGTCCCCACCGGTAACCCGCTCCCCGGCTTCAAGCTGGGCCGGAGGAGCTCTACTCTTTGCCCGCAGGCGCTGGCCCTCAGAAACTGGTGCCCTGGCGGTGGCGGTGTCTCTGTTGTACAGGTTGGGCTGTTGCCTTCACTCGGGTCTTGGTTGTTGGGGGATCTACGTCCCCTTCACTGACGGATTCGGCAATTTACGGCGACTCCAAGCCTTGCTGGGGTCCGAGAGGCCCCTGCCCTGGTGCTGACTGTCCTTCGGAACACTGCTCCAGACCACCGGGCACACAGCCTACGGGGTCCTTCCAGGAACTTCCAAACGGTCCCCCTCCAGACAGTCACCGCCGTTGCTGACCTTGCTGACCTGTCCTGCACACAGCTGGACCACTTCAGGCTTTTCTCTCTCTCTGTCACCACTCTTGCTTTCCTCCTTTACTACCTTTCTTTCCTTCACTTTCACTTAGTTGTTTACTTTAGCCCTGGCTGGGCTACTCTACTCTTTACTCTCTCATGTCCCTCACTGGACTGCCTGGTACTTCCCGCCTCCAGAGCTGTGATCTCCTCGGTGGGCGGAGCCAACCGCCTGGCCCACCCCCTGGTGTGAATCATCAGTCTCTGGAGGAAGGCAACAAGAATTTTTGGTTCAGCTTAGATGTGTCTACCTGGGATGTAGGGTGTGATGGTGTGTGACCTGTGTCCCCTGGCTTGCCCAGGGCGACACACTATCACAATATCTGGTTGGTTAGCTACCACTTGCTTATCCGTCTGGATCTTGAAGTCCCACATGATTTTAGCCCTTTCATTCTCCACCACTTTTTCTGGGGTCTCCCACCTGCATGTAGGAGGACTTAGCCCATACACTGTACAGATATTCCTGTATACAATTCCCGCTACTTAGTCGTGGCGTTCGGTGTACGCTGTTCCTGCTTGCATTTTGCATCCTGCCACTCTATGTTGGATTGTTTCCGTGGTTTCTTTAGGCCTAAAACACACTTCCGCATAAAAAACGTACGTGTGACACGGTCCGTTTTTCGGGTCGGTGTTCAGTTTTTTATGGGTGTTTCTCCGGTACGTATGGCATCCGTGTGTTGGCGTATGCTCTCCGTGTGTACGTGTGAAGGGTCCGTATTGGCATAAAATACGTACGTATGCCATCCATGTGCCGTCCGTTTTTACAGATCCGCATTCTTAACCAAATAATGTTGTTAAGCCTTCATCATGAGATCCTGGTGTGCTAAATTGGTCAATTTAGGTCCCACATTGTTGGAAAAGGTTTAAAACCTCTTCAAAACATTGATTTTCGCATCTTCCACTCATTAGACTGACTGCAAAATGTCTCTCTCCAATGAAGCAACCATGTATTTGCTATGGTTGATATCTAGGCGATTTGGGGTTAGGAGACATATGATTGAAAAAGAACCACCTGTTGAAAAGAGGATGTGGATCCACCCCTTTGTCAAACTAAGGAAGACGCATGGCCATGTTAATATTCTTTATGGAGAAATGCGCAAATTTCCACCTAAATTCCAAGCCTACTGCCATATCACCATTCCATCATTTGACAACATCCTTGGCCTAGTGTAGCACCAATTGAAGCATCAAGACACCTGTATGCGGCTCAGCATCTCCCCAGAGGAACGATTGTTGGTTACTTTACGGTAGGTGTCAAAATGTATACACAGATGTTAGTTTGTTGGTTTGAAATGTGTTTCTATGTTCACACATGCTGCTAAAACCCAGATGTAAACACATACCTCAATGTATGATAGTTACAACCTTTTAATATCCCATAGCAGCACTTTAGAGTCAAATAACATGGTCACATTGCCTAATTTTCCCATTCAAACATGCAATAGAAAAATTATACCAGATTCAAAACTCAAAAAATCATGTTTATTAAACAAAATTATTAGTAAATTTCCAATATGGAAATAAACGACTATTCTTTCATATTTCCAAAAAAACCATAATAAATTTGACACACATTGTATGTATCCAGCCATTGTATTAAACATTAGTAACTAAACCATATACCACTATCAAAAATATACATAGTAATGTCATGTCCTTCTTATTTTTAGTTACCTTGCAACTGGCCAATCCTTCAGCAGTCTACATTTTGAATTTTTATTGGGAAGATCGACCATTGGCATGATCATACTGCATACCTGCACTGTGCTATGGGAAACCCTTAAACATCAAGTCATGCAACAGTCTACATCACAGGATTGGTTGCGCATTTCAAAAGAGTTTTTTCAGATGACATAATTTCCGAACTGTATTGTCGCCATAGACGGAAAGCACATTAGAGTGAAGAAACCACCTAACTCTGGCTCAAGATTTTTTAATTTCCATAAGTTTTTTTCTGTAGTTATTTTGGCTTTGCTAGACACTAACTACTGTTTCCTTTTTGCGGATATTGGTGCCTATGGCAGTGCATCTGATGCTAGAATATTCAGAAGCTGACGTTTAGCAAGACGATTAATGTCTGACAACCAACATTTGCCTACACCCAGACCTTTACCTGGTACTAATGGCCCTAATGCACCATTTGTGATGGTTGCAGATCAGGGATTTGCCTTGTTGAGGCATTTGATGCGTCCTTATCCAAGACGAGGACTGGACAGATCAAAAGCCCAATTTAATAGCACCTTGGCCAGAGCACGTTGCTATGTGGAATGAGCCTTTGGCATTTTAGCATCAAGATGGCGCATTTATCAAACCACCATCCAGCTCCAACCAACCACCGTCAAGGCTGTCATGAAAGCTACAGTAATATTACATAATTAATGTAGATTACATGAAAGCAATGACGATGACATTGACGATTTGCCAGGTCTAAATGCCCCATTAGTAGGTAATGGTAGTAGAAGGACCAATTTGGTCACTTCTGGTCTACAAGTGAGGAATCAGTTTAAAGATTATTTTAGTTTAAATCTGCCTAATAATGTCTAATTAGGACATTGTCCTTTAGTTATATCACTCTGTTACATAATCAAAAACACATATGTTTCACAAGAGAGAAAATGCCCATACATAGGTTTATATTTTTCTGTTTTTTTTTGATTACTTGTATTTTTGTTGTTGAAAAAATAATTTAGAGTTATTGTATTCCCAATTATTACCAAATTATGGGTTTTTGTGTTTGCCAAATTAGTAATGATAAAGAATTAAATTTTTGGTTCACAAATTGTCACAAAACAAAGATTATGGTTTTGTTAATTAACCTATGTATGCCTGTTATCTTTTGCAAGACACCCTGTATTCTTTTAATTTTTATACAAAATTTGTTCTGAGACATTATCCCAGACAAACCACCATACTGTATTATGCAATAATGTCACGCAAACATAATTTGTTTGACACTATTGGAATACAAGTATGGGACCAGACCATATGCAGATACTGCATATTGGAAGGATTTTTCAATATAAATAAAGGTGTTTGAATGTGAATGTAGTAGGGTATGTGCGTGCATATTTTCCCAGAACACAGTTGTTATAAGTGGATGGTCATAACCTCATGTCCACAGCAAGGCAACATTACAACATGCAGGTACTGTTCTGAAAGTGATAGAGTAACGTTCTTTAGCATTTTGACCCATTATGAACAATAAAAACCTACACATATGGGCTATGTAATATGTAACATTTTTGAATGTTTAGAGAACAGCCCTAACCAAGAAAAATTCCAAAATGTTATTCTTACAATAACTATATCAAATTATGTGTCAACTAAATCATCTAGGCTAGTGATGCTTTCCTGAGTAGTCTCCATGGCATTGTCACCTACTGAATATGTTGGCTGCAGAACACTAGATGTTGTAGTAAGTGCCTGAACAGTGTTTACACTAGTGACATTTGTTGTGCTTGGAACAAACATTACTGTAGTTGTTTGACCAGATGGAAGACCAAGTGTAGGTGGAACATATTGTTATGACGGTAGAGGCTGAGTATGTCGGTATGTGAAGTTGGTAGGGTAAGGCTGACTTTGAAAGTACTGTTGCTGAGGATTAGGTGGCATATGGTAGGATGGTGGTTGATGTACTATTTGTGGTAGTATATGAACATTACTTACATTACTTGGATAGTTAATAGAGGGTTGCATAGGTGTCTGTTGGGGGCCTTGTTGGTAAAAAGATGGTTGTTGTTGTGATGGCATTTGTGTAAATTACGGGCCTGTTTGGTGTGGGATAGTTGTTGGTCTATTTTGTGAATCACTACCCAAGACTGCTGAGACCCCAACAAACCCACAACCAATCGTCCCATGTAATGAAGAATCAGACTCAGGTATATAAATCAGAACTCTCTTTATTTGGAGATTTAATAATCAAATCTCATCTTTTAGTGGATGGTGGTCAGTCACAGCCCAAAATATCAAACTAAAACCACTGAAATAAATCACAGTAAACCAGTACAAAGCGTTGTGCCGCAGCCGGACTCCCGGCGGGGGTAACTTTTGTACCAAAAAAACACCAACGTTGTTGAATTGACCGCTGTTGTGACTTAATCAAATATTATGAAAAACAAAAATCGTACAACTCATTGTGTCGCAGCCAGACTCCCGGCGCAAGTAAGCGAAACCAGTCAAAATAATTGTGTTGAAGCCGGACTCCCGGCGCACGTAGCTTTTACAGTACCAATCATTGTCTCACAGCCGGACTTCCAGCACAGGTAAGCGTCCACACTGAAACCATCAACGCTGACAAAGGGAGGGAGGGTGGGACAGCTGCCTCCGGGTTCCACAGAGTAGGGAGAGACCGGAAAAGGCAGGGAGTGAGACTATGAAGGGGGGAAGCAGGAGGAGGAGAGAAGAATTATTGGCTGCAAAAAACGGGGAGGAGGTAGAAAATTACATGGGACGACCAGATTAACCCCTTATTACGGGGCACAGCAGTCAGGGGGCACCCAGTCAAATACTGGAATGCTCCACAGACTGCTGAGACCCCAACAAACCCACAACCAATCATCCCATGTAATGAAGAATCAGACTCAGGTATATAAATCAGAACTCTTTATTTGGAGATTTAATAATCAAATCTCATCTTTTAGTGGATGGTGGTCGGTCACGGCCCAAAATATCAAACTAAAACCACTGAAATTAATCACAGTAAACCAGTACAAAGCGTTGTGCCGCAGCCGGACTCCCGGCGGGGGTAACTTTTGTACCAAAAAACCACCAACATTGTTGAATTGACCGCCAAGGAGGAGCAAAGTAGCAAACTGTGCTCCGACCCCCACCCAGAAACTAAGGCATGCTAAATACCAACCTGTAAACCAAAGAAATATCAACCCTAAGTCATGTTAAACGTATACCAGCGAGAAACAGAAGCTCTGAATCGTACGCCTCAAATAAAACGTGGCACTCCAGCATGAAGTGAACTCAACAATCCATCAATAGCCGCCCTGTCATACCTCGCGATGAATGACCTTTGAGTAAACCAATACAAGATCACAAGGAATGACCTGACTAAACCAGTATAAGCTCCTAAATCAACCTGGAACTCATCATAGTGAGAATCTACGTAGAAGAGGCAGAGGTCATCCCAAAAAGTAACATGTAAAAATGCGTCCAGTGAGGCACGGTGGCTCAGTGGTTAGCACTGCAGTCTTGCAGCGCTGGGGTCCTGGGTTCAAATCCCACCAAGGACACCATCTGCAAGGAGTTTGTATGTTCTCTCCGTGTTTGCGTGAGTTTCCTCAGGGTACTCCGGTTTCTTCCCACACTCGAAAGACATACAGATAGGGACTAGATTGTGAGCCCCAATGGGGACAGTGTTGCCAATGTATGTAAAAGCACTGTGGAATTAATAGCGCTATATAAATGAATAAAATTATTATTAATATTATTATTATCATAACTCTTTCGGCAAATCGTTCCTGCCAAATCTGGTCTCTGATGCCTTTCCAATGAATGTCCACTTCCACCTGCATAGCTCTCCATTCTCCGGGCTGCTCATGGTGAGCAGCCAAAAAATCCATAGCATGGATCTGACACCATCTGAAAAAGAGAAAATTGTTACCAAAGCAATAAACTGGTCTAATATACCTGAGGAAACAATCAGTACGTAAAGGCTCTGTGATTTGACCTTGGAATCCGAATTGAAAAGACCAATTGCAAAACTTACGGTATCATAACAAAGATCACCAGGACTTGTTCTGGGAAACAAAATTGTATTATTCCACTTCTCCTCCCATGATCGGGACACTGCAAATCTCCCAGTATGCAAAAACAGCGTAAAGGCGCATAACCACACCTACCAGTAGTAGCACCTACCTATTTTTAAGAGCTATATTTTTTTTTTAGTTTGACCATTCCAATCATTTTTATTTCTTTTTCTCATGATGGCCTTATTTCCTAATTTTTGTTGAAATTGATGTATAGTCAGCACCCTGCGTCGTATCTGGTGTGCAAATATGCAAGACTGCCCTATAGAGTATATCCTTCGCAATTAAAACACAGCCTTTAGGAATGCAAGAAAGGACTTTTTTTTTTTTTTATGACATAAATGAAATGGTATAACTGGAATAGACAATACAGTAAGATCAGTCTAGAAGTCATTTCAAGGCACCCGTACATGATTGAGGATATCCTGTAGAGAGAACCATTGGCAGTGTCTGATTCCATCTTAATAATTCCATCACCTGTACAATAAGGAAATACTGAAAAACACAACTATATATGTATATATGAGTAAAAGACCAGCTGCCAACCATTACATGGACTGGCAAAAATAAATAAAACTATTGGAAACCTAGATTACACGCTCATTTGGATTTTTTTTTTGGAAGCAACCACTGTGCAGTGAATGTATGGAGAAACATTGATTGCAAAAGAAAGGTCAGTAGAAACTAGGGACAGGGGAAAATTGGTCCAAGGATAGAAAACAAGGAACGCAATAACCAATACTTAAAGGCTCGGTGGTGTGAAAAAAGAAAACACTTAATAGTAAACATATGAAGAAACGGTGATCGAAAACGAATATCACTCACATCATGTTTTACCGTAAGCTCACCATGTTGTGGAGCCACCAAAGACTTCACTAGCATCAATAATCGAGCGCATCATGATGGAAATGGATCCCCTCCACTCGGGCATTGGGGCAAAACTTTCAGAGTATAATGAAAGCAAGGAGGAGCATAAGCAACGATACTTCACGGGTATGGGGAAACCAAACACTGAAGAACAATAACCTAATGGGCGATGTACCGGGGGGGTAAGGGGTTTAAGAATAGGAATGCTCATGTTTATGAACCAAAAGCAAAAAAAAGTCTGGGTGTGGTTATCAAGTGTAGTATCAATGGGAAACAACACAGCAATTCTAGGTGAAGTAACCAAACCCTAGACCCCGAGACCCCACAACGCACAGAACCGACAATATTTTTATAGGATTTTGTGATGGTGAAATGTAAAATGTCCACGAGTGGGACTGAACCCAGAGCTCTATCTGTAACCTGCACTTACCATTGAGCTATATCGTAATCACGGCAAAAGGCCAAGTTTGAAAAGGAAAAAAACAAATGAGGGAAAATCCCACCCGCTGAGGGAATCACTACCCGAAATGAACAAATAACCCATCAAAAAGGGTGCGGCTCCAAATACGGAACACTGGACCAAACAGAAAGGAACAAAACGTGGTTAATAAAGTTGAGAAGCATTAAATCATCAAGGTGGCGTATGATGGAAAGGCCCCGTCACGTAATAAATGACCATTAAAGGAAAGAAGTAAAATGACTGAATGTAATAACATGAATAAAACAACCCAAAGAAGGAATGTGTCATAAATTAAAGTCTGCAAAGCAACCAAAAGTGCAGAAAAAACGGTGACAGTGTATGATGATGCATGTTACTGATGTAAACCTGAGAGGAGATGGAATCGGATATCTACAGTATAATATATATTTCTATATATACACATACAAAAACACACTTGCGTAAATGTTATTATCGGATATATCGGGGCTAACAATGAACCCTTGGAAGACATTATTGGAAACACCATGGTTAAGGCTGAACACATGGACGCAGATCTACCTAAATTAATTATTGGTAATACCGACATTAAAAAATACTAACCCACTGAATAATTATTTTTCATATAAACGATCAAGTAATGGAGCCGCGACATCATCTAATAATGAATGGTTAATAATAATTAGGTAGGTGACCTGACGATAAGGGGCAGCAGAGGGGTGTCATAACAGAAACTGACCCTGAGCAGGTATGGATCCAGAGACCCCAGTATGGGAGAACAAGTAAAGCATCATGGGCAAACCCCCAAAAGCAAATGGCAACCCGGTAACTTAGCGTCTCACTGAGAAACGCGCGGGGATCAAATACTTGACGCCATGTTCTCATCCATTGCACTTTAATTAGTGGATGCCTACCTGCTATAACCCTCACACCAAACCGCTGCACGACAGCCTATATAACTAGTCATAGCGCAACCCTGAACTACTGGAAACGCCTGTTTTTTGTTGTTTTTTTCTTTTCTTCATCTGCGGGTTCTTTTAGGATACTGCGGTTACTAGCAGGTGGTTAGTGTACACTTTATTAATTCCTGGGAATCTGGTTAACTAAAGCATTTTTTTTTTTTTTATAGGAGATTTTCTAAGACAAGAAATCTCAAAACTAGCGCTGATAATGGGTTAATTTATTATTTTGTTACAGGTTAACCTTGTTTCAAACAGACCATATACACTAAACAACATAAAACATATGACATATAATAAATAGCCACAATAGGTCACAGCAGCTATTTGACAGAATAAATAATCGTAATGCCCCGGCCGGTGGCAGAATACGATCATATATTTGTAACAGTAGGAGGCCAATAGACCATTTAATATAGTGCACAATTAAATAATAATAATAGTAATACATAAAACAACGGGGCCCCAGAGAATTAGTAACAAGGCTGAGGAGGAAAAAATAGGTATAAGACCTTATAATATAAGCCGAGTCTTCTGCCGTTCTGAATGCCTATAACTGTATTTAACAACGATGTAGGAGCGCACCGGCTCAGAATTGTTCCAGAAAGGTTGTTACCTGAGACCAGTCCTAGGCACCAAGCCCCCGTAGATATATTCCTGCACGGTGCTTCTAGATGCCTGGAATCAATTCAGCGCAAGGCTTCCCTGTCTGTGCTCCCAGTGCAGGAGAAACAAAGCCGACATGCGCTGTACAGTGCAGTAGGAGAAGCTATACGCCTGTTTGAAATTATTTCCTTCCTGGAAGCCGGCACTGTACAGCGCATGTCGGCATTGTTTCTCTTGCACTGGGAGCACAGACAGGGAAGCCTGGCGCTGAATTGATTCCAGGCATCTAGAAGCACCGTGCAGGAATATACCTACGGGGGCTTGGTGCCTAGGACTGGTCTCAGGTAACAACCTTTCTGGAACAATTCTGACCCGGTGCGCTCCTACATCGTTGGTAAATACATTTATAGGCATTCAGAACGGCAGAAGACTCGGCTTACATTATAAGCCCTTATACCTATTTTTTCCTCCTCAGCCTTGTTACTAATTCTCTGGGGCCCCGTTGTTTTATGTAGTACTATTATTATTATTTAATTGTGCACTATATTAAATGGTCTATTGGCCTCCTACTGTTACAAATATATGATTGTATTCTGCCACCGGCCGGGGCATTGCGATTATTTATTCTGTCAAATAGCTGCTGTGACCTATTGTGGCTATTTATTATATGTTTTATGTTGTTTAGTGTATATGGTCTGTTTGAAACAAGGATAACCTGTAATAAAATAATAAATTAACCCATTATCAGCGCTGGTTTTGAGATTTCTTGTCTTAGAAAATCTCCTATAAAAAAATGTCTTTGACCCTAGGCAAATTAAGGGGGATCTTTGATGAACCTAGCTGCAGGTATTGGGTTAAGCGCTAATTATTGTCCTCGGACAATCCTAATTTTTTTTTTCTACTAGCATCATTATAGTTGTTATTATTATTATAAACTGGGATCATGGAAGACTAAACTAGGAGCGTCACGTGCGGAGCGGGTACCACAGCTGTAATGGCAGCACCGCCATGTCGGGGATCCAGCACCCGCATGCTCAAGGACCAAGGAGGGGGCAGGGAGGGGGTTAAAGAAAGAGCCATGCCAGCAGGAGGCAGGACATGCAGTTTAGGGGTTAGTAATGGGGGGGGGGAACATGCACATCACGTGTGTTTACTATTATGCAGGGCATGGACCCCACTGAATGAGGCGCTGCGCTCGCCCATTATAGATGTAACTAACGCTGCAGGGTGGGTTTGATAGTGTGGGGGGGGGTGTAAGTGGGATAGATTCTACAATGTGTGGGCTCCATGCCGCCTAACATTTCCAGAGGGAATAAACTGTTTATTTGTAAATGTTGTATTTATTTATTTTTTACTTATTGTTACATATACACTATAATGGGGGTAGGAGGGGGGGAATTATTATAGTGGACATGAGGAAATATCCCATGTCAATCAATTAAACCGGCCACATCCACCACCTGGAAGGAGCCCATACACTCCAGGACTAACCCCCTGGAAAGAGCCCATACATTCCAGGCTCATCCACCCGGAAGGAGCTCATACACTCCAGGACTAACCCCCTGGGAAGAGCCCATACATTCCAGGCTCATCCACCCGGAAGGCAGAAGGAGCTCATACACTCCAGGACTAACCCCCTGGGAAGAGCCCATACATTCCAGGCTCATCCACCCGGAAGGAGCTCATACACTCCAGGACTAACCACCTGGGAAGAGCCCATACATTTCAGGCTCATCCACCCGGAAGGAGCTCATACAAGGTGGGTGCAGGCAGTTAAAGATAGTAGGGATGCACTCCCTGTATAGAGGGGGCTTGGCAATCGCTCAGTGAAGGTGGGCGGGGCCAGAATGGAGCGTCCACACAGTCCGACCACGGGTTCAGTGCACAGTACTAGGGCATAGCAAAAAGGGTGGGGCGATGCTACTGCCCTCTGTGACTGAGGGAGGAGCAGCCAGAGACAGACCATCAAGGCTGGGAGGGAGGAAGGGGGGTGAGTGAGGAGGTGCGCGCTGCCTGCACTGACCTCCCGCTGGCATGGATGGGAGCAGGGACAGGAGCTTAACCATCAGGAGGGACGGGACACTGGCCAGAGATCTGGGATGACAGCCATGCATCCCAATCTCTCCTGATAGTCTGGGATGGCAGCGGTGAGATCGACTGCCGTACTCACTCTCTCCAGGTGCACAGCGGGGACAGCTGCCTCCGGGTCCCACAACGTGGGGAGAGACCGGAAAAAGCAGGGAGTGAGATTATAAAGGGGGGAAGCAGGAGGAGGAGAGAAGAATTATTGGCTGCAACAAACTGGGAGGAGGCAGAAAATTACATGGGACGACCAGATTAACCCCTTATTATGGGGCACAGCAGTCAGGGGGCACCCAGTCAAATACTGGAATGCTCCACAAGAAGTAGAGGGCCACTGTATATGTGTTTGTTGAACTACAGCATTTAGTTGTGAATTAGATGTCTGTTCATCAGTTTGGGTTTCCACGGTTAGTTGTGTCGTGTGTGTGTGTGGGCCACGTGGATTTGCTCTCCATTGCTCTATCACTTTGAAAACATATATGAGGTCAGGCTGACGTTGGGTAGCAGAAATCAGTGTGATTATGGACGCCCTCAACCAGTCCTGCCTATCAGGTGCAACCAATGCAAGAGAGGGAGAAAGGGAGCGACAAAATCTCTCTCCATCACTCTCTGGTATCAGTGAATTCATCACATGTATTATTCTGGTATCAATGATCTCAGGCAGGGACCGTAAATCTTCATAACGCCTATGTCTGCGACCACGGATAGTTTGAGCTATTGTGCGCAGGGTATTTGTTGTTGGTCTTGGCTGTGTGCCTACATGTTGTTGTGGACTACTCTCTGCAAGAACTGGTGATGGGCCACTTTGTTGCCCTGTAGACTGGCCTGTGATTAGAGCAGTGGATTGACTTGTTCCCAAACCCAAATCAGATGACACTTCTTCTGCTTCTGGCTGGATGCAGTTATGGGTTGTGGGTTGTTGATAGGAGGTAGGCTCCATCTCTGATGCTGATGTTGCTGTTAAGACTGTGGACTGGGCCTCCTCACTGTCTTCTAGATTATCCTCGGTACTATGTGATGAAATGACAATATTAATGTGGGTTTAAATAAAAACAATAAATCCATGTGATCACAAACTATAAACTTACTTTGTCACCTCCATAATTGGCATAAGGTAGCTGAGTCTAGCATAATGGACATAATTTTTCTTCTTGGAAGCTGCAGCTGTGGTAGCCACTGGGTTAAATTCGCGACGAAATTGGTCACGTGCAGACCGCCAACGCAGTTTCACCATATCCACTGTAACAAATCAACAACAGAATATTTGTAACAAACATCAAATTACAAAATCTATGCCACTAAGTTCTTGTAATGTTTATAAATAATATATGTCGTTTAAAAATCCAGATGAAAAAGAAACCATCACCCATGTCTAGCATATAGTGTCATTTTAGACACATAAGCAAGCCATAATAACCCAGTTACCATGCCAATACAAATTTAAAAAGGAAAAAAACAGCTTTTTTTTTGTATCTCAAAATCAACTGTTAAGGCATAAATAAACCTTGACAAAAAGCCTTGCCCAAAAAACATGCATTGCCGGGGGGCGAAGCCGGACATGGCTGAGTGAGGACGCTGCTTACTGGAGCTCCTCTAAATAATCCCCCATAGAGCCGGTTTATTATTTACAATGGGCAAATTGCACCAAAAAAGAACAAGCCCAATACCCCAGGGCAACCTCCTGCATCCCAGGGTACAATTGGGGGCTTACCTCACCCGTTCCCGGGAGCCTGGGACCCTACCACAGCCAGGAAGAGAACTGCAGCCTGCAGAGCCTGAAGGGAGCCCTATTCCGGTGCCCGAGGGAGCGACAAGTCCGGAGACCCAAGGAAGGGGTGAGGCAGCAGGGACCCCCCGCGGTCCAAGAGGACCCTCCAAAGGACCCACGGCGGTGGCGGGAGCTGGCGGATCCCCCGCAACGGAGGAAGCGGTACCATCAGCGGCGTCATTCCAAGATGGCGGCCGTGATCCAGAGACGCTGACAGGCGGACCAGGGCTGGAGGACGGGCCGCCCGCGGCTGTAGCCCTGCCCGCCTCGCCCTCTGCTGTGTCTCTGATGGAGTCGGGGAGCCCTGGTAAATTACCTGCGTCCGGCACCAGTGGAGCTGGGGGAAGTGCGGCGTGCGGGCGCGGGGCGCACATGTGCTCAGGCTCAGGAGATGATTCACCGCTGCGGGCCTGAGCACTGAAGAAGCAGGCGCTGCACGGAGAGGCTGCACTACAGGCACCACTGCCCCTGTCTACACATACAAGCACAGTAATCAGAGGTGAGGAGGGAGCGGCAGCTAACCCTGATGGTCTGCTGGACTACAAGACCCAGGTACAGGGCCCACAGGAAGACCTGGGGAGCGGGGCCCAAGCCAGAGGGGGGGGGGGCAACATCATCAGCCATTTACCAGAGGCCACACGATCCTCAGCGGGAGCTGGAAATAGAGGAGGGCCACCTGAAATTTGGGTGGCTGCCAATGAGTCCTGGGGGATATCTCAGAGGGAAGCACCCCCTCCCTCCCCAGATTGGTGGTCCACTGGATCCTCCTGGGCTGAGACTCCGACAGCCGCAGGCGGGGACCTGGAAAGGGGTCCATTGATCCCTGTGAATGGGGGACCCAGGGTACTGGGGTCACCCCCAATTCGTCATGCATCTGTGCCACAAGTATGGGACGACATAAAAAGCCCCCAAAGCACGCAGACGCTGATATATGGTCCAGCCCTACAGGACTCTTTAAATGCATACCCCAATATGTCTTACGCGGCGGCCTCGATGGGCGAGGATCGTCCGGCATCCCTGGCAGACCTGCGGTCACTGTTACAAGCGATCCCCACCAAGAACGACATTGCAGCACTGGCTAGCTCCTAGAGGGTCGTGGCGGCTGAATGAGTCGTTGCTACTGGATGAGCTTTGTGTTTCTGATATCCAGACCTCTATTGCAAGGATCATGGAGGACCACTCAGTAGATAACACAGCCCCCACTTATAAGTGGGAAGCATTGAAATGTGTCCTATGAGGTATTTTTATTAAGCACGGGTCCCGAATCAAAAAAGAAAAGGCCCAAGACATAGTAAAAGCTCTCCATAGGGTTTCTGAACTGGAGCTCATCCACAAGTGAGCCTTATCGGCCACAAATTTACAAGCCCTCTTACAAGCTAGGTTCGAGGTTAAAAAACTGCTTGATTCCTCATATCAGCGTCTAATACAGGTGGGAAAGGGGAGGTTTTATGAGTTTGGGGATAAACCCGGAAGATTGTTGGCAAATGCGCTGAGGGAGGAAAGAGCCCATACCCTCATTCCCTGCATCAAGAACTCGCGCGACAAATTACTTTATGCCACCCCGGACATCTCAAATACCTTTCACGACTATTATTCCAAGTTGTATAATTTACCTGTCGAGCCCCCTAGGCCGGGTGATGGGTGTCCTTCAATGCCCTCACCTTTTAGATGTCTCGACAGCTCTGTAATTGATAACCTGGAAAGTCCATTTTTACTGGAGGATTTATTGGCAGTGATTCGCGACACTCCTGGCAATAAGAGTCCTGGCCCTGATGGGTTCTCCGCCAAATTTTATAAATCCTTTTCAGAACAATTAGCGCCTCTAATGCTCCTTTCCTTTAATTCAATTTCGGACTCTGTCCCCTTTCCGCCCCATTCTACCACGGCTCATATTTCACTACTCCGTAAGGCCGGAAAAGATCCCACGGCGTGTAGCAGTTTTAGACCGATATCACTCCTTAATGTAGATTTAAAAATTTATGCCAAGCCTTTGGCAAATAGACTTGGCCCTTTGCTCCCCGACTTGATCCACTTCGATCAGGTCGGGTTTGTCCCAGGTAGAGAGGCAAGGGACAACACCATAAAAACCCTGGATTTAATCCAACACGCACATACTAAAAAACTTCCCTTGATGTTGTTGTCTTTGGATGCTGAGAAGGCTTTCAACAGAGTCTCCTGGCAGTCGCTCTCACAGACCCTGGACCATATAGGCCTGGGACCGGTTTTCTCGTCTAAAATTATGGCTTTATATCATTCCCCGACTGCTCACCTTAAGATTAATGGCACTCTGTCGAAACCCTTTTCCATTCGAAACGGGACCCGGCAGGGATGCCCCTTGTCACCGTTACTGTATGTCTTAGTTATGGAACACTTGTTGTCGGCTATCCGGGCTAACCCAGACATACGGGGAATCAGGATCGCCGATCGGGAGCATAAATGCGCTGCCTTCGCCGATGATCTCCTTGTGTATCTGTGTAAACCCATCACATCCCTCCCATCCTTAATGATAGAGCTAAACCGTTTTAGCAAGTGGTCCAATTTTAAAATTAATTTTGATAAATCAGAGGCCCTAAATATCTCTTTACCCCAAGCAACTGTGAATGTTATAAAACCAAACTTCCCCTTCAGGTGGCCACCCCACGGTAGTATTGGATATTTGGGCATCAAGATCCCATCTGACCTGTCCAGGCTCTTTCAATTAAACTACCAAAGCTTCCTGTCACGGCTCGAGGGGGATCTGGGTCTGTGGCATAGAGGCACTCTTTCATGGTTTGGCAGGATCAGCGCACTCAGGATGACGGCTCTGCCGAGATTGCTGTATTTGATACATACGGTTCCGGTCTATGTTCCAGCAACCTACTGGGCCAAGATGCAGCGCATATTCGGTTGATTTGTTTGGTCTGGAAGGCGTGCCCGTATAGGGAGTAGCGTCTTATCTAGGACTAAGGGTGTGGGAGGAACGGGACTGCCTGACTGTAGAAGGTACTACTTTGTAGCCACTCATGCCAGGGTCCTGGACCTTTTGCATAATTCTGGTTCTAAGCTTTGGCTTTGCCTGGCACAAGATATGTGCCCCTTATCATTACCGACCCTGCCATGGACCTGGCCGCTCTTCACCAAACATAAGATTGAGATGTCCTATAGCACTAAACAAACATTGAAAACTTTTCACTCTGTGTCATCATGCAATCTCATGATCCAGCCTAGAGGGCCCCTTATGCCACTAACTGATAACCCGGAGTTTTTACCGGGAGCGTCATCCAACAATTTTCTAGGAAGCACGAAACTGAATCCCTTGAGACTAAATCGGGTGGCCCCGGGGGGTCCCTCATCCCACTTCGGGAGATAGTAGGGAGCCGTAATTTCAAAGTGCGATTCCATTTTGAATATGCCCAACTCAAACACTTCTTAACCTCCCAAGACACTGTCATGGCTCACCCCTCGCCCCAAACTCCCTTTGAAAACCTTTGCACTGGGTCCTCTGATACGCGCCACGCAATATCAAGGGTGTACAAGCTTATGACGAGTGCAGTAGAGGTGTCGCCTCCTCGCTTCTGTAAAGCATGGGAGTCAGAGCTCAATCAAATGATTCCCGGGAATCAATGGGAGAGTTGTTTCCGCCTGACCCACAGGTCCGTGGTTGCCACTAGGATGCAAGAAAGCAGCTATAAAATACTTTCCAGGTGGTACAGGGTCCCGGCGTCTCTTCATGCATGGTGCCCCGAAATACCTGACACTTGCTGGCGATGCGGAGCCCAAGGAGGCACCATGTCTCACATCTGGTGGCACTGCCCAAGCCTGTCGGTCTTTTGGAATAAAGTACTGGCAGCCATACAGGGGGCCACAGGGATCGTAGTCCCCAGTTGCCCAGAGGCAGTTCTACTGTATATCTTTAACGTATTGGAAAGGGTTTTTAAGAAATCTATCTTGGGCCACCTTCTTCGGGCCGCCAAGACAGTGATCCCTCGGCGCTGGAAAGATTCTAACCCTCCGACGTTGGATGAGTGGGTAACAGAGGTAAATGTGATTCACCGCATGGAAATGGTGATGGCCCAGTCACGAGGGCAGATGGTGGATACAGCCACTAAATGGTTCCAGTGGGAATCTTTCCTGTCTAGTAAAAAATTTCTTGAACTAATTTAATCTCCGGAATGGGGTCACTCTGGCTCTTTCTCTTACAGACAGCTTACGCCACCCTTTCGACAAATCTTAGCTCAACAGACAATGGATCAGTCCCGGTCGCCTCATTCTGCTTTCTATCTCTCCTCTCCTTCCTCTGAATTACCCCTCTTTCTTTGGATTATATGACTTTCACTCGCCTTAACCTCTTCTTCTTTTTATCATTTTCTAAGGTTTTAAATGATTATCTATGTACCATTTCTGCCATCCATAGAATATTACGAAGCCTGCGAAGGCTTGGTTCCGCATTGACTTTTGATTCACATCATTTGTTACAGTATGGATGTATGTTCTAATATTGTATTCCTTTGAAAAATCAATAAAATCTTAAATTGTAAAAAAAAAAACAAAAAAAACCATGCATTGCCATATGTGTAATATTTATATACACAAAGACAATAAAAAGGAAAAGAACATTTATAGAAAAGGTTGCAAAAAAACCCAAACAAAAATAGCAGTCCTATGCAGGTGAAGCAATGAGTATAGGGATGTTGCACACCAACAATATACTATCTAGGTATGTCATTTCTAAAACATGTTTGCCTGTTGCTTTTCCACCATGAAATGTATTTGGACAATGCAAGAAATGCTTAACAGGCCAAATATCCATTTGTCCAGTATTAAAAAAGCAAAGAATTAACCAAAACCAACAAGATGCACACTTTCCTGTATGTGTGTCACTAGTGTAGCTCAAAATGAGTCAGGCCCATTAATAAATGCCTAATATACTATGAAAATATGGATATAATCTGGCAACAGAATGAGCACATGTAGGTAATAACAGAATCCATGGAAATATCTGTACTCACCATATTTATTTTTCCTGCCAGGGGTGCTTAGAGACCAACCATTTCTGGGGTAGACTTGTTCAGCCACAGACATCCAGGCTGTCTCCACTATCAACCTGTCGTGGTATCCATCATCACGTGTGTCCCATAGCTCTGGATGCCTCTCTACTTCCCCAATCAGCCTCTCTGTATCGATCCTAGGCGCCATTATGAGTACCTGTGGTGTTGTCTTAGCTCAGTGTTCCCCTGCAGTGAGAGGACAGGTGCCCAGCTGCCGTCTGGCTTGTAAATAAGACAGGATATGAGTGTTTGGCGCCAGAATTAATGGCTTTCAATTGACCTGATAGATTGGAAACAAGTGTTGCTGATGTTTGGATGAAAAACGCGCACGGACAATACGTGCTGAACACAGACATTCTACGTGTGCCGTCCGTGCAGGCACGGACCCATAGACTTTAGCGGGTCCGTGCCTGTATGTTGACGGCCAAAAACGGACATGTCATCCGTGCGGGAAAACACACACGTACTTACCACACGGACACACGTTCCGTGTGATTTTACGCGTGTGTGCCATCACCCATAGGGTAACATTAGTTAATGTGTCTCCGTGTCTCCGGTACGTGCAAAATCGTACCAAATACGTACTGAAGGCACGGATGTGTGTTGCGGGCCTAAGACAATAATTTATTTTCAATCTGTGACCTCCTGTTTACCACTGCCTCACCTTTGTTGTTTTGGACAACAGGTCTGCTTCTATTGATCTGTATACTGCTGCATTAGAGTGGGGGTTTATATTGAACAACTTTCTCTGTATGAGGGCAGTTGGACCATGTGTGTTAACTATAGCTTTTTGCTTTTTAAATGTTTTTACTTGTGTTGTTCACCTTTCTTGTGTCAATTTTGTAAAATAAAATAATAATTTTATGGTGATCCTCCTTGTATGACACTTTCTTTTCTCTATATATTGGCCGAGTACCGAACCATCCGCGAAGAGAAGCCCCAGCCGCCGGAACGGCTGTGAGTTAATCCATAATTCCCCAAGAGAGACGCAGAGCCTAGCTGAGGTTCACTAGGGGGGGAGAAAGACGTCCAACCAAGAAGGGGATGAGGCTGCCGCTACAGTTGCAGCGGTTGTAATGCTGCTCTCTATGTTGTATATAATGCGAGCAGCATGGTTACCGCAATATTCAGGGGAATCGCATACCCTGAGTGACTTCAAGAAAGACTGTGTAGTTTATTTGAAGTATACCCCCTGGCTGAAGGCCAGAAAGTGAGCATTCTAATCGGCCAGTTAACCAATGCAGCCCAGCAAGAGGTGAAATCCTGGCCGGACACTGACAAGAACTGTAAAACAAATCCTGGCCAGGCTGAAGAACACTTTTGATACCCACATGGCAGCAGAGATAAAAATGAAGCTATTTGGGTGCAAACTAAGGGTGTAGGACAATGTACGGGACTATGCTTTAAACCTTCAAGTGGCGATGAGGACCGTTAAACAGGTTGATCCCAGAAGTGTGCGTGATGAGAACAGGCTGTAACCGAGCAGTTTATTGAGGGGCTCCTGTCTGGCGCTCACCGGACACAGCTGCGCATAATGGCCCTACAAAACCCTGACCTTGACTTTGCACAATTCAAGGATCGGACCATCCAGGTGCTGCGAGACTCGACCCCAGGTGACGCTACACCCCTCCGGCTCCCTGCTATCACGTAGCCGGAGGTGGTGCCCTCAACCCAGACCACCATGGGGGCAGATGCACAGACCCTGGGTAGTGACTTCTCCGCAGACCTAAGGCTCCAGGTCTAAGAACTGACTAAAAACATGGTCGCCCTAACAAAAACTGTGCAGACATTGCAGGCGGCCCCACAGCCAGCAAACATTGGGCTGTCCTTGAGTCCAGATGATGCCCTGAAGCAATGGCAGAAGAGGATTCCACCGGCCCGGGGATGAATCATTGATCGCTATGACTCCGCTGGGTGACTGATTTGCCACCACTGTGATGAGGCAGAACACTGTGCTTGAAATTGTCCTCTAAATGGGCAGATCCTGGGGCCGGGGGCCAATGCTCGGGTGTAAGAAGATCTGGCCCATCTGATTGGCGGGACAAGTATATGGGATGGCGACCAGTCCTTCCCATCATGCTGGATGGCATCCAGATGAACACCCTCCTGGACACTGGGTCCCAGGTGACAACCATGCCATATACCCTTTACAAAAGATACTGGGCTAATTCTGACATCACCCGTGGGCCAGATGCAGACTTGACCACTAATTAATCGCTAGTAATGGTCAGCCCTTGCCACAAGTGGGGTATAAGGAGGTGACTATTAAGGTGGGACGAGTAGAGTTAAATTTACAAGGAATGATAATTGTGGATATCGATCTTGAGAATGTACTCCAATGATGACTATCGGTACCAATGTAATATTAAATTGTTTTGCAGAAGTAATTGTTTTGTTACAGCAGGTAGCCAAGACTTCCAGCCCCGGGCGGCAGCGAGCCCTACAGAAGAAAATTAAAGCCCTGATGCAGAGGCAACAAATTGAGCAGACTTGAGAGGAAATTGGCAGTGTCAGGGTAAGTGACCCCTTCCCCATTGTGATACCCCCAAGAAGTGAAATGTTAATCTGGTGTCAGGCGGCAACAGGCCTCAGGGGTCAAGATAATCAGGCCCTGGTAGAACCTGTGTATTCCGATGGTAGGCCCAATGTCCTGACGGCCAGAGAGGTAGTCGGTGTCCGCAAGGGGAGGGTACCTATGCATGTTCTGAATTGTGGAGAGAAAAAGGTCAAATTACCCCGGTATGCCACCATGATACAATGGATTCACATGAGCGACGTCCCCCGTCGCTCGTTCAGAATCCTGCGCATGTTTGCACTTACTGTTCCCGCAGTCTTTTCCCGGTGCTCATTGTCAGTTTTAGACGTGCTCTGCGCATGATCAGAAGACTCTGATCATGCGCAGAGCGCGTCTGAAGCCGGCGAATGACCACGCGGAAAAGGCTGCGGGAATGGTAAGTGCAAACACACGCAGGATTCTGAAGGAGCAGACGTGACGTCGCTCATGTGAATCCATGGTATCACGCCCACATGGGCGTGACACCATGGAAAGTATGCAAACGCCCACAGGGCGAGCTGATGCCCATGGGACGACAAGCTCTGCTATTTACATGGGAAATACATAAGTAATAAAACGTTTTTATTGCTTTCATATTACACAATTTTACAACACAGGGATTGGTAGGGAGGTGTAATTAGGGCACATATGCGTCTGCTGATAGGTCAGAACACATATTGTATGTGACAGGTTCCCTTTAAGGATTATGGAGGCTACTGTGCTCTTTTTGAGTACTGCAGAAATTCTTTTGTAACCTTGGCCAGAGCTGTGCTTTGCTACAATTCTGTCTCTGAGCTTCTTGGGCAGTTCCTTTGACCTCAGTCTGACATGCACTGTAAGCTGTGAGGTCTTAGTGAGGTCTTATATAGACAGGTGTGCGCCTTTCCAAATCAAGTCCTTTCACTTTAATTAAACACAGCGGGACTCCAATGAAGGCGTATAACCATCTCAAGGAGGATCACAAGGAAATGGGCAGCATGTGACTTAAATATGAGTGTCTGAGCAAAGGGTCTGAATACTTATGACCATGTGATATTTCAGTTTTTCTTGTTTAAAAACTTTAGAAACATTTCTCTTTTTTTCTGTCAAGATGGTGTGCAGAATGTACATTAATGAGAAAAAAAATGACCTTTTTTGAATTAACCAAAAGGCTGCAGAGAAACAAAGAGTGAAAAATTTAAAGGAGTCTGAATACTGTCCATACCCACTGTATATCAAGACCAGCCAGTGCATCCTTGCTTCTCTCGGAAAACCTTCCCAAAAGGTGTCTGCTAGTGTCTGATCATTCCATCTTAATTCAGAAGCGAGGGCGCAGAACTGAACTGCATACTGACCCTCAGTTAGAACTCCTTGACACAAGTGCAGAAGAGAGGATGCAGCCGGGATGACCCGAGCCGGTTCCTCCAAAACTCTCCGGAAGGACTGCAGAAATTCCAAGAGGTCAGTAGTAATTGTGTCATTTCTTTCCCACAGGGGACAGACCCAGGAAAGAGCCTCTCCACCGAGGTGCGACATCAGAAACGCCACTTTGGACTGGTATGAAGAAAACAGTTGAACCAACAGCTTAAAGTGCAGGATGTACTGGTTGATGAAACCTCGGTATTGCATGGGATAAAGCATCCTAGTACCAGTATAGCACTGGCTTTACTTCATATAGCAAAATCCTGGTGGTTGGTTCTCTTTGAGAGTCCCTTCTCAAAAGTTTTTGTTATGAAGAGAGCAAATTTTGTATTAAATGTAGAAAAAGAATTCATAGTTGTAATCCCTTAGTGTATGGGGTTGGAGAGAATATTCTGAGCTTCCTTATATAGTCATCCCTGTTTTGGATGACTATTCCATGCCCCTTTGTAGGCTAATAGTTACTACAGTATATCTGAATAATTGCATAATGATTTTACGTCCCTGTTTTTTACCCGGTTCGACATCCAACTACCGTATTTTTCGGACCATAAGATGCACCCTGGTTTTAGAGGAGGAAAATAGGAAATAAAATTTTAAGCAAAAAATGTGGACATGACACTGTTATGGGGCGAGGTCTGCTGCTGACACTGTTATGTTGGTAATTAAAAAAACAAACAAAAAAAAAACGGCGTGCGGTTCCCCCAATCTTCATAACCAGCCAAGATAAAGTCTTACAGCTGGGGGCTGGTATTCTCAGTCTGGGGAGACTCACGTTATTGGGAGCCCCGTATGCCTAAAAATATCAGATTTGCCGCATCCATTAGATGCAACAGTCCCGGGACATTTCCCGCTCTTCCCGTTGACGTGATGCGGTGGCAATTGGGGTAATAAGGAGTTAATGGCAGTAGCCCATAGCTGCCACTAAGTCCTAGCTTAGCGATGGCAGGCATCTATGAGACACCCCCATCACTAAGCTGTAAATGAAAGTAAATAAACACAATCACCCAAAAAATTCTTTATTTGAAATAAAATAATAAAAAAACCCACCCTCTTTCACCACTTTATTACCCACCAAACACCCCTCCAGGTCCGACGTAATCCACACGAGATCCCACGACGCATCCAGCTCTGCTACATCTGACAATCACAAAGAGCGGGCATAGAGCACGACCGCTCTCTGTGAGGGTCAGGCCGCAAGTGAAGTGAGCCGCCGGGATCAGCAGTGACTCCAACTGTCAACGCACATCACCTGACTGAAGTCACCGCGGATCTCGCGGTCACTTCAGCCGCGGCTGGATTTGCGGTGACAGCTGGAGGTCTCTCGCTGTATACTCACCTTCCCTTACTCCACACAGCATCACGATCTCCTCCTGTCTGCCAGTAGCAGCGCCGCTGACCTGTGTGGAGCCGCGCGCACAGTGCTGTACGCACCGCTCAGTCTCCACACACATCAGCGAGCCGGCAGACAGGATTAGATTGCGATGCTGCAGAAGTGTGACCAGTGAGTATACCATACTTATTCATTGCCCCCCACGCTGATGATGATGCACGGGGGGCAGTGAATATAGCCACATATGATCATTTCAGGCTGTAGTTGCCTGGGGTGATCACGCGGGCCAGTTTAGTATGCGCGCATCCTCCGCCCATTATTCCGCCCACCTGTCAGCCGCGGCTTCAGCGCTGAGAGATGATGGGCGGGAGGATGGGCGTGCAAATTAAATGAGTGGGCCCACGTGGTCACGACAGGAGCTGCTACAGCCTGCTCCTGCCTCTTATGACCCGTGCTGCATCATCACCGCACCCGCTTTCACCCGCTCCACCTCCACCGCGCCGCAGCCATCGGATGATAAGACGCACCCCCCACTTTCCCCCAAAATTTTGGGGAAAAAAGTGCGTCTTATGGTCCGAAAAATACGATATATTTCCGGCCTGCAGACAAGAATGTGCGGGCTGATGCCTTGTCCTGATTCTTTGTACCGGCAGAGCAAAAGGAAGAGAAGGACCAGTCCATCATCTGACCCAGTAAGGTCATCCCGGTGGCTCCCATCACTCTGTCGCAGATACCCCCAGGGAAGACCTTCGTTGCGGAGGCCGACAGACTAAAGGTCCTTCAATGGGGTCATTCCTTGAAGGTGGCCGGACATGCGGGTCAAAAGAAAACTTGGTGCACTATCTTTCGTCACTATTGGTGCCCCTCTCTTCGTAAGGATGTCATCTCTTTTGTCGCCGCTTGTCCGTCCTGTGCCCGCAACAAGACTCCCAAGCACCTGCCCTCCGGTCGTCTCTTGTCTCTGCCCATTCCCTCCGTTCTGTGGCAACACAACGCCATGGATTTCATCACGGTCTTGCCGTCGTCTTCTGGTTGTTCCATCATTTGGGTCGTGGTGGACCGTTACTCCAAGATGGCCCATTTTGTTCCCTTGGTTGGACTACCCTGTTCCCCGGAACTCGCCGACGCCTTCATTCAGCATATCTTCCGGCTTCACAGCTTTCGCCTGCATATAGTGTCTGACAGGGGGACTCAATTTACCTCGCGCTTCTGGTGGGCGCTCTGTAAACTTCTAGATGTATCTCTGGACTTCTCCTTGGCCTACCATACCCAGTCGAATGGCCAGGTTGAACGGGTTAACCAGGTCCTGACTTCCTTTCTTCGGCACTTTGTCAACGCTCATCATGACGACTGGTCCACGCTACTTCCTTGGGCTGAGTTCTCATACAACCATCACATCAGTGAGTCCTCCTCCAGCTCTCCCTTCCATATTGCCTACAGTCTTCAGCCTTCCGTGCCACTACCAGTACCCTCTACCTTTGGTGTTCCCGCTGCAGATGCCCTGTCCAGAGATTTCTCCAACATATGGAGTGCCGTCAAGACATCTCTTGAACGTGCTTCCGCTCCGATGAAGAAACATGCTGACAAAGATGCCTCGATCCTCTTCACTTTTCTCATGGGGATAAAGTGTGGCTTTCCTCCAAGTACGTCCGGCTGAAGATCCCCTCTTACAAGTTGGGTCCTTTCAAGATCATCAAACGGATCAACGAGGTCTCTTACAAACTGCAGCTCCCAGCCACGATGCGCATCCCTAACTCCTTTCACGTATCCTTGCTCAAGCCGCTCATCCTCAGTCCTTACTTCTCTGATACCGGTACTTCTCCTCCTCTTACCTCTGATGATGTGTTCGAGGTAAGAGACATCTTAGCCATAAAGAGGGTGAGAGGTAGGCCGTTCTTCCTCGTTGATTGGAAAGGTTTCGGTCCCGTGGAAGGGTCCTGGGAACCCCGGGAGAACATTAATGCTCCTCTTCTTCTTCGCAAATTCTTGTCCGGGTTGCAGGGAGGGGGGCGTGAGGGGGCGGTACTGTCATGCTCCCGGGGCCACGGCACCGCTCGTCACGGCGCCGCTCATCACTCACCAACCCGGTCCCCGGGCACTCTGACCGCGGCCGCTGCTCCCACTCTCCCTCCTCAGCCTCCTCTGTGCTGTCCGCTCGTCGGCCCTGCCGTCTCGCTGCAGCCCGGGACTCTACCTCCAGCTCTCTTGCGTCTCCTCCTCTGCATCCTTTACTGATCTCCGGCTCCTGGGCCTCGCGCATGCACACTAGGCCGCGGGTGCGCTCTCTCACCTTGTTTTAAAGGACCAGCGTCTCTGAAACAGGATATGGCTGCTAACAGGTACATGGTATATAAGACTTCCTTTTCCATGTGGGCGGTGCCTGTTCAACATGTACTAGTAGCTTTGTCTCTGTGCTAGGTGTTCAGGTCCCTCTGTATCTTGCACCCAGGTTAACTCTGTCTGTGCCCACAGATCCCGAATGCCAGCTTGAGTGTGTCCAGTCCTCCGGTTTCCCAGGAGTTTCCCCGGTGACAGTCTGCTGTGGATCCCATCATCTTCTGCCAGTCTATACTCGCTGCCGGTTCTGGACTTCACCCGGTATCATCACTCTGCACTCTGCACCCTTGCTGGTCTCGGACTTCATCTGTTACCACCAGTCGGCAGCTGTACCCGGTTCCACTCATCCATCCGGATTTCGTTCAGCCCACATCTACCGTTGGACCAGCCTCCATAACCTGCACGGACATCTTAAGGACACTAACCCGTATTCCTTTCGTGTCCCGGCTGCTGTACATCTAGGCCCTCTGGGGTGGCTGGCAGACAGGCCCTGTACAAGAGTTCGCTCCTGGTGGTCTCCCTGGGGGAGTCCGGTGCACGGACCCGTGGATCCTCCTTTGCACCGAACATTACAGCCACCTGCTTAAGATCTACCTGTTCTAAAAATGCTGTTGTGTATAACCTCACCCACACCACTGATTGACCGCTGTGTACAATGAGCATAGACAGAAAGCTGACAATCAAGTGGGGGCAGGGTTATACAGAGCTAATGGAGATAGAGGACACATTGCAGCAGTTTTACTACATAATACTGCTTTTTACTACTAGTAGTAGTTTTTTTACTACTAGATTTTATCAAAACTACAGTAAGCAGCACAGTAAATGACATATCATTGGAATCATAGTCCCTGTCTGTCACGGGTAACAGACAGTCCTGTGGTGTTTGGCATTAGAAGGTCACAGCATTTGGCTGCGCAAAATGTTCCCTGACTTTCTATTGTTCCTGCTGTCAATATTCAGTGTACTGATATCTCCTCTGCTGGGTTTTCATCCTTTTTTCTTAAGGCCCCAGGGGAGCTCCTCTTCCCTTCAGTTGCTAATAATCTGTATTTCCCCTTGGGTTTAAATACTCTCATTTTTCCTGAACTTGTACTAGTTTTATTCAGTTCCTTCACAAGCTCTGGATGCAAGCAGGAGGCTTGCACACACCAGCAGGATTGTTATTGCTCTTTACTGAAGTTCTTAATGAGTCATCTAGAGATAAGTTGTTTGTTGTTTCCCTTTGTTTGTTATCTCTGTTTGTCCTTTAGTGCTTAGTCGGGTTGCTGAAGAGCTCAACCCATCCGTTCCCTATTTAGGGCCCAGATCAGGGTCAGCCTAGGGTCAGGTATCCGGCTCAGCGTGGTGTAGGAACTCAGGGCCCAGCGGTAGGCTTAGTCAGAGGTCACCATCTCCGCTTCCCTACGCACAGGGTTTTCCTTCCCTTTCGCTTGGTACTTCCCCGTACCTAATGTGACACTGTCTTTACATTATACTGATTTTTAATTAAGGGGTAAACACTTAGTGACCGAATCCCATTAAATTCACAAAACCCCAGCATAGGTATCATAAATGTTACTTGCTCTCCACCAAGAGATAGGCCCCTTTCAGTTCTGGTCTCTTCTACACCCATAATCTAAACTGTAATAAAGGTTTGTGGGCAGAGATGAGCAAATCTAAATAGTAAAGTTCGGTGTTTGTACTGAATGCAGACTTTATACAAAAAAATCAGTTAGCGTTCGGAGTTCGGTGCTTTATGTATCCTAACCACTCGATCTAGCATCGGTGTGCTCGAGTACACTCAGTGTTCAGCCCAGTGTGAGCCGCTTGCAGTGTGTGAATGGCTTTCACGGGGAGGTAAAAACATCGTTATAGGATGTATTGTGTACAAGGAAAAACTCCGCCCTCCTTCCCCTGGTAATAAATGCTCTGTTTATGGCTGGATGCATTTGGGCGGAAACCCAAACTGCCCAATCAGTGACTTCCAATGGGGTTCAGGACAAGTCCGGTTCCCGAACTCAACTTTATTTAAAGTCCGACTGAAAAACCCGAACTTCAATGGGTCCGTATATTTCTATGTGTGGGTAGCCCCACAAAAAATGACATTTTTGTGTACTCACCGTAAAATGTCTTTCTTGGAGCCTTTCATTGGGGGACACAGACAGTGGGTAGTATGCTGTCTCCAGGGGAGGCATGACACTAGATTTGCAAAAGTGTTAGCTAGTTTCCTGCCTAGCTAGGGTATATGCTGTGGGGGGAGGAGCTAACACTTTTGCAAATCTAGTGTCACGCCTCCCCTGGAGACAGCATACTACCCACTGTCTGTGTCCCCCAATGAAAGGCTCCAAGAAAGATATTTTACGGTGAGTACACAAAAATGTCATTTCCTTTCTTGCCTTTTCATTAGGGGACACAGGCAGTGGGACGTCCCAAAGCAGTCCCTGGGTGGGAACTGAACTATTAACAGTGTATAACATCAGACTAAGAGCTGACTAATGACTGCAACTGCAGTGAACATATATCAAAACACTGTCAAAAAACCGAGCAGTGGCCACTTAAAAATGGGCCACTGCCGCCTGAAGGACTTGTCTTCCAAGAGCAGCATCTGCAGAAGCATGCGTATGCACTCTGTAGAATTTTGTAAACATGTGCACACTGGACCAGGTAGCGGCCTTGCAAAGTTGGGCCGCCGAAGCCTGATGGCGGATAGCCCAGGAAGCACCCACTGGTCGCGTAGAGTGGGCCCGCACAGATTGAGGAGGAACAACACCTCGTGTTTTGTAAGCCTCACAGATGGCAGTCCTAATCCATCGAGAAATCATGGATTTAGAAGCCGGATTGCCTTTTTTGTGTCCTTGTGAGAGGACGAAGAGGGCATCGGACTTGCGCAACGGCGCTGTTCTGGAGATGTAGATCCGCAGAGCCCTGACGAGATCTAGAGTGTGAAGGGCTTTGTCAAAGAGTGGACCGGGACTAGGCAGAATGACTGCAACACAATGTCCTAGTTTAAGTGGAAAGAAGATAGACCTTCGGGAGAAAAGCGGGGGAAGGCCGAAGGACCACCTTATCATGATGGAAAATCAGGTAAGGTGAGCGACAGGAAAGGGCCGCCAGTTCAGACACTCGCCTGATAGAGGTAATGGTGACTAAAAAGGCAACCTTCCAGGACAGTCGTTGAAGAGAGATTTCTCTCAAAGGTTCGAAGGGAGGAAGCTGAAGACCTCCGAGAACCAGATTAAGATCCCAGGGATCTAAGGGGTGGCGATAAGGAGGGACCAAATGCGCCACCCCTTGACGAAAGGTACGGACCTGAGGGCGAGAAGCCAGCTGCTTCTGGAAAAATACTGACAAGGCAGAAACTTGTCCTTTAAGGGTACTGAAAGCTAGACCCGAGTCCAGACCGTCTTGCAGAAAGGCAAGAACATTAGGGATTGAAAAGGTAAGAGGCGACGATTATGATGGTCACACCAGGAAAGATAGGTCTTCCAGGTCCTGTGGTAGATACTGGCGGAGGAGGGCTTCCGAGCATTAAGCATAGTATGAACTACCTTAGAAGAAAGACCTGATTTTGCTAGAATCAAGGATTCAAGCGCCACGCCGTCAAAAGCAACTGTGCTGTATTCTGGTGGAATATTGGACATTGCGACAGAAGATCCGGGCGGTCGGGAAGACGCCAGGGAGTGTCGCCGAGCAGTTGGAGAAGCTCTGGGTACCAGGCTCTCCTGGGCCAGTCCGGGGCCATGAGGATCACCGGGATTCCCTCCACTTTGATTTTCTTGATTACTCTCGGAATGAGAGGAAACGGAGGGAAGATGTAGGGTAGGTGAAACTGTGACCACGGAAAGACTAGAGTGTCGGAGCCGAGCGCTAGCGGGTCTCTCGACCGGGATATGAAGGGATGTATTTTGGCGTTCATTCGAGAAGCCATGAGGTCCACATCTGGGAGTCCCCAACGAAGAGTGATCTGATGGAGCACTTCATTGTGGAGGGACCATTCCCCTGCCGCTAGACCTTGCCTGCTGAGAAAGTCTGCGGCCCAGTTGTCTACCCCCGGAATATGGACAGCTGAAATAATGGGAATGTGCATCTCTGCCCAAAGAAGAATCCTGGATACTTCTTTCATCGCAGCCCTGCTGCGAGTTCCTCCCTGACACTTGACGTAAGCCACGGCCATGGCATGGTCTGACTGGATCCGAACAGGGAGACCCAATAGTAAGGCTTGAAAATTCTGAAGGGCCAAAAATATGGCTCTGATCTCCAGAACATTGATGTGCAGGGAGCGCTCAGAAGGAGACCAGCGTCCGTGAACAGTGTGGTGGAGAAACACCGCCCCCCAGCCTATCAGGCTGGCATCCGTCGTGACTACTTGCCAGTGGACCGGGCGGAAGGACTTCACTTGAGATATGGATGAGGCTTGAGTCCACCAGACGAGGGAGCTGAGCGCAGACCGAGATAGGCGGACTGACCGGTCTAGGGAAGCTGGATTCTTGTCCCAGGAGGATAGAAGATCCAGTTGTAGAGGGCGCAGATGGAATTGGGCAAAGAACACGGCTTCTATGACCGCCACCATTTTGCCTAACACTCTCATTCCATTCCGAAGGGATGTGTGACGGCGAGAGCGGAGGGATTGGGCGGCCCGGATCAGGGAAGACCTCTTGTCCTCTGGAAGAAAAACCCGGGACTGAGCCCTGTCTATCAGCATACTTAAAAAGGTGATGCGCTGATGAGGAATGAGGGATGACTTGTTGAAGTTGATAAGCCACCCTAGCCTTGACAGCGTGTCTAGGCATATCTGCACGCTTTCTGAGCAAACTTAAAGAGAGCTCCCTTTGACAAGAAGGTCGTCCAAATAGGGAACGACCAGGATGCCTTTGGGGTGTAAAATGGACATGACAGCCGCCATGACCTTTGTGAAGACCCGAGGCGCAGTGGCCAGCCCAAAGGGGAGGGCCCTGAATTGGAAATGACGGTGTCCTACGGCAAAGCGAAGGAACCGATGATGAGAGACACATATGGGAATGTGTAAATAAGCATCTTGAACGTCTATGGAAGCTAGGAATTCTCCAGGTTCCATGGCGGCTAGCACTGCTCTAAATGATTCCATTCGGAAAGTTCGAATCCGTACGAATTTGTTCAGCCGTTTGAGGTCCAAGATAGGGCGGACAGAGCCATCTTTTTTGGGAACGACAAAAAGGTTTGAATAGAAACCTTTGCCGCGCTGTTCCAGGGGCACTGGAATGATAACATTTGCTTTCTGTAAAGAGGCTATGGCCTGAAATAAGGCCTAGCTTTGCGTTTTGGACTTTGGAAGACGAGAACGCAGAAACCTGTTGGCCGGCAGGGAATGGAAATCGATCTTGTAACCTGAGGTGACGATTTCTCGAACCCAAGCATCGTGAGTGTGGTCTAGCCAGATATCCCGAAAAAGTAGAAGCCGCCCTCCAACCGGAGTCGGATCTGAGGGATACCTGGCGTCATGCTGAGGGGGCCTGTACAGAGCGAGGTTCTTTGGATTTAGTTTGCTTGGAGTGGGAATACCAAGAAGAGCCCCTTTAGGGACCGGATCCTCGATCTGAGCGTTGGGATAATCCTTGGGCTGATGGTTTTTGGGGGGCAGGCCGAAAGGACTGCCTGCGCCAAGGAGATTTTTTATAATTCCTGGATACAGGCCGCTTTTGAGGTAGAATGGTACTTTTACCACCCGTCGTCTCAGATATGAGTTTGTCCAGGGATACTCCAAACAGACGCAGGCCATGGAAGGGGAGTGTGAACAGGGATTTCTTGGAGGCACTGTCCGCATTCCATATTTTTAGCCAAAGGACCGATAGGGCTGACAAACTAGCTGCATCTCGGGAGCCGTGAAGAAAATAATTAGAGGCTAGAGAGAACAAATCAAGGATCTCAAAAGCCGCCGGATTCTTGCTCCACACCCCCATAGCTCTCGCGACCCATGTTAAGGCAAACAGTGGGCGAAGAGAGGAGCCCGAAGCCTGGAAAATAGATTTGACCGCAGCATCAACTGCGCGGGTCGGACAAGTCCTTAAGAGACGCGTTGTCTGAAACAGACATGACCGTGTGTTTAGCCAGTCTGGATACTGGCGGATCCACAATGGGGGGTACTGACCAGGGCTTAACCATTTCAGAGGGAAAGGGATAAGCGAATGAAGAGAAGGATTTTTTATTAAACCTTCTATCAGGGTGATCCCACCGTTTAGATATAATTTGCAGAAAAAACGGATCCTGAGCAAAGGATTTAGGAGGCTTCTTGGCCCGCTTGATTGCCGACTGAGAAGTCGGGTCAGGAGGCTGATCAGAGATCGACAGAGAGTGATTGACAAACGAAATTAGTGTGTCTTCTATATGCCTAGACTCAGAAAGGACATCTGAATCAGAGTCAGAGTCTTGAGAATCGTGACTACTAAAGGTCACGGAACCTCGGTCAGACTGACCATCGTCCGAGTCGGATGAGGCGTAGAGGTCGCAATGGCGCCTTTTGGAAACAGCCTTTTTACGTTCTGGGAAAGAGGGACCAGACGAAGCAGGCGGGCTCCTCTGAGGGAGCTGGGCCAGGGGAAGGCTGTGGGAGCCTGAGGACGGCTGGGATATCTGAGCGACAAGGTCATCTAACCTTTTAGACATTAGAAGAGCCCATGCAGGCATTACGTCATCAGACGGGGGTGCTGCCTGGCCGGTGGCCGGAGCAGAATCCAGAGACTGCACGGCATCCTGGTCCGGCAATGGGGTCTGTTGTGACACGGTAGTAGGGGCATCGCAGCCCCGGCATAGTGGATAGCTTCGGCCATTAGAAAACGAGCGTCCACAGGTGGTACAAGCATAGTACAGGTCCGTAGAGGACGCCTGGGAAGCTTTATCACCCTTGCGGTTACGCATGTCAGCAACAGAGTCCTACAGCCTAATATAGGGATATGCCGTTGTTATATGAGTGAGGAGCCACTAGCAGTTTTATAAAGTGACTGCTATGCACAGCCGGTATATACCGATAGCAAAATGGCATATACTGTCAAACAGTCGGCATATACCTGCAGGCAGAGCCAGTATATACCGCTAGCAGCTGATATACACCGCTAGCCAGCAGGCGCACACCGCTAGAGAGACAGCGATATACCGCTGAGCAGAGCGGTATATAGTGCTGCAGAAGTGCAGAGCCAAGGAGGTGATCTCACCGGAGTCTGCTCCCCATGTGGAAAATGGCGTCCAGCGTTCCTGGCAGCATGGAGGAGAGAGACGGCCCCCGGAGGCTGATTGGTCTCAGGGCTGGGACTAAGCGTGACGGCCAATCGGAAAGGAGCTGCTCCTGAGTGAGGGAGCGGCTTCCAGAGCAGTGAGAGGGGGCGTTGCTAGAATGCAGGCCGAAGCCGGGGGCTAAATTAATAATGCTCCCTGGAATCACGGCCTGCATCGCATCACCGGCGCCTTTCCAGGCGGCGGTTTGGATGCAGGGGACAGATGACTCGTCGTCTCTCTACCTGCTCCTGACTCCGTCTGAAGACGCACCGGTAATGGATGCGGGGATTTCAGGGACGCATCTTCGGCTCAAGGCTGAAGCAAGTCCTCGGCTCTGCTTAGCAATCTGGAGCTACCTTGGTGTGAGGTGCTTCCAGGGAGCAGCCTGGAGAGGTACGCAGACCCGACCACTTGGGCGCGAGGGAAGACTGACGGCTTGTGCACGCCAAGTTTCCTCTGCCCGTACACGGGGGGAACGGGGGTGGCAAGGCACCCTGGTATTGCCCCTATCAAAAATAGAATGAATAAGAAAAAGAAATCAAAATAAAAAGTAAAAATAAAAACAAAATAAGCTGGCCTGAGGCACTTCTGGTGGAGCTCAGTCCAGACATGTCAGCCTCCCTGCTGACACTAGAAAAAACTGAGCTAGTTTCCTGCCTAGCTAGGGTATATGCTGTGGGGGGAGAAGCTAACACTTTGGCAAACTAGTGTCACGCCTCCCCTGGAGACACCATACTACCCACTGTCTGTGTCCCCCAATGGAAAGGCGAGAAAGGAAAAATAATCTCTTGGATATCAGACAGAAAAAATCCTTTAGTTTTTCTTATTACAATTATCCATTGCAAAGGAATCAGTTTTTTAACATAAAAAGCCCCATTTCTGCGGGGTCCACTCCTGATTCATGAAGAGGTAAATGCCTCCTCATGAATCTGGAGCGTTTGACGAGTGGCATGTGCCTCCTTGTGCCATGCTAGAAATATTACTCCCATCAGACACTGGAGTGAGATTTCTGGCATAGGGAACACCACAGCTCGTCATGAATTAAAGGAGCTGTGCTGTCACGCCCCCGTCCCACCCAAGCTCTGCCAATTTTAGAGTGAAAATGCCAAATCTTTTCACAACTTTCCAAATTTTTGTGACAGTTTTTTTTGGCATAAAAGCTTTGATGATTTGGGACCAGAACGTCTTAACAACTTCCACATATCTAGGATCCAGTGTGATTCAATTCTCCCCTCACTATTTTTTTGCAAAATGTCTACAGCTCTGTGCCAACTCCAGAGGTTCTGAGGCAAAATCATCACATATAGACAATAAAGAAAGATAGGCATGAAGAAAATATATTTTACAAGCATTTATTAACAAAACAACAAGATTTGAAATGCAATTATATACAATGTGATATACTTCAGAGTTCCTATCTCCAATCTGGGGCTGCACTTTTTAGTATATAAAGCAGTGGGCAACCTGAGATTAGTGAATTATCTAAACATAATTCAGTATCAAAACCTTTCACAAATGTTCCTAAAGGCTCTCAAAAAGGCTAACAGTGTGCCAGCTAAAAATATTCACTGCTCACCACGCCATAATCCCGCCCACCTCTAGGCAATGAAGCCAGCCCAAACCAAGAAGTAGGTGGTATTATTAGCATGGGGAGCAGCGAATATTCATTCTCTTTAATAGCGGGTACACATGATTACTAAGCCGCCCGCTTACTCCTATGACTGGGCGATCACGTGTGTCTACTATTAGACATTGAAATAAAAAACACTAACAAAGTCCCTCATCACCAATTTATTAACCCCGACAAAGCCCTCCATGTCCGGCGTAATCCACGGACCTCCAGCGTCGCTTCCAGCTCTGCTACATGCAGGTGACAGGAGCTGCAGAATACACCGCCGCTCCTGTCAGCTCCACGCAACAAATAAGGTGAGTAGCGCGATCAGCTGAGCTGACACTGAGGTTACCCGCGGCCACCGCTGGATCCAGCGGTGGCCGCGAGTTACCTGACTGACAGCAGCTGATCGCGCTACTCACCTCCTTTGATGCGTGGAGCTGACAGGAGCGGCAGTGTATTCTGCAGCTCCTGTCACCTGCATGTAGCAGAGCTGGAAGCGACGCTGGAGGTCCGTGGATTACGCCGGACATGGAGGGCTTTGTCGGGGTTAATAAATTGGTGATGAGGGACTTTGTTAGTGTTTTTTATTTCTAATAAATTATTTTTTCGGGTGTGTGTGTATTTTTTAAATGTCACTTACAGATTAATCATGGAAGGTATCTCGGGGAGACACCTGACATGATTAATCTAGGACTTATTGGCAGCTATGGGCTGCCAATAACTCCTTATTACCCCGATTTGCCAACGCACCAGGGCAAATCGGGAAGAGCCGGGTACAGTCCCAGAACTGTCGCATATAATGTATGCGGCAATTCTGGGCGGCTGCTGACTGATATTGTTAGGCTGGGGGGCTCCCCATAACATGGGGCTGCCCATCCTGAGAATACCAGCCTTCATCCGTATGGATTTATCTGGCTGGTATTAAAATGGGGGGGGACCGCACGCCGGTTTTTTTTAATTATTTATTTATTGTACTGCACAGTATAGACACGCCCACCGGCTGCTGTGATTGGGTGCAGTGAGACAGCTGTCACTCAGCGTCGTGGGCGTGTGTGACTGCAACCAATCACAGGCGCCGGTGGGCGAGTAAAGCAGGGAATACGAGATTGATTAATGGGCGGCCGGCTTTTTCAAAATAGTAAAAGCCGCCGAAGTTTTTATAACAGCCGTGCAGCGCCGCGCCGGAGATCGGGGAACGGTGAGTATGAGAGAGGGCTGCTCAATTCAGTCAGGGGATTAGCGGTCACCGGTGAGTCCTTCACGGGTGACCGCTAATCAGTACACGGCACACAGACAGAGCCGCAGCATGACAATGAAGTCGGGTGAAGTTCACCTGAGTTCATTCTCATCGCACAACTCTGTCTGCTGTCTGCCGACATGTATCAACGACATTGTGCATCACACACACGGAACATTTTACACGGACAACACACACACGTCAGTTATTTCACTCACGCACACACGGACCTTCCACACGCACATACGGTTAGCATACGGGATACACACGCTGGCCACACATACCATAAAAACGGACCTAAAAAACAGAAAACGGACCCGAAAAACGGCCCGTATCACACGTGCGTGGTTTTAACGGATGTGTGTTGGAGCCCTTAGACAAAGGAAGGCTCATACTGCAGAGAAAGGCGTATACGTTGGAGAACAAAGAATATACTGTAATGATACATCATGACATTATTTACGAGCATTGCGGTAAAAACTTATTGTATTCCTATGGGCCTCGATGATACTTTTCACTAGTTCAGCCATGTCGTCATTGCTGACATTTCTGATTCCTGAAGGCGCCTCTACTTCACATAACTCTTCACACTCACAACTCTATTGACAACTTAATTTCTTTATCGATTCAATACACCTGCTATTAATGACTACACATCACCATCTATCAACTGACGCAATTGTACAGTCATATGAAAAAGTTTGGGCACACCTATTAATGTTAACCTTTTTTTTTATAACAATTTGGGTTTTTGCAACAGCTATTTCAGTTTCATATATCTAATAACTGATGGACTGAGTAATATTTCTGAATTGAAATGAGGTTTATTGTACTAACAGAAAATGTGCAATCCGCATTTATTTGAACAAAATTTGACCGGTGCAAAAGAATGGGCACCTCGACATAAAAGTGACATTAATATTTTGTAGATCCTCCTTTTGCAAAAATAACAGCCTCTAGTCGCTTCCTGTAGCTTTTAATGAGTTCCTGGATCCTGGTATATTTGACCATTCCTGTTTACAAAACAATTGCAGTTCAGTTAAGTTTGATGGTCGCCGAGCATGGACAGCACGCTTCAAATCATCCCACAGATTTTCAAGTCTGGGGACTGGGATGGCCATTCCAGAACATTGTAATTGTTCCTCTGCATGAATACCTGAGTAGATTTGGAGCGGTGTTTTGGATCATTGTCTTGCTGAAATATCCATCCCCTGCGTAACTTCAACTTCGTCACTGATTCTTGCACATTATTGTCAAGAATCTGCTGATACTGAGTTGAATCCATGCGACCCTCAACTTTAACAAGATTCCCGGTGCCTGCATTGGCCACACAGCCCCAAAGCATGATGGAACCTCCACCAAATTTTACTGTGGGTAGCAAGTGCTTTTCTTGGAATGCCGTGTTTTTTTGCCTCCATGCAAAACGCCTTTTTGTATGACCAAACAACTCAATCTTTGTTTCATCAGTCCACAGGACCTTCGTTCAAAATGTAACTGGCTTGTCCAAATGTGCTTTTGCATGCCTCAGGCGACTGTTTGTGGCGTGCTTGCAGAAACAGCTTCTTTCGCATCACTCTCCCATACAGCTTCTCCTTGTGCAACGTGCGCTGTATTGTTGACCGATGCACATTGACACTATCTGCAGCAAGATGAAGCTGCAGGTCTTTGGAGGTGGTCTGTGGATTGTCCTTGACTGTTCTCACCATTCTTCTTCTCTGCCTTTCTGATATTTTTCTTGGCCTGCCACTTCTGGGCTTAACAAGAACTGTACCTGTGTTCTTCCATTTCTTTACTATGTTCCTCACAGTGGAAACTGACAGTTGTATCCTTCCCCTGAACAACTATGTTGAATAATCTTTGTTTTCAGATCATTTGAGAGTTCTTTTGAGGAGCCCATGATGCTACTCTTCATAGGAAATTCAAATAGGAGAACAACTTGCAAGTGGCCACCTTAAATACCTTTTCTCATGATTGGATACACCTGCCTATGAAGTTCAAAGCTCAATGAGGTTATAAAACCAATTTAGTGCTTTAGTAAGTCAGTAAAAAGTAGTTAGGAGTGTTCAAATCAAGAAATTGATAAGGGTGCCCATACTTTTGCACCGGTCAAATTTTGTTTAAATGCGGATTGCACATTTTCTGTTAGTACAATAAACTTCATTTCAATCCAGAAATATTACTCAGGCCATCAGTTATTAGATATATGAAACAGAAATAGCTGTTGCAAAAACCCAAATTGTTATAAAGAAAAAAGGTTAACATTAATAGAGGTGCCCAAACTTTTTCATATGACTGTATTCTTCTATTCGATTTAACCTTTTGTGGACCTTATCTTATACTTGCTAATTACACGGATGTTCTCTCTGGGGGGAGAACTCTAGCCAATGAATCTCATTAGCTGCAAAATTAGTTTGCTGAAGTCTTCCCAAGATGGCTGTTAGATACAACATGGCTGCTCAGCATATTATGGCTGACTATTCTCTAACACGTACGTCTGCGTGTAACTGCGGGCACATGGCAGTAATGTCATGTGCTTCTCCGCTTACATGCTGAAGTCACTTGCCAGCATCAGATGAGAACACTGTGCACCATGAGAGCGGAGGGATGGGGAGTATTGTATAATCTTTTCTTATGTGTGCAGCGTGATGGGGAAATATATACCAGCATGGACCCATGATGAGGGCTATATATACAAGAATGGGAACATATATACTAGGACAAGAATCATATATACCAGGATGGGATAAATATGGGCAACATACAGTGCTGGCCAAAAGTATTGGCACCCCTGCACTTCTGTCAGATAATACTCAGTTTCTTCTTGAAAATGATTGCAATCACAAATTCTTTGGTATTATTATCTTCATTTAATTTGTCTTCAATGAAAAACAAAAAAAAAATTGTCATAAAGCCAAATTGGATATAACTCCACACTAAACATAAAAAAGGGGGTGGACAAAAGTATTGGCACTGTTTGAAAAATCATGTGATGCTTCTCTAATTTGTGTAATTAACAGCACCTGTAACTTACCTGTGGCACCTAACAGGTTTTGGCAATAACTAAATCACACTTGCAGCCAGTTGACATGGATTAAAGTTGACTCAACCTCTGTCCTGTTTCCTTGTGTGTACCACATTGAGCATGGCGAAAAGAAAGAAGACCAAAGAACTGTCTGAAGACCTGAGAATCCAAATTGTGAGGAAGCATGAGCAATCTCAAGGCTACAAGTCCATCTCCAAAGACCTGAAAGTTCCTGTGTCTACGGTGCGCAGTGTCATCAAGAAGTTTAAAGCCCATGGCACTGTGGCTAACCTCCGTAGATGTGGAAGGAAAAGAAAAATTGACGAGAGACTTCAACGCAAGATTGTGCGGATGTTGGATAAAGAACCTCGACTAACATCCAAACAAGTTCAAGCTGCCCTGCAGTCCGAGGGTACAACAGCGTCAACCTGTACTATCCGTCGGCGTCTGAATGAAAAGGGACTGTATGGTAGGATACCCAGGAAGACCCCACTTCTTACCCAGAGACATAAAAAAGCCAGGCTGGAGTTTTGGGGTTGCTTTGCTGCCTCTGGCACTGGACTGCTTGACCGTGTGCATGGCATTATGAAGTCTGAAGACTACCAACAAATTTTGCAGCATAATGTAGGGCCCAGTGTGGGAAAGCTGGGTCTTCCTCAGAGGTCATGGGTCTTCCAGCAGGACAATGACCCAAAACACACTTCAAAAAGCACTAGAAAATGGTTTGATAGAAAGCACTGGAGACTACTAAAGTGGCCAGCAATGAGTCCAGACCTGAATCCCATAGAACACCTGTGGAGAGATCTCAAAATGGCAGTTTGGAGAAGACACCCTTCAAATCTCAGGGACCTGGAGCAGTTTGCCAAAGAAGAATGGTCTAAAATTCCAGCAGAGCATTGTAAGAAACTCACTGATGGTTACCGGAAGCGGTTGTTCGCAGTTATTTTGGCTAAAGGTTGTGCAACCAAGTATTAGGCTAAGGGTGCCAATACTTTTGTCTGGCCCATTTTGGGAGTTTTGTGTGAAATGATCAATGATTTGATTTTTGTTTCATTCTCTTTTCATTTATTTTGCTTGCAATGAAAAAACACAAGATAATACCAAAGAATTTGTGATTGCAATCATTTTAAAGAAGAAATTGAGTATTATCTGACAGAATTGCAGGGGTGCCAATACTTTTGGCCAGCACTGTATATACCAGGATGAATATACAGTATACACAAGGATGAGAGACACATCAACAGTACCTGTAAGGTGTAAGGGGCATGGGGCCCAGGATGGGTGACATCTGTACAGAATTAGGGGATTTTATCCCAGTAACAGTGTCAGCAGCAGATCCCCCCCCCCCCCCCATAACAGTGCGTGATGACCACATTTTTTGTGTCAATCTTTTTCCCTATATTCCTCCTTCAAAACCTAGATGTGTCTTATGGTCCAAAAAATACAATAAGTTTAAAAATAAATAAAATGGTTCTTTTCCTCACAAATCCTTACTTGAGCAATTGTAGCCAATTTTATTTTATAAAAACCTTTGAATTATAGTACATCATGATGGCTTCTCCTGTGTGACTCATCAGACAACAGGATCTGATTAGTCTTAAAACCATTTGGCAAATTCTAAAAGCAAGAATGGCTGGTCCGCTCTGTTGGTTTTCTGATGGTCGGCAAAACTTGATTTACCAGTTAAACATTTCAATTATTCACAACATGAAAAAGGTTCCCTTCCCTGTGCGGCTTCTTCACATGTTTAACAAGACCTGATTTACTAGTAAAACATTGCCCACATTCTGAACATGAAAATGGCTTCTCTCTTGTGTGAGATCTTTGATGACTAACAAGATGTTCTTTCCGAATAAAATATTTCCCACATTCTGAACATGAAAATGGCTTCTCCCCTGTGTGAGATCTTTGATGCACAACAAGATCTGATTTCTGAATAAAACATTTCCCACATTCTGAACATAAAAATGGCTTCTCCCCTGTGTGAAGTTTCTGATGTCTAACAAAGTCTGATTTCCAAATAAAACATTTTCCACATTCTGAACATGAAAATGGCTTCTCCCCTGCGTGAGATCTTTGATGCACAACAAGACCTGATTTCTTAATAAAACATTTCCCACATTCTAAACATGAAAATGGCTTCTCCCCTGTGTGAAGTTTCTGATGTATAACTAGGTATGATTTCTGAATAAAACATTTCCCACATTCTTGACATGAAAATGGCTTCTCCCCTGTGTGAGAATTTTGATGCTCAACAACATGTGATTTCCTGGTAAAACATTTCCCACACTCTGAACATGAAAATGGCTTCTCACCTGTGTGAGATCTTTGATGCACAACAAGATTTGATTTCTGAATAAAACATTTCCCACATTCTAAACATGAAAATGGCTTCTCTCCTGTGTGAGATCTTTGATGCTCAACAAGATATGATTTCCGAATAAAACATTTCCCACACTCTGAACATGAAAATGGTTTCTCCCCTGTGTGAAGTTTCTGATGTATAACAAGGTATGATTTCTGAATAAAACATTTCCCACATTCTTGACATGAAAATGGCTTCTCACCTGTGTGAGATCTTTGATGCACAACAAGATTTGATTTCCGAATAAAACATTTCCCACACTCTGAACATGAAAATGGCTTCTCCCCTGTGTGAGTTTTTTCATGGATATTAAGATGTGATTTCCTGGTAAAACATTTCCCACATTTTGAACATGAAAATGGTTTCTCCCTTGTATGAGCAGTTTCGTATTCCACATCCCTTCTGTAACTTTTATTTTGCTTACAATTCTGTGATAAATCGAAATTTTGGACTGGTTTGAAAAGATCAGATGATAGAGATTTCCTAGGAGGGACTGAAGGTATATCTGGGACAACAGCATGCTCTTCATATGTATCATGTGGGATACTTTCATCATCTGTTATAAATTCTGAAGATATTAGAGATCCATCTGAAATCCCAATACAGTCATCTGCTAAAAATAAACACAAAGTTATTAATTTTTAATGATATTATCTTGAAAGTACATTTAATTTTTTTAAACTATAACATCAGAAATTAAATTAGGGAAAAATTTATTCTGAATCTGTTGTCCAATATCGAGATCTAAAGGCCCCTTTACACGCTACGATTTATCTGACAATATGTAGTCGGGATCACGGTTTTCGTGACGCACTTCCGTCGTCTTTAATGACGTCGTTGCGTGTGACACCTACGTGCGACTCTGAACGATCTTAAAAATAGCGAAAATCGTTGATCGTTGACACGACGTTCAGTTTCAAAATATTGTCCGTTGTTTGGAACGCAGCAGACATATTGTTACGTTTGATACCCTGCCAACGACGAACAACATCCACATGACCGCCTTGATCAAACAATATCTCACTGAACGATGTAATGTCGTTTGTGAGATGGGTACGTGTGACAGCTACAAAATGACTTATGAGCGATCTCGGCAAATCGTAGCAACGATCTGGGCGTGTCACGTCGCTAATGAGATCACTAGCGATATCGTTGTGTGTAAAGCGGCCTTAAGCGTTACATCTTTGTTAATTCGGCTCTCACATTCCTAGCACCAGTTCTCTGGAATGTGCTACAGTAAATAATCTGATTGATTGTCACAATGTGACTGCAGGATAATGAGGGATAGGGGGCTCCTATACTGTCCCTCACACTAGGGGACCTCAAGCTATTCCTAACATCTGGATTAGCCCTGAAGATGGAGATGCCGGAGTCTCGTGCATTACTAGTCTCCTGACTAGATCTAATCTGTAATCCCCAAGGGAAGGAAGGGGCAGGATTATGATGGAAATACAGATTAAGACAGACGGGAATCATTGCAAACTCACAAAAATAAACAGTGAGAGGCTAAGGAGAAAAGCAAGAGCAGGAAGGCAGCCACAAGAATGACAACAAGGGTTAACACCACAACAGCTCACAGTAATAATGCACAAAAAACACCCATAAATCTGGATCACAACACCTCACCAGATCAGTATAGGTAAACGATAGCTGGCATTAATGAAATAGTCCAGCCAGCATATACAGAACAGGAGCAAACAATACTTTCTCCTCTACAGCATGTGATCACAGACATTAACAAGCAGCCCAGCAGAGAATAACTCTTACTAGCCTGCCCAAGCCTGTGGTTTGATGCCTGCGTCTCCCTGCGCTGCTCACAGACAGCAGAGAAATTAACATGCAAAGTACCAGAGTCTATCATTTCAACAGATCCTGACGCTGCCATGACAGTTGGCAAAACCTGCAAACATCTCCTTGAAACATTGAGCCACAACATAGACAATTTCAAAGCGTTTTTTTTCGAAGACGAAAATAAAATAAAGACAGATGCTGAAAACTCAACTGGGTTGTCTGGGACTGAAATGCTGATAGCCTATCCTAAAGCCTGCTTTACACCAGTCGATCTATCGTGCGATAGCACGAGCGATCGTACCTGCCCCTGTTGTTTTTGCGTAATGGGCAAATCGCTGCCCGTGGCGCACAAACTCGTTTAACCCCCGTCACACGCACTTACCTTCTGGACGACCTCGCTGTGGGCCACGAACGTCCACTTCCTGAAGTGGGAGGGACGTTCGGCGTCACAGCGACGTCATACGGCCAATAGAAGCGGAGGGGTGGAGATGAGCGGGATGTAAACATCTCGCCCACCTCCTTCCTTCCATTAAGCCGGCGGGTGCTGTGGGACGCAGATAAGCTGTGCTCATCATTCCCGTGGTGTCACACGGAGCAACGTGTGATGCCACAGAAACGATGAACAACCTGCACCCATGAAAATAAACGATATTATGAAAGTTAACGATGAGTACACGACTCACGATTTGTGAGCGATACCGCGTCGCTCGGAGGTGTCACACGAGACGCCGTCGTGTGCTATGCCGGATGTGCGTCACGAAAACCGTGACCCCGACGACATATCGCACGATATATTGTCCCGTGTAAAGCCCGCATTAGGCTTTGTAACCAAAGCAGGTAGCAGGGTCTTGCAGCCTGTACAGATAAACATTAGGGTTCAAATTCATCAAGACCGGTGATGTGCACTGAAAAATGATGCCAGGGACTGGAGTGAGATTTCTGGCATAGGAAACATTGCAGTTTGTTATGAATTAGAGAAGCGGTGGCATCACACCCTTGTTCTGGCCAAGCTCTGCCCATTTTGGCAAAGCTGGTTAAAATTGGCGTGAACACACACACACACACACACACACACACACACACACACACACACCAGCCTTTGGTCACATGATGTGATGTAAAAAAGGTCCTTAAGCAGTCCTATAATTGGCATATAAACACTGGGGCCACTAGGATTATGGGGGCCCTGTGAAATTGTTCAGTTTGCTCTCCCTTTCCCCTAATACCAGTCCGGCATGCCAGCCTGTGTCCTGTTCAGTTCATTTAGACTCCTGCAATTAAGAGACCTTTGGTAACATCATGTCACATGACTTTGAAATCATCAAAGATCCTTAAACAATCAACCTTAGAATACAACTGATGGAGTCAAAAAGAAAGTGGGGTTCCTCAGAACTTGAGCAGTTTGATTCCTCCCAACTCCTGACGGTAACTAGGGCTTATTCTTGGAGTAGGGCTTATATTTCAAACATTCTCGAAAAATCCCATAAAATCATGTTAGGGCTTATTTTCGGTGTAGGTCTTATTTTCAGGGAAACAGGGTATTCATGAACCCTCTGCAGGTGTTTAAGTTGCCTTCATAACAACATAGAGAAGACACTAGAAACAAACAGCAGAAGAAGCAGAAGCAAAGAAAATACAGCTGAAAAACCCAGAGCAGAAAGTCTAAAAATGTAAACACAAAATGAGTGCAGAAAGTACATGAGTAGAAATCTCTTACTGGGTAGAGCTGGAGGAAACACATCCTGAGGAACATCGGGATCTTCTTGTTTACAGTCCTGTGGGAGAAGAGGACGGGGACATCTCTCTGGTGTTGTCCTCTTACTGGATAGAACTGGAGGAGACACATACAGGGACTGAATTTATTCCTTACATACAGATAATTATAGGCCGTCTGTATTTAGTCCTGTCTATTACCTGGTGATGTGAGGGGCTGGGGAACCACCATCATGACGTCCTTGTACAGATCTTTGTGTCCTTCTAAATACTCCCACTCCTCCATGGAGAAATAGACGGTGACGTCCTGACACCTTATAGAAACCTGACACATACAATGATACCGTCACCCCCGATCCCTTCATAGCGTTACTGTATAATGTCCCAGCATTCCCAGCAGTGTCACCTCTCCAGTCAGCAGCTCAATCATCTTGTAGGTGAGTTCTAGGATCTTCTGGTCATTGATGTCCTCATGTATCGGGGGGTGAGGTGGAAGCCCCGTGATTGAGGGATGGGAAAGACCCCTGAGCCCAGACACAGGGGCCTAACAGCGCTCACTAGAGGTCTTCTTCACTACTGTGTAATCCTGGTTATGGAGAGACCCAGTAATAAATCTCACTCCAGACATTTCCAGAGTCCTCACCTCTCCAGTTCTGTCCATCTGTTATTCCCATAGATAAGAATGATGTAATGTGACGTCATCAGAATCTCTCACCTCTCCAGTAAGCCGGAAGAGGATCTCTAGTGTGAGGTGTAATATCCTCTCTGCCATCCTGTCCCTGTCCATATCCATCCTTGATGGGTCAATCAGGAGCATTCTCTTATATAGAAGATCTCCACTGAGAGGATCAAATATTGTAAGGACCTGAATGGGGAGAAGATGACGATGTAACATCATAAAGAATCCGGTGTAATAATACAATTTTTGGAGATAACCGTTCACTAGATAGGGATAATTGCCGCGCTGCCATGAGGAGTCCAGACTAACTCTGCTGACTCATTACAGTGAATGGATCTTTAGGGGGTTTCATCTGAATCATGTCATTTGAAGAATTACATGTAGACCTGTCATGTAATGCGATCCAGTGTACATCTTGTCTCATGCATGCAGTCCTTGAAAAGCCGTTCGAGGGTGCATACTGTTGTTCGAGATGTGAGCAAGTTGCACATTTGGAAGCCCAGATACTGGATCTAAATGAGCAGCTGGCAACTCTGAGATGCATTAGCAATATGGAAAGGAGTGTGCTGCTCACTGAGCAGCAGCTTGCTGGGTCAGATGTGGGGGAGGATCGTAGTAGGGAGCGGCAGGACGGTGAGGTAGGTAGCTGGGTGACAGTTAGAAAGGGGGGTAAAGGGAAAAGTGCTAGGAAGGCTAGTCCTGAACTGACACACCCCAATAGGTTTGCAAACTTGGCAGATGAGGGGGATGTCATTACAGGGGTAGCATTGTTGCAGCAAGGCATGACCTCTGAACGCCAGAGGAGTGTCTGCTCCAGTAAGGGGGGGAATAGGAGTGCAGGGCAGGCAAGACAGGTACTGGTAGTGGGGGACTCAATTATTAGGGGGACAGATAGGGCAATCTGTCACAAAGACAGGGATCGCCGAACAGTGTGTTGTCTTCCTGGCGCTCGAGTTCGGCACATCGCTGATTGGGTTGACAGATTACTGGGAGGGGCTGGGAAGGACCCAGCGGTCATTGTACACATTGGCACAAATGACAAAGTTAGAGGTAGGTGGAAGGTCCTTAAAGATGATTTCAGGGAATTAGGTTGTAAGCTTAAAGCATGGACCTCAAAGGTGGTATTTTCAGAAATACTACCTGTGCCACGAGCCACACCAGAGAGGCAAAGAGAGATCAGGGAGGTTAACAGGTGGCTCAGGAATTGGTGTAGGAAAGAGAGTTTTGGGTTCCTGGAGAATTGGGCCGACTTTTCAGTTGGCTACAGATTCTATGCTAGGGATGGGCTGCATCTTAATGGGGAAGGTGCAGCTCTGCTGGGGCAGAAAATGGCTAGAAGGTTGGAGGAGTGTTTAAACTAGGAATGGGGGGCGAGGGTATTCACTTTATAGAAGGGGAATGTAGTGCAGATAGTGACCAGGGCACAAGTAATGAAATTGGGGGTGGTACGGGGGGAAGGGTTAGGACAGTTAATACAGTAAGCAGGAATACAGGTACAGAGTCATACGTAACGTGCATGTACACTAATGCCCGAAGCCTCACAAATAAGGTGGAGGAATTAGAATTAATATTGTTTGAAGAAAATTATGATATAGTGGGGATATCAGAGACATGGCTGGATGAGAGCTATGACTGGGCTGTTAATTTACAGGGTTATAGCCTATTCAGGAATGACCGTACAAATAAGCGAGGGGGAGGTGTGTGTCTATATGTAAAATCATCCTTAAAACCCATCCTGCGTGACAACATATGTGAGGGTACTGAGAATGTAGAGTCCCTATGGGTGGAGATAAGGGGGGGGAGAATGAATAATAAAATACTGATAGGGGTGTGTTATAAGACGCCGAATATTATGGAAGAGGTAGAGAATCTCCTCATAAAGCAAATTGATAAAGCAGCGAGTCTCAGAGAGGTAATTATTATGGGGGACTTTAACTATCCTGATATAAATTGGGGAACAGAAACTTGCAGTTCCAACAAAGGAAATAGATTTTTGATAACAATGAAAGATAATTACCTTTCACAAATGGTACAGGACCCCACAAGAGGGGGAGCACTACTAGACCTTGTACTAACCAATAGGCCAGACCGCATATCAAATATACAAGTTGGGGGTTACTTGGGGAATAGTGATCACAAAATAATAAGTTTTCATGTATTCTTTAGTAAGATGTCTAGTAGAGGGGCTACAAGGACACTAAACTTCAGGAAAGCAAATTTTAAACGGTTGAGAGATGATCTTAGTGCAACAAACTGGGATGATGTACTAAGTAATAAAAGTACACAAAGCAAATGGGAGACTTTTATGAGCATCCTGAATAGGGCTTGTGCAGAAAATATACCCTATGGGAACAAACATGCTAGAAATAGGAGGAAACCCCTATGGCTAAATAGAGCTGTAAGGGAAGCAATAAAAGAAAAACAGAAAGCCTTAAAAGAATTAAAGAGGGTAGGTAGTGATGAGGCATTATATAATTATAGAAAATTAAATAAAATATGTAAAAAGCAAATTAAGTTAGCTAAGTTTGAGACAGAGAGACTCATTGCGAGAGAAAGTAAAAATAATGCTAAAATATTCTTTAACTACATAAACAGTAAAAAACTGAAAAGCGATAGTGTTGGCCCCCTTAAAAATAGTCTTGGTGAAATGGTGGAAGGGGATGAGGGTAAAGCCAACCTGCTGAATGACTTTTTTTCTACGGTTTTTATACAAGAAAATGCCATGGCAGATGACATAACCAGTGATACCATAAATTCACCCTTGAATATTATCTGCTTAACCCAGCAGGAAGTACGCCGCCGCCTCAAAATCACTAAGGTTGACAAATCTCCGGGCCCGGATGGCATACACCCCAGAGTACTACAGGAATTGAGTTCTGTGATAGATAGACCATTATTTTTAATCTCCTCAGATTCCTTAATAACAGGATCGGTACCGCAGGACTGGCGCATAGCAAATGTGGTGCCAATATTCAAAAAGGGGACAAAAACTGAGCCGGGAAATTATAGGCCGGTAAGTTTAACCTCTACGGTTGGTAAAATCCTTGAGGGTTTCTTGAGAGATGCTATACTGGAGTATCTCAAGAGAAATAACCTTATGACAGAGTATCAACATGGGTTTATGAGGGATCGATCCTGTCAAACTAATTTGATCAACTTCTATGAAGAGGTAAGTTCAAGTCTGGACCAGGGAAATGCAGTGGATGTTGTGTATATGGACTTTTCAAAAGCTTTTGATACGGTGCCACACAAAAGGTTGGTACATAAATGAGAATAATGGGGATAGGGGAAAATATGTCTAACTGGGTATAAAACTGGCTCAGTGATAGGAAACAAAGGGTGGTTATTAATGGTACGTACTCGGACTGGGTCTCAGTTCATAGTGGGGTACCACAGGGGTCAGTATTGGGCCCGCTTCTTTTCAACATATTTATAAATGACCTTGTTGGGGGCATGCGGAGTAGAATTTCAATATTTGCAGATGATACTAAACTCTGCAGGGTAATCAATACAGAAGAGGATAATTTTATATTACAGGGAGATTTATGCAAATTGGAGGATTGGGCTGAGAAGTGGCAATTGAAGTTTAATGTAGATAAATGTAAGGTCATGCACTTGGGTAGAGGAAATAACATTTATGATTATGTACTTAATTGTAGAACACTGGGTAAAACAGACACAGAAAAAGACTTGGGTGTATGGGTGGATGGTAAACTTCACTTTAGTGGACAGTGTCAGGCAGCTGCTGCCAGGGCTAATAAAATAATGGGATGTATTAAAAGAGGTATAAGTGTTCATGAAAAAAATATAGTTCTACCTCTGTACAAGTCACTAGTGCGACCGCACTTAGAATACTGTGTACAATTCTGGTCACCGATATATAAGAAGGACATAGCTGAACTGGAGAGGGTGCAGAGAAGAGCGACCAAGATTATTAGAGGAATGGGTGGGCTGCAATACAAAGACAGGTTATTAAACTTGGGGTTATTTAGTTTGGAAAAACGAAGGCTTAGGGGGGATCTAATCACAATGTATAAATATATGAGGGGACAGTACAGAGACCTTTCCAAAGATCTTTTTACACCTAGGCCTGCGACTGGAACACGGGGGCATCCGCTACGTCTTGAGGAAAGAAGGTTTAATCATAATCACAGACGAGGATTCTTTACTGTACGAGCAGTGAGACTATGGAACTCTCTGCCGCATGATGTTGTAATGAGTGATTCACTACTAACATTTAAGCAGAGCCTGGACACCTTTCTTGAAAAATTTAATATTACCAGTTATGTATATTAGATTTTATGACAGGATATTGATCCAGGGAACTAGTCTGATTGCCGGATGTGGAGTCAGGAAGGAAATTTTTTCCCCATTGGAACTTGTTTGCAACATTGGGGGTTTTTTTGCCTTCCTCTGGATCAACATGTTAGGCTACGGGTTGAACTAGATGGACTTAGAGTCTCCCTTCAACCTTAAAAACTATGATACTATGCTAATAGGTTGAGGAGAAGGGACGTAGCCTCACTGCGCCCTGAACCAGGCTTATCCAGAGGGGCATGATTAAGTGCCTACCCAGTCATCACCAGAGCCTCTGAGGTTGGAGTTTGCTGACAGTAGGCACCAGTTACCAATGTGTTCCACCAAGAGGCTGTGCATCATGAGAAAGATGGGGTGGGAACCACTGCTTCTAGAGAAGAACAGGAAGGATAAACCCTGTCACTTACTCTGAACAACCCTGAGCTCCCCGATGTCCCAAGACAGGTTCTTTCACGTCGTGTGACAATCACGTGTCTTACCCTAACCACAACCGTGTCTAGTGAGCAGGGCTGGAGGAACACTAGTCCTTCTTTATGATAATGACACAAAAGGAAAAAGAAACTGCATTTCCAAACAAGTGGTAAAAAAGAGGGATGGAAGAGAAATGAATAAAACGGGAGATGATCAATAGGAAGACACCAAAAAATATTTTCCAAGCAGCAATCTCCAGGATCAAATTAAAAAAAAATTCTCTTTCCATGGCTCTCACCTCCATGCCAGCACCATGGAAAAGCAAGTTATCCCTGGCAACTATTGAGGTAAAGTGGTGAGAACTTATACCAGGAGGGAGTGCAAAAATCAGAGCAGCTGAGACAACTCAGGATGGTAAGCCAAGAAAGACACAAGGGTCCGCTTAACCCTAGCAGCACCAGCACAAGATTCGTCTGCACAGCTAAGTGGAAAACAAAGCAGATCCAACTAGTGCTGGCTTGCGCGGTGACCTTCTGACCCATGGGATAGGGGCGACCTCTCTCTGTCTGATAACCTGGTGTCGAAACTCTGATGTAAGTGTTCAGTGTAGAGAACGGGATAAATGTGATCCAAAAGTCACAGACAGATGGAGAAGTCACATCTATGATCAGCTCTAATCCTGCTGTGGCGCCCCTGAGGCTTCAGGCGCCACAGGGTACTGCACCTCAATTAAGGTGTAGTACTTATCCTGGGTCCAAGGAGGGTCGGTACCGGTTCCACCAACACACATACACACAGTTACAATGTGTTGCCCTCCCCAATGGGGACCGTACCAGTGTCAGATCACAGTAGGGGGTCACTACAGCGGTTGGGTTTACAGGACACCACCGCACCAGGGGCTCCCCGATCCACAGGAGCTGGGACCCAGGGTCAGGGAGAAGCAACCACCAGGGGGAGTCAGGAGCAAACAGTGGGAAGAGCAGGTTGACCTAGTGAGAGTAGTCAACCAGCCGGTGGCAGTGCCTGGAGGCAACAGCTTGGAACACACAACACAACTACAAAGGAGGGAACAGCTCTAGACACGGAGCAGAGCGGATGTGCCGCGAGGCAGCTCAGTGGGCCAAGGCGTTTGGACACGGGCGCTGGGGAGAAGCAGGCGGCTGCTTCCACAGGACCCACGCTGTCTGGGTACAGAACCCTACGGCAGATATACTTCACGTTGTCTACCAACTCTGCAATGGTCGCAGGAATGGCAGAAGAGTCACCGGACCTGTCCCACCGAGTCTGCAGCCAAATAGCATATAGGATCCGGGGTTTAGGTCTTGAACCAGCCCCACATCGGAACCACGCTATCAGCATACAGAATGGGACACTTTACTGACACCGGGATCCCCAAGTGATTCACGCCACAGGGATCCAATACTTAGCGCAGCAAAGGAGGAAGGGCTCATAGACTGACATACACCAGATCTGACCTTCCACAGAATCGTTATTGTCTGGAGTCCATCGTGGCGGAGAATGGTACTCTGGGGCAGCGCCTGAACTACCAGTGAGTAAAAGACCTGGAACCGCAGCCCCTGTCTCTGCTTCCCTTTTTCCGGCACCAACGGGGACCACCACCACCCCCGTCCGTCTTCAGTCATCCTCCCTGAGGTAACCCCACTCTGCCTGTGATGAGCGACACCTTCCCAGCGGCGACCTTCACCACCAGCCCCGGAGAGGATAAAACAAGACTGATCACAAGACCTTCACAGCCGTTGACACATCCTAGGGAGATTTCATAGCACCTTCTCTCCATCTACCTGATGATCCTGAGGAACATCGGGATCTTCTTGTTTACAGTCCTGTGGGAGAAGAGAACGGGGACATCTCTCTGGTGTTTTCCTCTTACTGGATGGAACTGGAGGAGACACATACAGGGACTGAATTCATTCATTACATACAGATAATTATAGGCCGTGTGTATTTAGTCCTGTCTATTACCTGGTGATGTGAGGGGCTGGGGAGCCTCCATCATGACGTCCTTGTACAGATTTTTGTGTCCTTCTAAATACTCCCACTCCTCCATGGAGAAATAGACGGTGACGTCCTGACACCGTATAGGAACCTGACACATACAATGATACCGTCACCCCCGATCCCTTCATAGCGTTACTGTATAATGTCCCAGCATTCCCAGCAGTGTCACCTCTCCAGTCAGCAGCTCAATCATCTTGTGGGTGAGTTCTAGGATCTTCTGGTCATTGATGTCCTCATGTATCGGGGGGTGAGGTGGAGGCCCCGTGATTGGGCTCAGGGGTCTTCCCCATCCCTCAGACACAGGGGCCTGACAGTGCTCACTAGAGGTCTTCTTCACTACTGTGTAATCCTGGTTATGGAGAGACACAGTAATAAATCTCACTCCAGACATTTCCAGAGTCCTCACCTCTCCAGTTCTGTCCATCTGTTATTCCCATAGATAAGAATGATGTAATGTGACGTCATCAGAATCTCTCACCTCTCCAGTAAGCCGGAAGAGGATCTCTAGGGTGAGGTGTAATATCCTCTCCGCCATCTTGTCCCTGTCCATATCCATCCTTCACGGGGCAATCAGGAGAATTCTCTTATATAGAATAAAACCACTGAGAGGATCCGATATTGTAAGGACCTGAATGGGGAGAAGATGAGCCGATATGTAACATTAATCGAGATAATAATGAAGGGACGATATCATTTGGGCAGTAGAAAAAAAATTCAAGATGAAATGAAGTTGCACCTAAAATGGTATCAATGAAAACGTCAGTTCATCAAGCAAAAAACAAGTCCTCACTCAACTCTGATGTCAGAAAATGGAGACACAAACCGATTTTTTTACGGTTTTTTTTTGTTTTTTTGTTTTTTTTTTTTACAAAAGTCTGATTTTTATTTACTCCTAGAGATGAGTGAACCTGGAGTTCGGTTTTCGGTACAAACTCAGACTTTTACAAGATAGCAAAGTTCAGTTTTGGGTTCGGGGGCTTTACGTATGAAAACCACTCTCATGTTATCAGATGTATTGTGCACCAAGAAATAAAACTGAAAAGACCCGCCCTCCCCTGTTAGTGATCTGTTTATGGCTGCATGTGGGCGGAGACCCGAACTGCCAATCAATGAGTTCAAATAAAGTCCATGTCAAGTCCAAGTCCAGAACCGATCTTTAGAAATGTTCAGCTGGACCAGCAGAAGCCGAACGTCCACGGGTCCACTCATCTCTAGTCACCACTGAGATAAGAAATGTCTGATATTGCCGTAATCACACTGACCTGGAGAATCACGCTGACCGCTCACTTCCAGCACATCGTGAATGTTGTAAAAACAATGGTGGAATTACTTTTTTTTCACCATTTCACAGCACTTTGAATTTTTACTTAATTTCCAGTAAATTTTATGGTAAAATTAAAACCCATGGGTCATTTAAAAAAAAAAAAACAACTATCCTTTATACGGCAATGTGGGTGGAAAAATAAAAGCGCAGTTACACACAATCATGTAGCAACGGAGATGAAATCCACCCATCTCTACATAAGGCACAGACGGTTTATTACTGCCTCTGCCTTCTCTGTCACTGTATACACAGCTCTGCGGTGTAATGCAGCAGGAATGGTGAGGGACCTGACAGTGACACATTCTCTGTGTGAGAGCCCATCCACCATCGCTACTTGCCAACTGTAATTGTTTGGGGTCTGGTGAGTGCAATTATTTTTTTGGGGGGGATATTTGCTTTCTTTTGGTGGTGTCTGCTTTATTTAATAAAAGTCCTGCTGTATTCTTTAACTTTTTTAGATGTTTGGACAATTCATTATGGAACCACAACCAAGGTGTATTTTTGGAGTACAGCTTATATTTTAAGTATAGTCAAAAAAGCTCCCAAAAATCCTACTAGGGCTTATTTTCTGGGTACGTCTTATTTTCGAGGAAACAGGGTAGAAAGAACTGATGGTGCCTCCTCCCCCATATACAGAGGATATGGTCACCGCTGAGTCATTATATCAGCCCCAGGTACAAGGGAAGTAAGAAAAAAATATAAATAAATACTGAATTGACCCCCCCCCCGCCCCCTAACAAATCTGTGACATATAGGAAAATAACACTGTCAATCCAATTCTCTGTTATTAGCCCCGACCAGGTAAAAAAACAGCCATATATACAAAATAAGAAGTGTTACTAAATAGCTATGAAATATGTAAATGTGATCATAGACATATATTGAGACGGCGTCCAGCTTTCAGTCATAGGGGTGGCACCGATGCAGTTTTAGTCACTGCTCAGTATACCGCGCTCTCGGCACTGACTGACAGCAGGTTCCAATGCTCAGCGGCTGTCAGTCAGTGTGGGGGGCAGGGTATATATGTGGTAATAACAGACATTTCCCTTATATTCAAACTGGTATCGCTCGACATCAGACACAATGCTGAAGTTGGTTTCTTATTCATCCAGTTTCTTATTCGAGGCTGAAGTTGGTTTATTTTTTTTTTTAGTTTTTATTTTTTGGGTTTTTTTTTACAGGTTTAAGAACAAACATTAAAAAAATCACATTAATAAAATACAATACAGTGCGGAGCCCTGATGTGAATACACTTAAAAGCAGCAAAAAAAAAAGTATCAAACTGGCACAAAATGGGCATCAAAGTGACATCAAAGCTCTTTTTTCACAAGGGAAACAGGAAAAAATGCACCATACAATTTATTCTGCAGTTTTTCCTGAGTACACAGATACCTCATATGTGCTGGAAATCAAATGTTTGGGCGCACGGCAGGGCTTGGAAGGGAAAGAGCGCCATTTGACTGTTAAATTGGCTGGATTCATTAGTGAATGCCATGTCGCGTTTGGAGCTCCTGAGGTGCCTAAACAGTGGAGCTCCATCAAAAGTGATCACATTTTGGAAACTAGACCCTCAAGGATTTTATCCAGGGGTATAGTGAGCATTTTGAACCCACAGGTACTTTATAGAATTTAATAAACTTAAGTCGTTATAGTGAAAATTTTCTTCTTTTTTTCACAAAAATGTTGCTTTACCACCAAATTTCTCACTTTTTCAAGGGGCAACACCAAAATGTGGACGCCACAGTTTGTTATCCAATTTCTTATGAGCGCAGCGATACCCGACATGTGGCTAAAATCTCTGTTTGGACAAACGGGAGGGCTCATAACAGAAGGAGCACCATGTGAAGGATTTTATCCAGGGGTATAGTGAGCATTTTGAACCCACAGGTACTTTATAGAATTTAATAAACTTAGGTCGTCATATTGAAAATTTTCTTCTTTTTTTTCACAAAAATGTTGAATTGGCACCAAATTTCTCACTTTTTCAAGCGGCAACACCAAAATGTGGACGCCACAGTTTGTAATCCAATTTCTTATGAGCGCAGTGATATCCTACATGTGGCTAAAAACGTCTGTTTGGACAAACGGGAGGGCTCATAAAAAAAAAAAAAAAAAAAAATTGCGGGCACCATGTCGCATTTTCAGGACCCCTAAGGTACCTATAAAGCAGAAACCCCCATAAGTGACCACATTTTGAAAACTAGACCCTCAGGAATTTCATTCGGGGGTATAATAAGCATGTTGAACCCACAGGTACTTCACAAAAATGTTGCTGTTGTGCCAAATTTCTCACTTTTAGGCTATGTGCCCACGACCAGGTGACAATGTGTCTAGACAGAATGTCAGCTTTCGTGGAGAGATGCGAGTATTGTCCACTGGAGAACGCAGCTGCCCGGGCCCACGATCCAGATTCAGGATGCTGAAGACTTTAGCTGTATTTTCCCTTTGGACGAAACTCTCGTCTCCACAGCATAAATTGACATCCTGAGGCTCAGGAAGCCGCGCTGCAGGTCAGTTTATGATAAGGAATAAAACAAGCACAGTGGGCAGGAGATTTCCAAAAATCCTTCCATTGCGCTTGTACTGCACAGCGCAGCATTTTGGACGCAGCGAAAAGACTCTGTGTCCAAAACGCTGCAAACACTGATCGTGGACACATAGCCTAAAAAGCTAGGATGGATGGATAGACAAACACATATATAATGTCCCAGCCCCCAGCATAATCTAAGCTGGCACCCTTTAGTGACTTTCATGTGGCCGTGAAGGGTGTTTACCTTATATTTAGCCAAAAAATAAGTAATTAAAATAAACCTATGTGGGTTCCCCCCATTTTTGATAGCCAGCTAGGGTAAAGCAGATGGCTGAAGCCTGATCACAGTTGGCAGCTTCACCTTGGCTGGTAATCCAAAACAGAGGGCACCCCACGCTGTTTTTTAAAATGATTGATAAATAATTGAAAAAAAAACATGGTTTCCCATCAAATTGGATCACCAGCCAAGGTGAAGCTGACAATTGGCATCTGGTATTCTCAGGGTGGGAAGGTCCATGGTTATTTGGCCCTTCCCAGCCTAAAAATAGCAGGCTGCAGCCGTCCCAGCAGTGGTGCATCCATTAGATGTACCAATACTGGCACTTCACTCTGGCTCATCCCGTTGCCCTGGTGGCAAACGGGGTAATAAATGGGGTTGATACCAGCTGTGTAATGTCACCTGGCATCAAGCCATGGGGTTAGAACCGCTCTGCGCATGCGGCCGATATTTTTCAGAGGATGAGTAGGGATCGCGAGGACGGAGCAGCAGCTCGTATCAGGAGACCGTGGGAGGACCGGGGGGAATGACAGGGGGTGACTTAGCTGGACCTGGGGAGGACGTTTCTGTCACATTTGACATGTCACGTGACAGAAATCAGAGGAAAAGGATGAATGCAGCGCGCGGCCACCATCTTAGATGATCAGTATGGGGAAGGGGAATGGGGGGCACTTTGGCCACACGGGGACCAGGGGAGGGGATTTATCTCCCATCTGACATGTCTGATGAAGCAGTACTGGCTCCTCCCCTTTCTAATATGAAAATGTGCCTGATCAAGAACCGGAGTAAACTGGTCTGGAACTGGACATAAATGAGTTAATGATAATGATGATGACCCCAAAATAACAGAGACCCTGCACCTACCTCCACCTGCAGAGCAGCACACTAGATATATAATACCCTGCACCTACCTCCACCTGCAGAGCCGCACACTAGATATATAATACCCTGCACCTACCTCCACCTGCAGAGCCGCACACTAGATATATAATACCCTGCACCTACCTCCACCTGCAGAGCCGCACACTAGATATATAATACCCTGCACCTACCTCCACCTGCAGAGCCGCACACTAGATATATAATACCCTGCACCTACCTCCACCTGCAGAGCCGCACACTAGATATATAATACCCTGCACCTACCTCCACCTGCAGAGCCGCACACTAGATATATAATACCCTGCACCTACCTCCACCTGCAGAGCCGCACACTAGATATATAATACCCTGCACCTACCTCCACCTGCAGAGCCGCACACTAGATATATAATACCCTGCACCTACCTCCACCTGCAGAGCCGCACACTAGATATATAATACCCTGCACCTACCTCCACCTGCAGAGCCGCACACAGATATATAATACCCTGCACCTACCTCCACCTGCAGAGCCGCACACAGATATATAATACCCTGCACCTACCTCCACCTGCAGAGCCGCACACTAGATATATAATACCCTGCACCTACCTCCACCTGCAGAGCCGCACACTAGATATATAATACCCTGCACCTACCTCCACCTGCAGAGCCGCACACTAGATATATAATACCCTGCACCTACCTCCACCTGCAGAGCCGCACACTAGATATATAATACCCTGCACCTACCTCCACCTGCAGAGCCGCACACTAGATATATAATACCCTGCACCTACCTCCACCTGCAGAGCCGCACACTAGATATATAATACCCTGCACCTACCTCCACCTGCAGAGCCGCACACTAGATATATAATACCCTGCACCTACCTCCACCTGCAGAGCCGCACACTAGATATATAATACCCTGCACCTACCTCCACCTGCAGAGCCGCACACTAGATATATAATACCCTGCACCTACCTCCACCTGCAGAGCCGCACACTAGATATATAATACCCTGCACCTACCTCCACCTGCAGAGCCGCACACTAGATATATAATACCCTGCACCTACCTCCACCTGCAGAGCCCGCACACTAGATATATAATACCCTGCACCTACCTCCACCTGCAGAGCCGCACACTAGATATATAATACCCTGCACCTACCTCCACCTGCAGAGCCGCACACTAGATATATAATACCCTGCACCTACCTCCACCTGCAGAGCCGCACACTAGATATATAATACCCTGCACCTACCTCCACCTGCAGAGCCGCACACTAGATATATAATACCCTGCACCTACTCGCACCTGCAGAGCCGCACACTAGATATATAATACCCTGCACCTACCTCGCACCTGCAGAGCCGCACACTAGATATATAATACCCTGCACCTACCTCCCCTGCAGAGCCGCACACTAGATATATAATACCCTGCACCTACCTCCACCTGCAGAGCCGCACACTAGATATATAATACCCTGCACCTACCTCCACCTGCAGAGCCGCACACTAGATATATAATACCCTGCACCTACCTCCACCTGCAGAGCCGCACACTAGATATATAATACCCTGCACCTACCTCCACCTGCAGAGCCGCACACTAGATATATAATACCCTGCACCTACCTCCACCTGCAGAGCCGCACACTAGATATATAATACCCTGCACCTACCTCCACCTGCAGAGCCGCACACTAGATATATAATACCCTGCACCTACCTCCACCTGCAGAGCCGCACACTAGATATATAATACCCTGCACCTACCTCCACCTGCAGAGCCGCACACTAGATATATAATACCCTGCACCTACCTCCACCTGCAGAGCCGCACACTAGATATATAATACCCTGCACCTACCTCCACCTGCAGAGCCGCACACTAGATATATAATACCCTGCACCTACCTCCACCTGCAGAGCCGCACACTAGATATACAATACCCTGCACCTACCTCCACCTGCAGAGCCGCACACTAGATATATAATACCCTGCACCTACCTCCACCTGCAGAGCCGCACACTAGATATATAATACCCTGCACCTACCTCCACCTGCAGAGCCGCACACTAGATATATAATACCCTGCACCTACCTCCACCTGCAGAGCCGCACACTAGATATATAATACCCTGCACCTACCTCCACCTGCAGAGCCGCACACTAGATATATAATACCCTGCACCTACCTCCACCTGCAGAGCCGCACACTAGATATATAATACCCTGCACCTACCTCCACCTGCAGAGCCGCACACTAGATATATAATACCCTGCACCTACCTCCACCTGCAGAGCCGCACACTAGATATATAATACCCTGCACCTACCTCCACCTGCAGAGCCGCACACTAGATATATAATACCCTGCACCTACCTCCACCTGCAGAGCCGCACACTAGATATATAAATACCCTGCACCTACCTCCACCTGCAGAGCCGCACACTAGATATATAATACCCTGCACCTACCTCCACCTGCAGAGCCGCACACTAGATATATAATACCCTGCACCTACCTCCACCTGCAGAGCCGCACACTAGATATATAATACCCTGCACCTACCTCCACCTGCAGAGCCGCACACTAGATATATAATACCCTGCACCTACCTCCACCTGCAGAGCCGCACACTAGATATATAATACCCTGCACCTACCTCCACCTGCAGAGCCGCACACTAGATATATAATACCCTGCACCTACCTCCACCTGCAGAGCCGCACACTAGATATATAATACCCTGCACCTACCTCCACCTGCAGAGCCGCACACTAGATATATAATACCCTGCACCTACCTCCACCTGCAGAGCCGCACACTAGATATATAATAACCCTGCACCTACCTCCACCTGCAGAGCCGCACACTAGATATATAATACCCTGCACCTACCTCCACCTGCAGAGCCGCACACTAGATATATAATACCCTGCACCTACCTCCACCTGCAGAGCCGCACACTAGATATATAATACCCTGCACCTACCTCCACCTGCAGAGCCGCACACTAGATATATAATACCCTGCACCTACCTCACCTGCAGAGCCGCACACTAGATATATAATACCCTGCACCTACCTCCACCTGCAGAGCCGCACACTAGATATTAATACCCTGCACCTACCTCCACCTGCAGAGCCGCACACTAGATATATAATACCCTGCACCTACCTCCACCTGCAGAGCCGCACACTAGATATATAATACCCTGCACCTACCTCCACCTGCAGAGCCGCACACTAGATATATAATACCCTGCACCTACCTCCACCTGCAGAGCCGCACACTAGATATATAATACCCTGCACCTCCACTCCACCTGCAGAGCCGCACACTAGATATATAATACCCTGCACCTACCTCCACTGCAGAGCCGCACACTAGATATATAATACCCTGCACCTACCTCCACCTGCAGAGCCGCACACTAGATATATAATACCCTGCACCTACCTCCACCTGCAGAGCCGCACACTAGATATATAATACCCTGCACCTACCTCCACCTGCAGAGCCGCACACTAGATATATAATACCCTGCACCTACTCCACCTGCAGAGCCGCACACTAGATATATAATACCCTGCACCTACCTCCACCTGCAGAGCCGCACACTAGATATATAATACCCTGCACCTACCTCCACCTGCAGAGCCGCACACTAGATATATAATACCCTGCACCTACCTCCACCTGCAGAGCCGCACACTAGATATATAATACCCTGCACCTACCTCCACCTGCAGAGCCGCACACTAGATATATAATACCCTGCACCTACCTCCACCTGCAGAGCCGCACACTAGATATATAATACCCTGCACCTACCTCCACCTGCAGAGCCGCACACTAGATATATAATACCCTGCACCTACCTCCACCTGCAGAGCCGCACACTAGATATATAATACCCTGCACCTACCTCCACCTGCAGAGCCGCACACTAGATATATAATACCCTGCACCTACCTCCACCTGCAGAGCCGCACACTAGATATATAATACCCTGCACCTACCTCCACCTGCAGAGCCGCACACTAGATATATAATACCCTGCACTCCGCCTCCTGCATGAGCCGCACACTAGATATATAATACCTGCACCTACCTCCACCTGCAGAGCCGCACACTAGATATATAATACCCTGCACCTACCTCCACCTGCAGAGCCGCACACTAGATATATAATACCCTGCACCTACCTCCACCTGCAGAGCCGCACACTAGATATATAATACCCTGCACCTACCTCCACCTGCAGAGCCGCACACTAGATATATAATACCCTGCACCTACCTCCACCTGCAGAGCCGCACACTAGATATATAATAACCCTGCACCTACCTCCACCTGCAGAGCCGCACACTAGATATATAATACCCTGCACCTACCTCCACCTGCAGAGCCGCACACTAGATATATAATACCCTGCACCTACCTCCACCTGCAGAGCCGCACACTAGATCCTGCTACTCTAATACCCTGCACCTACTCCACCTGCAGAGCCGCACACTAGATAATATACCCTGCACCTACTCCTCCTGCAGAGCCGCACACTAGATATATAATACCCTGCACCTACCTCCACCTGCAGAGCCGCACACTAGATATATAATACCCTGCACCTACCTCCCCTGCAGAGCCGCACACTAGATGGTAAACGCTAGAGTGTACAGGCTCCTTCCCGGCATGACGTCACTACAGTCACATGTTAGAGGCGTGGTCGGGGGCGTGCCTAATTTCACAATGCACGAGGAGACGCCACTTCCTCCTGCTTCTCGGCATGTGTGGACGCTGCTTCTGCTGCAGCCTCTACCTCAGGACCCGGCGCTATGGAGGAGATTCTTTCCTGCACAGACCAAGGTCAGTGTCTTCATAGTTACAAACGGGAGTTCTTTATTACTGTGTGTGGAAGCTTCATGCTGTGTGCCTGGTCTGGAATTTTTTTGGGGCGCTCAATGCTACTGTGGGCCATCTGTGCTGGGATGTTGGGGGTCCAGTGCTGCTGGGGTCAGGTGGGGCTCGGGCCTCTGCTGGGCATGTTGGGGGTCCAGTGCTGCTGGGGTCAGGGGGGGGCTCTGTCCTCTGCTGGGGATGTTGGGGGTCCAGCGCTGGGGTCAGTGGGGGGCTCGGTCCTCTGCTGGGGATGTTGGGGGTCCGGTGCTGGGTCAGTGGGGGGCTCTGTCCTCTGCTGGGGATGTTGGGGGTCCAGTGCTGGGTCAGGGGGGGGGCTCTGTCCTCTGCTGGGGATGTTGGG